>NC_083320.1:103011936-103337673 GCF_963455315.2 Globicephala melas | reverse complement strand
TTTTTTATGGCACAGATGTCCTCTTATTATTTATTCTACTCATACAAAACAGATTTCTTTTGAAAACAATTTTGGGAATTCCCTGGTGGTCCAGTGGTTAGGACTCTGTGCTTTCACTGCTGGGGGCCCGGGTTCAATCCCTGGTCAGGGAGCTAAGGTCCCGCGAGTCGCGTGGTGCGGCCAAAATAAATAAATAAATAAAATAAAGTAAAACAACTTTAACGAGCATTTTGACCAAGACAGGCCATTGTACGTGACGTAAATTAACCATCTCTTCCGTTTCTAGGCAGCACAGATTGTGCTCATCTCTCTGTTTGAATTGAACACTCCTGAATTTACCATGTTACTTGGTGCCTTGCCAAAAACATTCCAGGATGGTGCCACCAAACTCCTGCATAACCACCTCAAGAACTCCAGTAACACCAGTGTGGTGAGCGCTTGGGTCACGGTTGGTGGCCTCCACTTACCCGTCCCCGTGTAGAGCAGATGCTCAGTTGTGTCTGCCACTCTGTCTGCTCCAGCTGACAGCAGTCACTCAGCTTTGGGAATGCCTGCAGGACAGTTATCCATTTTGGGTTTGTATGCACTTAAAATTGACCTTATGATTCTGGAAAAAATCACCCTGATTATGCAGAATCTGCCCATTTATTTGCACGGGGGTTCAAGGGCCGAGGGGCAAGCGGAACTGTGTCCTGTATTTATCCCTCGCATGATGGAGCTCTTCTGCCTTCCCCCAGGGCTCTCCGAGCAACACCATTGGCCGGACTCCCTCTCGACATCCCAGCAGCCGGACCAGCCCCCTGACCTCCCCTACCAACTGCTCCCATGGGGGCCTGTCTCCAAGGTAATGCCATTTCAACAGAAGTGAAGACACTAAGGCACCCCGATGACTGTCTAGTTTCCTTCTAGGTTGTTAGACCAAGCTTAATACCGGAAAGTGTATGGGTACCAGGAGCCCACGGCTCCTATAGCCCTCACACAAATCTTAACCGTGTCACTTGGGGCAAAGTGGTTAGCTTCTATGGTGAAATGAGCGGTTTCTGCTGAATGGTCTCTGAGGTTCTTCTAGCTCTAAATGCTTTCTTCTAGTACCTTAAAGATTTTAAAACTGAAAGTTATGTTTAGAGCCCTGTTTCATGTAGAAAGCATTTAGGAACTCATCACCTACTCTGTCAGCGATAGGAGCACCTACGGGTATTGGATCGTCTAACTAAACCCTTTATAATCAGTCCACACATGGTCTGGGGTAGTTTCCACCCAAGTGGCCATTCTGGACTCACGTTTGAAGGCGAATGCTGCTCTGAGAAGGGATTGAGAACCTGAGAACTAAAACTGGATCAGCATTTTCAGACTCCTGTTGGGACCATGTGAACATTGGCCTAACAGAGTCTGGGGCAGTGACTTAGAAAGAGAAGAGAGTTTGCCTTGAGATCTTTGGATAACATTTCCCATCTGGCCAGAGCCCTTAGAAGTCCCTGCACGGCGGCTTTCATGACCCCCTGGCAGGTGTTGGAGTTTCTCATGGCCCCACTCAGAGTGGTGACCCTATAGGCCACAGCTTTTAGGAAGGAGCCAGAGGCTGGACCTGCAGGGGTCATGCATGTGTGTTTGGCTTCAAGAAATGCAGGGCTTTGAGATCACTAACAAGAATCAGGAGGCTGTGTCTTAAGGGTTGCTGACACCACAATCTTAAAATTGGAGGAAAATGTCACAAGTATGCCGTGTGCCATACCCTTTTAAGAGTTACCTCTTCAGCTGGAAGATAGCAAAATGTAAGTGCCTTCAAATTTAGATTTTTTTAATGCTCAAGACTCTTCCAAACTCCTCCATCCTTACCACTGAAGTTGTCTTCAGTTTCTCAAGTTATCATATAAATATTTTGGAAAATGTCAAATTTGTGTTTTTCTCTTGGAGAAACGAAATATTTTGTATACTTAGAGTATCCTAGTGTTTATATTGCTTTATGTTTCATCCTCCTAAGGTCCCCTGGTACTGTACGTAGGTAGAATGAAGCATAGCGTTATGTTTCCAGATTTGGTCTGTGTGGTCATGGTTTCAGCAGGCTGGTATAATTAGACGCTTGAGACCAAAAACTAATGGAAACATGTCTGACTTTCCCCAAGTGTGTCTGTGGCTCAGCGCACTTGTTTTTTAAATGTTACCATCTGTATCAAAACAAACGGTTTGTCTAAAGTGACCCCAGTGTTGGCAGTAAAATCATGGAGTTCTCCTCCTCGGTAGGAGAGAAGTTTATGGAGAAGTTGTCTTCTCTGTAAATTGTTGCCTTTGTTTAGAAATGGTACTGCTGCAACATTGGGAAATCTTTTCCTCCATAACACACAGTTCATACTTCTTATTTTTTAGTTATTTCATTAATAGGGTGGCACATTCTTTAGGTAATAAACAAAAGGTAAAATTCAAATGAAGTATTTTGTTATATGTGCTCATGGTCTAAGTAAAAGATTGGTGGGAGCTGCTAGCATAATCCAGCAGAGCTAAGACTTGGCTAGGTATTAAGCTTCATGGATGTCCAGATTATTTAAAAATTCTAATTTAGTTTTCCACGTCACCATATTCATTCTTAACTAGCCTGGCCTAAATGTTTACTGTTAGGGTTACAGGTGAGTGGAAGAAATGGGGAGACTTATTTTCAATCTTAAAAAGTCCAAGTGTGACCTAAATATTTTCTTATCAAGCAATTCTTCTTAAAGGGATTATTTAGTTGTGTAATTTCTTTCTTTCTTTTTAAACACAATATGCCTTCAGTCAGTGCATAAGTAGCCAGAATGGCCTTAGCCAACTTGAATTCAACAGGAGAAATAATTTTTCTCACAACCAGAACTGTCCAGAAGTGGGAAAAGCTGCCCGCATGTCATCATATCACGGGAAATATTCAAATGGGCTACATAACGTTCTACCAGGAAATTTATGAAAGGAATGAACTCTTGCACTAAAGAGGAGAATGTACTGGGTTGCCACATTCTAAGTAGGGATAGACCAATTCTACAGGATATAATCTCAGCTATTTTTCTGAGCGGTGCTCTTGAAACATTTATTTTCTGTGACCCGCTATTTTATCTTTCCCATTGGATGTTAGCTTTTTGTCCTTAAGGGGAAGAGTTACTGAGTTGTTTGTTTTTAATCTAACTTTGAGTATCAAAATAAACCAGTTACTTTTTTTTTAGTCCAAAAATTCTACACTCAGATTATGCTGGGAATAAGAAAATACTCTAACATGATGGACACATTTAATTTGATAGTTTAAAAAAAATCGCTAGTGAGGAATTCATTTTTGTCCACCCAGTAACATTAGAGAAGCCGTAGCAAACAAGTTAGACTTCTGTGGAAGTTCCATCCATCAGTCATCATTTCTGTGGGAGAGAGGAGTCCTGCTTCTTCCCAGCGAGCAAACAGATGCTCCAAGTCTTCGGGGAGAAGACGAATGGCCTGGAGTGTTCCATCATTAAACACACATTTGCCTTTCAGCTCATCTTACCGAGTGTGATCGATGCTAATTGAAAAACAGAGTTGCAAGGGGCTTCAGCAATTACGTGCAGTCCGTTCCCTTTAAGATAGGAAAAGCACGTGGCCGTCCTCACTCTGGTCTGCTGTGCATTCTTGACAAACATGCCGTGGAGCGCTCAGCAGATAACCTCTGGTAACCCAACAACAAAAGGCAATTTTAGGTGGATTTTACACTCATCCCGCCAGACGATCAAGCGTGTGCACAGACTCAAGGTGGGGATCAAGCTGGAGACCCCCTCCCACAGGGAGGTGCTGGCGCATCCTCTTGGTCCTCCCCCTACTGGCAGGGCCCCAGTTGAGGGGGTCTCCCGTGTCCTCTTGTGCCGCTGACTCAGTGTGTGGCCTAGAGGAGGCCTTTGGCCCTTCTGTGCCACGGTGACTGCTCCCCTCCACACCTTGTATTCCTTATAAAATGGGGCCTTCGCTGTCCTCAGGTGAAGACCAGCTCTGGACCACTGCTCTCAGAACCGCCATGAGTGCCGGGGCAGGCGCGCTGCTCCGTAGGGACCCTGGTCCTGTGGACCCCTTGGCCTGGTGTCCCATTTGCGGTCAGCTCAGTTCACGCCCGTCCCGTGTCTCTGGGTCTGTTGAACTGCAACAGTTGTTAGAACTCTGGCGGGGCCTTTGCACACCCAGGTCACTTAGGGACACCTGCCAGGTCAGGAGAGCCTGTGTTCTCAGGCGCACTTTAGTCCTCATATCAGGTCACGTGAGCATTCCCCCCTCTCGGAGCCAGCCTGTGGGCCATGGCCCGCCCCCCGCCCCCCCAGTGGTGCTGTTGTTTTCACAGAAGGAAATACCCATCTGAGGGTCGTCCTGGTGGGGGGACGCGTTGTCCCCTGCCTGAGTGATCTGGCCGGGTGGCACCTTCCCTGAGGCTTCCTGCTCTCGTCCCTTTGGTCCCATTTGAATTAAGGCCCATGAATCCTTCTTTGGTTCTTTCTGAAATAACTGATTGCATTATCTGCAAGTACATCTGTGTTTTTTGCATGTAAGTGCTTGTAATTTCCTTTACACACACACAGTCCTGTAGTTGGAATCTCATGTGATTTAAAAACATAAATGCAGGACTCAGAACTGGTTCTTGCCCCCGGATGGTACAGCATGACTCTGGGTAGAGCTTTGTCAGGGAGAGGGGCTCTAGGACACAGAGTGTAGTGCCGCCCTTGCCTGTCTTGTCTCTTTCTCTGACTCTCGTCTTCTGATCACCACAGTCGGTTGTGGGGTTGCAGTGCCGATGGGTGGTCGAAGCAGCCAGCTCCCTTTCCTCAGCCTAGCTCCATCCCCACCGCTCCCTCCCACAAGACTCTCAGGCGCCCTTACTCTCCCAGGTAATGAGCTACCTGTTCCACTTCTCTGAGGTGTCACAATATTATTGCACTTCCAACGTCGCCTCAGGTCTCTGGGGAAGCCTCTCCGCCGCCTCCGGCTGAGACCAGCGGGGCTAGAGCCTTGGTGAGAAGTGTGAGCCAGGGGCGTGGCCTCGGCCAGACCTCTCGAGGACGCTCCTACGGTGCCCCCAGGAGAGGGGACCATTGCATCAACTGGCCACATCCACCGACATCTGTGGTTGCAGCGCTCGGGCCCTGGAAGGGGCTCGGGCGACGCATGCCGTCAGGGCCGCGACCGGGCGCGGTGTCCCCAGCCTTCTGCTCGACCGCACAGGGCTGCTTCCTCCCGAACCTGAGGTCCTGAGTCCGGCTGTCAGTGGTGTGGGCCAGTGTCCTTCCTGATGTCCCGTCCTGATGTCCCGCATGTGCTGATAGTCTGAGGACTCAGATCCACAAAGGCAGCCCCGAGAGGTGCCCTCCCTGTGACATCCCATATAGGGGGCCCAGCACCGGGCGGGAGAGCCGTGGGGTCCCCACAGGCTTCCGGCTGAATGCGACAGTGCTTTACAAAGGAGGCTCCATGGGCTCCTACGGATTCATGTTTGAGGGTCTCTTAGGTGCTTTTTATAAACGTCCAAAGATCAGAGGATCCCTTCCCTGGAGCCCTGTGATTACATGAGCAGAGGACGGAGCAGTCCAGCTGCCTCTGCGGTGTGAGATGACTTTGAACCCTCTGTGATAGGACGAGGGTAAAGACAAAACAAAAAACAGAAGTCTGTTACTTTTGAATGCCTCAGAGATAGCTTTTGCACAGAAGATTTACATTCTTACTTTATGTCCTCGACACAGTGAGACTGTATGTAGTAAACAAGCCAGCTAAGTGTTTTAACAGCATCTTCCTTCGGAAACTCTCCCAGTTCTGAAAGTAGCTTCTAAAGCGTGCAGAGACGCCTGTGGTGACTGTCCAGATGCAGGTTGGGGCACGGGCACGTCGACAGTGACACGGCTGCGTCCTCAGTGTTAATAAAGCGTGCCACTGCATTTGTCTTAAAGGTTAGTCATGCCTCAACGTATCAGACCGGTTGATTGACCGTCTCCCAGTACACTGACCTGTGTGCCTTACTGGGCACCAAGCTTCACCCCCAGCCAGTCTTCCCATCCGGCCACTGAGACCACCCTCCAGAGGACATCTGTTCCCAGAATCACCTTTTACGCGTGTGTACAATGCTACAGCTAGCGCTTCACAAACAACTATCACTTCTGTTAACTGTCGGAGGGAGAGAGAGTGGACCCAGCGACCTTTGCACTTAGAGAACCTATCGGTTACATAAAACTAAGAGGAAATCTGTATCTTTTCTCTTTGCTCTTCACCAAAACCCTATCGATTCATGAGAAGGAACAATTATCCTCATTCCACACCTAGTATCTTTTCCCTACAAAATGACAAAGAAGACGCTCTCAGAAGGCACACTTCCTGTCTCCGGCTTTTCTTTCCTTGGTGACCTGACCTCACGCATCTCCCCGCCTGCGCTGTGCAGCCTTTCTGCAGGGTGAGGCCAGAGCCGCCTTCTGCCCCGGTATTGGGTGCCCTGGCCTGACCTCAGGTCAGTGAGTATTGACCGATTGAGCAACTCTTCCTAATCTAAAGAACCCTATGGAAACCTTTCTGGAGTCTAATCACAGTGTTTACAGACGCCTAGGACCTGGCCTTTAACCTAAGGGATTATACCTCCGAGCTAAAACAAGACAGAATGTGAGGGCGGGTGGCAGATTGGGGTTCACCCAACCAGGTCTCTTCTAAGCAGAGCTGCTGCCTCCCCCTTGCTGTTCCCTTGTGGGTATTGCTTGTCGGGACCACATCACCTGTGATTCCCTGATGACGGCATCCACGGGAGTGTCCCTTTTTCCCTATGAAATATGGGCTCACGGGTATTGACTGGAAAAAACGCAAACGCCAGAACGTGAAATGGCAAGGAAAGCAACACTGTCTGCTTCCCTTTAGAGGAAAATAATGCTCTCTCTCACCTGGAGCTCACAGTTTCCACTTCATACCAAGGAGATGCTTCAAAGCTCAAGCTAGTGAGTCTAAAAGAAGTGTCCCCAATAGATTGTGCCTGGCCGTGCGCACGTTCTCCTAAATTGGAAGTCTGAGTTGGTTTATTAATTGAACGTAAGAAGGAGGAACATTAACTGGCAGAATCCTTTATTTTCCTATTTTAAAGAGAGGCTGCTATCATGCTAAAGTTATGTGAACCGAAATGAGGTATTTTAAGAAAGTTCAGGGTAGGAATAATGGGATGAACTACATGAAACCTAACATCTTCTGAAGCGACATGGAGAATAATATTGTGACATCCCTTAAAAGCTGAACGTCCCCCAGACTTCCTCCTGTCCGTCCCTCCATCCTTCCTGTTTTGTTTGGTTTTTTCCCTTTTGCATGGGCTATGTTACTCTTTTTGGTTGTTGTGATTAATAGTATTTTCAGGCATCTTTTTACATCTCGTATACATATTTTTTGTTTAAGTCACATTCAACCTTTATTTATGAAAAACGGTGTACTGGCCAGATGTATAAATGCCTTTGCTCACACATAAGCTGGTGCTGTGCTGTTCTAGAAGGGGCCGGGGAGGGGAGCGGTCAGGGGGCCCCAGTGCTCCCCAGTCACGCTTTCTTCATGCCAAAGGAGTATTAGATAATGTTATGAACTTAGAAGGGGTTGAAATCTTGAATTCTGTTCAGGTTTTTTGATTCTGCTTCCTGCCAGCGTATACACGGAGTCTTAGCTGTAAACGTGTTGAAGCTCACATTGCTTTTTGTTTGATGGCCAGAGCCAGTCTTTGAGTTGGCGTGTGTTTTTGTGAGCTCTCCAAGTGCAGTTGGGGTGTCTGTGTTCTTTCATTCATCAGAAGAGAAGAATGGGTTCTACCTGGGCCAGGTTTGCAACAGGAGAGTGAATTCATCTCGCAGGGTGAATGAATTCAGATCTTGTACTCTGGCAGGACCCATCCGGCCTTAGAAAACACTCGGGTCGTTACAGCCTCCAGCCAGTAGAGGTCTGGCTACTCCAAGTGAGCGCTGTTCAAATCTTGTCTTGTTCATCTGCCCAAACCTTTAAAAAAAAAAAAAAAAAGTGTGTGTGTTGAGGGGGAGGTTGGTAAACATTTTTTGTTTTTAAGTTACAGGGAAGTTTCCTCTCAACAGAATGCACAGGCCTGGCTGGGTTGCCCTTAGCCGGGGTTCCCACCAGTGGGTGACTGGTTTCAGTTATTTCTCTTTGGAAGAAGAGAAAGATCGGTCTTCTTTAGTCCTTAAGAGTGAATGTTGTTGAATGCTTACTTATATACAGCCAAGGATTCTTTTAATGTCCTTGGCAGTTCTCAGTATAGCTCAGGACTGTCTGGAGATAAAATTAGACCGACTCATCCGATTTTTTCTTGAATACTTTCTTGGAGCAAGTGACGGTTTATTCTTTTTGAGGGAAGGTAATGGTTTTTGTTCTTAGGATCTTCTGTCTGTTTCATTGTACTTTTCAAACATCTAAAGGTCACTTGTTGATACACTGCGTTACGCCAGAAGGCTGTTGAGGATTTTTGCTTTACTTTGTGTTTTGCTGTGTACGCTAAATGTCTGAAAGGACGACAGTTGACGTCACTTTTCTGTAAGGGACAAATATCTCTTGCTTTTTGGAGTGCTTTTAGATATTCATCTGGAAGTGTGACTCATCTTTATAAGATCTGCTTTCACTGTAAAACTCCCACTATCCGCGTCTAGAAGAATTTGGTTATTCAAGCCAATTCCTGGATTAGATGGCCTGAGAGGCTTTCAGGAGTCCGTTGGTGGATCTGACTTCGAGGCATTTTCTACTCTGGGGTTTTATTTCATAGGTTTCTGATACTGGTGAGCATAACCCAGCTTTCTGAGGTCATGCACTTTGCTCCTTTAAAATTTGTGTGTAATAACTAGCTTTCTTTTCATTTATTTGTACATTTGAGACCAGTAACAACCAAACTGCTTTTTTCCATCTTCAAGATACGAAAGTTATTTTTCCACGTCCATTAACCTCGTGCATCGTCACCAGTTGTCACTCTTTGAGTTCCTGCATTCTCGTGGTTCTTGTTTCCCACTGGCTCTTATTGAGTGCTGATGTCATGTGTTTGGGACCAGATCTGACAAGGAAGCTGTATGATTCAATTGTCCAGTGGTGGTACTCTTAACAAAAGATGTCTTCCTTATCATTCCAAATCACCTAAAGAAACTATAATTATGTCTTACTCCGTAAATGATTAGAAGTCATTTTTACCCATACCTCAATTTTATGCATGTGCCTTAATTTAAGAAATGAAATATTTTTGCTCTTTAGCATGCTGGACTATGATACCGAGAACCTGAACTCTGAAGAAATCTATAGTTCTTTGCGTGGAGTGACAGAAGCCATCGAAAAGTTTAGTTTTCGAAGCCAGGAGGATCTGAATGAGCCCATTAAAAGAGACGGCAGGAAGGACTGTGATGTCGTGAGTACCCGCAGGCTAACAGGGCCATTCATCAGTGAGGGGGCGGTCACCACCCAGGCCGGTAGAGAGCTGTGTGTCCCTTAAGGGATACTCCTGAACGCTGACCGCGGGGATTACTGAACTCCAACATTATTTTTATCTCGTAGTTAGAATGGTATGATTTTAAGAGGCCCAAGGCAACTTTACGAAATTGCAGCAGCCCTCAGCTATCTTGGTGAAGAATGTTAAATGCCCTTTTTCTCAGCTGGCTTTCATTTGTCCTGGACACGTTTTTGTTCCTCTGATATGATAAAAACAGTGAGCCTGCGCCCGACGCCAGCGTGGCTCTCCGTGAGCTGCAGCCTCCTGCAGAGGGGCAGAGTGGCGCAGGACAGATCTGCAGAGGAGACGATGTCACCCTCTGAGCACGGAGGCCACGAGGTCACGAGGCACTTGTCGGGTCAAGTAGGAGGTTGTCGTCTGAGAGGGGCCTGTGAGAAGGCAGAGGGATGGGAGTGGGCACGGGGGGAGGGAGAGGGTGGGCGTGCCCTGGTGTTGGGGAGGCCCTGGGAAGAGAAGGGCCCTCACACCAGGGGGTGCACAGCCATCGTCCAGACTACTCTGGGGTCCCTGAAGAATCTGAAGGGTTTTTAACCAGGGAAGAGCCATGGTCCCACGCACGTCTGAGGAGGGTCGCTGTCACTCTGCGATGGGGAGTGCCCCAGGAGGGAGCTGGGTCGTGTAGCGCGTGAGCAGAAGCGGGAGAGCCGGAGAGTCCGGCAGGGACTGTTGAGGAAGTGCTGCTGCACCGCAGTGAGGTGATGTCACGGGGAGAAGAGGCGGTGTGGACCCCTGTGGAGCGCAGTGAGACATCCAAGCAGACGCAGCCATGGGCCTTCGGGTGCGCAGCCTGGAGTTGAGGCTGGCGATTTGGGCTGCAGGTGGAGGTTTGAGGGACACTGACTAGATGCTTGATGGTAACTGAAGAAAAGTAAGTGAAATCAGCCAAGTGGAGGAGGGTAAGGGCCGAATCCTCAGGAGCATCACCACGAAGGGAAAGACAGAAGAAGCGGGCTCAAGAAGGAGAGCAGAGGAGAATGTGGCGTCCTGGAATTTGAGGGGGGCTGTCGGGAAGGATGTTCCAGCCAAAGGGGTCTCGAGTCAGACGTGGACTGAAAGGGCTCCACTGGATCTTTTTTTTACTGTCTGCATTAAATAGTCTATTTTAATCTAGAATATTTAAACCACACACAGTTACTCACCGGTGTTTGGATGTAGGGCCAAGACCTTTTCTTTGAGATTGGGCCCCCGTCTGGACTTCCATCTTCTTTTTCTTAAATAGCTTTTAGACCTAATCACAGTCTGCAGTTTCCAGGGTTAGTTTCTCCGGGAGTCCATTGGGTGTTGTGAGCAGAGCTGAGAGCAGAGCTGGGAGTGGACACGAGGTCACAGTGGGCCGAGGGCCGACTCGAGCACAGGCTGGAGCGAGGAGGGGCCGACGGCGGGTGTGCAGTGGGAGAGACCTGGCCCGTGTGGCGAGAAAGGTGTTGGCTCTGCAGTGGGGGCAGTGGACGATTCATGGACACGGGTCCTTAAGGACGTGGGGAGGTGGCGAGACGGGGGCCCTGGGGGAGCGGGTTGGCCTTAGCCAACCGGGAGCGGGTTGGCCTTAGCCGGGAGAGGAGTGGGCCTGTGGGAGCAGGACTTGGAGGGTGTCCACGCTGGCAGCTCTGCTGTCCACGGGCAGCGCTTGTGCTGAGGAGACGGGAAAGGCTTCTGAAGTGCATGCGAGGAACTTGGGGTCGGGTGTGGTTCTGATCAGGGAAACAGAAGTCCTGCCAGGAACAGCAGAGGCCCCAGGAGAAGCTGGATGACGGAGGTGTATAGCCAGCATGTAAAGAAAAGAAGGAAGAAAAAACACCTTTAGAGAGAGCCACCATTAACACTTGGGTGTGCATCTTTCTGTCCCCTTAGGTGTACCTGCACATGTCTGTGTGTGCAGGGGTGTATGGAGTGTGTTCTTTAAGGTAAAGCTGACTTCATAGGGTGCCTCCTGTGTGGTGTCATCTTTCATGTGCCTTCTTGTGGCTGGATGATAGTTCAGCGTAAGGATGTCCTCGGTGCCCTATTTGGGAACGTTTAAGTTGTTTCCAACTTTTCAAAGTATGAAAAAACACCATGCCAGATGTTGAAAGGAGTGGGGGGAAGGTGGAGAGAGCAGGCCCGTACCAGGATGGGGAAGCGGGGGGCCAGGAGGGGCTGCGGGACTGGCAGGGGGTGGCAGACGGGGCGCTGACGGGTCTCGGCTCAGAGGGGCGGGGAGGGGAAAAGGAAGAGTTGAGGAAGTCCAAAGTCAGCATCTTCGCCACTCGTCACCAAATGTTAGCTAAGAAGCCGCTATAAAAGTGCACTAAGTGTGGAAGAGTCAGGCACCCGCATCTCTCTGCTCAAGCTTGACCAGCGGGCCCAGTCTGGTCAGACAGAGTCCGTCAGGGCGCAGGTCACATCCAGGGGGAGGGTGGGTCACACAGGCAGAGACAGACACAAACGCGTGCATGTCCAGCCTTCCGGGCAGTTACAGAAATCCCACAGGCAGATTCTGAGGTTCCATTTCTTTGTTTCAAGTAGAAATTAGAGCACTTGATGCCAGAAGGGACATCGGGAACGAGTGTAGTACTGATGGCCTGGAAAATTGATGCGGCTCTTTTGGAGCTCAGTGAAAAGGCATATTCAGCAAAAGCGATTTTAAGTTTCATATCCTTTATCCAAAAGTCTAACTTCTGGCAATCTGCGCCGAGTAACAAACTTGACAAAAGGGAAGAAAGACGTTATTTACACAAAGTAGCTTATTTCAGCATTATTTATAATAGCAAGAAACAAAAACATTAAGGAAAACACAGAAGGGGAATCAGGCAGTAAATCTTATTAAAACACAAGAAATAGTGGTGTGATTAAACATTATGGCTGCAAAGTTTTTATTTACGTGGGACGTGCTGATCCTTTGAGGAAAGCAAAATATATGCTGTTCTGTGCACTGTGATTCCCACTCTATAAAATCTGCATGCAGACTAAGACTGGGGTAATATAATATACCGAGTTAAGAAAGTACGATTTTGTTGTTAAAAGTGATTAGTATTAGGAGTTTAGTTTTCTATTTTTCTTTTTTTAAATAAATTATTTTATTTATTTTTGGCTGCATTGGATTTTCGCTGCTGCGCGTGGGCTTTCTCTAGTTGTGGCGAGCGGGGGCTCCTTCTGGTTGCGGTGCACGGGCTTCCTCTCACTGCGGTGGCTTCTCTTGTTGCGGAGCACAGGCTCTAGGCACAAGGGCTTCAGTAGTTGTGGCTCTCGGGCCCTAGAGTGCAGGCTCAGTAGTTGTGGCACGTGGGCTCGGTAGCTGTGGCTTGTGGGCTCTAGAGCTCAGGCTCAGTAGTTGTGGCGCACGGGCTTAGTTGCTCCGTGGCCTGTGGGGTCTTCCTGGACCAGGGCTCCAACCCACGTCCCCTGCATTGGCAGGCGGATTCTTAACCACTGCGCCACCAGGGAAGCCCTAGCTTTCTTTTTTGAATGTCTGAAGTTTTTAAACCCTTTCTCCTTTTATAAATAATCTTTTCATTATATTAATCATATACGTTTTACTTTTAGAAGAGAGTTACAAAGAGAAAAAAATTAAAATCATCCATGAATCATCTTATACCGAGAGAAAACCCCTGTTAAGTCTCATTTTGTTCATGTCTGTACACATATTATATATTCTTTTATATCCTAACAGTTATATTAGGACAAAATCTTCTGGGTGGGATGTGTAAGAACCAAACGCATCCCAGCAGTTCCACTAGGTGTATATCCAAAGGAAATGAAAGAAGGGACTTGAACAGATATTTGTGTACCAGTGTTCAGAGTGGTGTTAGGCACAGTAGCCCAAAGGTGGAAGCAGCCCGAGTGTCCATCAACAAATAAACGGATAAACAAAACGTAGTGTGCACATGCAATAGAATATTATTCAGCCATAAAAAGGAATGTAATACTGACACATGTTACAACGTGAATGGACCTTGAAAACATTATGCTAAGTGAAATAAGCCAGACATAGAAAGACAAACACTGTGTGATTCCACTTATATGATGTCCCTAGAACAGTCAAATTCATAGAGACAGAAAGTAGAACAGAGGTTTCCAGGGCTGGAAGGGGCAGGGAGTTATTATTTAATAGGTACAGAGTTTCGGTTGGGGAAGATGAAAAAGTTTTGCCCAAAGTATAACATAGTGGTAATGGTTACACCACATTGTGAACATGTTTAATGTCACTGGATTATACGCGTATGAATTACATGATTGACTTTTTAACATACATATATAAAACTACAATAAAAACCGCACAAAGGCATAAGCGTGGGTGACAGCGGTGCACCTTGTCAGCAGCACAAGTAAAAGGTGCCACAGGGCTCACCAGGGTGGTCTGGCTGCCTGGAAGTGGTTCCCCCACTGTCCTGTAGTCACGCGTCTGAGATGAGGGAAGTGACCGTTTTGCTCTGTCCCCTTCAGTCAGCCACACTTGCTCTGTTCCCTGCAAAGGGAGCCAGACAGGCCAGTGTGCACAGAAGAAAGGACCTCGGGGAGAGAAGGGGGTCAGAAACATGACACAAGGGCCAGGGGCCCAGAGGTTTCACTAGTTGAAGACAAAACTCAGCACATATCAGGAAAAACATTTTCAGACAATATTAAAGACCTGTTCTTTGACCAGTGTAAAGACCAGTTCTGAGAGTCAGAAATCCCCAAAGGAAAAGCCATCTGCCTGGGGGATGTCATGTTCTCCATAGTGAGACGTTTCACCACTTGAGGGGAATATAGCAGGGGACTTGTGGGTGGTGGGACCACTGTAGGTCTCGAGAGGGTCATCGGGGGAGCGTTTGTCCATGGCGTTGTGTCAGGGTGTCAGTGAGAAAACCCGTCCTGTCGGTGGTGAAGGAAGTTGGCTGGGGTGTTGTGGGCACCTGAGGTTCCTGGGGAACTGGGGGTGCCAGGTGTGCAGACTGCCTTCTCAAGGGCTCCTCAGAATTTCATGTCACTAATCTGTCAAAAATGAGTCAAATTAGTCAGCAAATGCAAAGTAAAACAGACATTCCTTGTAAACTAATGAATGAATAGATGAGAACATCAGCGTGTTCTGTCCCCTCTGAGGTAGCTTATGAGCTAGGTATTTACAAATGGAGGCACTAACAACCGTCCTTTTGTCAGTGGCCAGACTTCAAGTGAGAAATCTCTGGCTCTCCTAATAATTGTGAAGATTTAAAGGAAAAGTTTGAGACAAGCACTGAAAAGGAACTGACAGTGTGTTGTGCCCCAGGTGTCCCGCGACGGTGGCATCACCTCCCCCGCCACAGAGGGCCGGGGCGGCAGCGACGCAGTGGAAGGAGGCCGGACGGCTCTGGACAACAAGACCTCCCTCCTCAACACCCAGCCCCCGCGTGCCTTCCCGGGGCCACGGGCGCGGGACTACAGCCCCTACCCCTACTCGGACACCATCAGCAGCTACGACAAGACGGCCCTGAAGGAGGCTGTGTTCGACGATGACATGGAGCAGCTGCGAGACGGTCTGTCTCTCTTGGTGCCACTCCCACCCCCCACCCCCCAACCAGGGCAGCTCCGGGCACGCGAGGGTGGACTGGGGGCCTGCTCTGCTCAGTCGTCTGTGTGCCTGGGCGCGGGGTCACACAGAGGATCCATGGGGAAGGCCTTGTGAGGAACCACGACCCGGGCGGTGGTAAGAGCGGGGCGTGGGCAATGGGGCGCCCGGGTGCAGCCTCTGGTGTGCGCTTCCCCGTCCCGCTCTGTGGCCGGGAGGCCCGGAGCCCTGTTGGGTGGCTTCCCTCTGCTCTCTCAGCAGCATTTGAGCCAGGTCTCCCGAGCTGCTCATGTCACCTTCGGTCCTGTAGGTGGGGAGGGGATCTAACCTGCCCTGGGCACCTGCGTGGCGTGTGCTGGCTGCTGAGACAGGGATCATTCCCATCATACGGGTTAGGAAACTGAGGTCCAGAAAGGTGAAGTTACTGCCCCAGGTATAATAACACACTTGATATGGAGCAGAACTGGTCTGGGTTTTTTTCTGACACTTGTGTTAAGACCAGTGCCCATTACTGAGTAACGAGTGAGTACCTATTGCTATGAAGTATTTTTATCTGGAAGTTATTTTTTTCTCTTTTCACCTCACTGGCGTGTTCATGTGTTTTGGTTTATTTCAACTTAATAATTAATTTAAAAAATCTTATATATGTATACTTTGTTTCCAAGTCTGCTATTTTATGTTGTTTTCAATTTTGAATGAAGAATTATATTAGGACCTTAAATCAGAATTCTAAGCAGTTAACATTCAGTGAAGGCCTACTGTGTGTCGCAAAGGTTGTGGCTTGCCAGGGCTGGCTGTGCAGGGAAACGAGACACAGCCCCCGGCCCCAGTGTGCAAGGCCCCGTCAGGGGAAACAGGCTCATCGTGGTGGCAGGCGTAGAGGCGAGGGCCATGTTAGCAGTGGCTGCTGGATCCAGGGGAACATGAAAGGAAGAAAACTGCGCTCTCGGTGGATCAGGCAGTGATGGGACCCTAAGACAGAAGGGAAGGCCTTTCACGGTCTGAAAGCACAAGTAGCTTTGGGGCTTGAGAGCGTGACCCCTTGGCTGTTGATTGCTACTTGCCAGTGGGGAGCAGGTCGGTCTGTACCCAGCCGTCCGTCTGCTGGGCAGGAGGCTGGTGGTGGAGGGTTGACTTGGACTTGCGCTGCCTAGGAGTTGTGGACCATTGCCTTTCTTTGCTCATAGAGCTGGCACAGCGTTTAACTTACCCAGTTGTTGGTCTTGTTTAAGACAGACTGGAGATTGGGATGTTGGCTGTAATTTATCCACTAACCATATGCTAAAAGGCGTAAAGGAAAAGGTAGGATGGCAGGGGCGGAGATGAGAGGGTTCTTGAAGACGTCAACTTTCTCATTCTTAGAAGCTAAAGAAATATGTGAGTACAAATTTAGGTTCCTAATGATTTGTCTTTGTTTTTTCATCCTTTCTACTTAAAGTGAATATTCAGAGTTGAGGTCTCTTAAAACGGGGGTCCACACCCCCTGGGCCGTGGACCGGTACCAGTCCGTGGCCTGTTAGGAACCGGGCCGCACAGTAGGACACGTGAGCGACGGGCGAGCGAGCGAGGCTTCATCTGCTTCCCGTCGCTCACGTCACCGCCTGGACGATCCCCCACCCCCAGCCCCGGTCCGGGGAAAAATTGTCTTCCACGAAACCGGTCCCCAGTTCCAAAAAGGTTGGGGACCACTGTCTTAAAAGAACACAGAAAGAGAAGGGATATGCCCCTCTTCCATATAAACCACACCCAAGTCCCTGCAAGCAGTTATGCTACGTGATGTTGGCAGGCCTGGCCGTCGGTGAATGGACAGTCCGTGGGTAGCCTAGACGCCGCGATCCGTGTTTGTTTACACTCTGGACGCTCAAGAAGGGAATGGGGATGAGTGGGTCAGACACGGTGGTGGGGGGCCTGGAGGAAACTGTGCCCAGTGGGTCTGAGAGTAGTGAGGGTGTTCCTGGCAGGGCCTGGCTGAGGATGGTTGCAGGGAGCGGAGTTGGGAAGAAGACGATGCAGGAGGGGCTTGGGGGGGTTCCTCCTCTTTGTCTGAAATAGGAGGGAAAGAGGCCGGTCAGGTCGGGAAGGGCGCTGCGTGTCGGTCCCGGAGCACTAGACACCTGTTCTCACCCGTTCTCACAGTTAACCTGGCTAGGTGACCTGCTGGGGGTGTGACGTGAGGCCAGCACCCAGCGCGGCCCACCTCCTGGAGTCAGGAGGGCGGGGGTGCTGAGCATCTGTCTTGTGTCCCCCAAGTGCCCATTGACCACTCGGACCTGGTGGCGGACCTCCTGAAAGAGCTGTCCAACCACAACGAGCGGGTGGAGGAGCGCAAGGGCGCCCTGCTGGAGCTGCTCAAGATCGCGCGCGAGGACAGCCTGGGTGTCTGGGAGGAGCACTTCAAGACTGTCCTGCTACTGCTGCTGGAGACGCTGGGGGACAAGGACGTGAGTGACCCCCCTCCCCCCTCCCCCCTCTCCCTCCCTTTCACTCCCCTCTCTCCCTCCCCCTCCCCTCCACCCTCTCTCCCCTCCCCTCCCTCCTCCCTCCCCTCCCCCTCCGCTCTCTCCCTCCCCTTCCCTCCCTCTCCCCTCCCCCGCCTCCCTCCCCTCCCTCTCTCTCCCCCTCTCCCCTCCCCCTCCCTCCTCTCCCCCTCCCCCTCTCCCCTCCCCCTCCCTTCCCCCTATCCCCTCTATCCCCCTCCCCTCCCCCTCTCCCCTCCCCTCCCTCTCTCCCCCTCCCTCCCACTCCCTCCCCCCTCCCCTCCTGGGTGGCCAGGCCTGGGCCCACAGCTCCCCTCCACTCCTGTGCTGTGCTTCCTGTTGGCACCAAGACAGCTTTCAGGTTTTCTGGACCCAGTCAGTTAGCGGACACAGGCCCCACCCTGGCCTCTACCCAAGTTTTTTCTGTAATTGGGTTTGTAGTCGTTGAGGGAGACGTGCTCCCTCTTTGGTCCCTTTCACAAAATTTCTTAAGACTTTGCTAGTGTAGGAATGTGGCTTGTTGTTTTATGATGGGGTTTTCTTCCTTAGGAGTTTTATTTATGCTTCACATGCAGTTGAGAGATCAGAGGCTCACTTTTGGAAGACCATACTAAACCCTACTAAAGGCGCCTTCCCTGAGGCTCTGTGTTGGTTCACCCCTGCACTGTTAACAGTTCCAGCGACAGATCCCAGAAGCAGAGATCAGTACTGTTTTCTGTTATCGTCCATTATTATTTTTAACGTAGAAAGCTGTCTCCACGCGGTGACACTTGAATGTGACTCTTCAACGGGTGAGCACCCTGATCAGAGGCCCACCCCCCCCACCCCCACCCCCCCGCCTGCTGTGCAGTCGCTCCCTTGTGTGTGTGGCAGCAGGAGTAAATGTTAGGACTTCCCTGGATTAAAGTCTAGAAGTAAAACTCCATCTCTGTGCTCCGGGCTTCGTGTAGGTCAGCAGAAGCACAAGTACAGTAAGTGTGGTGAACAGCTCAAGGGGTAGGACCAGACAGATTTCGAGGAAGTTGGGCACGGCCCAGGGCAGAGGTCGTGCCCAGGTCACGTTGATGGTGATCTTAATGGAAGACAGGTGAGCAGAGGCTGGCAAATGTCATGGTGACTCCAGTTGCTGTCTGGTGCTTAGGGACGCATGGTTTGGTGTGGGGTTAATCAAGGTAGAAGAACGGCGATGAAAGATCTGTATTCGCTTTTCTTAAGACAAAGTACCTGTTGGCACCTGAAGCGCTTCTAGTGGTTGGCTTTGTCAGGAGGAGAAACGATGTCATGGAGAGGGCAGGGGGTGGTGTGTGAGCCTGTGGCTGGTGCAGGTGAGTGGCAGAGAATCAGAATGTTCTGTCTGGTGTAAACCCCATTCTCTGTTGTTGAGATTAGGGGTCTGTTTGGAATGGCTTTCCTCCATACTCATGACCCAGGCCTCAAGTAGCTGGAGTTCTGTACACGTTCCCCTCCCCCATGACCTGCTCACGTAGAAGGTCAGGAATATCGGCAGGTCTCCCACTGTCCTGAGAGAGTCCACTGTCTGACAGGTCGTGTCGATGAAACATGTAGGTGCCCTTTACATAGGGCATAGGGCTGTCCTTTTACATAGTTTACAGATACACACCTGAGCCTCAGAAAATCCGGAGCCGCCCCCCGGGAGACTGATAGTGAACCTAGCAGTCATCCTCATTTGGTCTCGTTCAGGAAGCCTTCCTGGGGTCCCTCTCAGGTGCCAGGTCCCGGGATGTCCCCGCAGGCACAGCGCCCACCCTCGTGGAGCTGGCCATCTGGGAGCCTCCGTCCAGGAAGCCTGGCGTCCATGTCGCAGTGCCTGCAGGGCGCCAGGGACCCAGGCCTGGGAGCCGGTCTCGGGGCCCCGCTGGCCGTGTGCGCAGAGAGGCTCCGCGAGGCGTTTGCTGATGTCTGTCTCTCCTCTGTCCCAGCACTCCATCCGCGCGCTGGCACTCAGGGTGCTGCGGGAGACCTTGAGAAGCCAGCCAGCAAGGTTTAAACACTACGCGGAGCTGACGATCATGAAGACGCTGGAAGCCCACAAAGACTCCCACAAGGAGGTGAGCCAGCCTCTGGCGCACAGCCCTGCCGCCGCGGGGTCTGAGCAGCGCTGCGGGCCCAGTGCCCCTGCGGTCAGGGTGGGGATGGAGACGTGCAAGCCTCGCTCTGGGCCCTCGGCCAGGCTCCCTCACCCGCAGAGCCCCGCTCTCCTCGGGGGGCTGTCACCCCACCGCCGCCCACAGGAGAGCTAGGTGAGGCCGGAGCGTGCGGGCGGGCTCCCCCTACAGGCTTGAAGGACTGGAGGCGGCCCGCCCGCTCTGTGGGCTCCAGACGCGTGAGGCATCCGCACTCTCGTCGGGCTCCCGTCACGGGGCAGGGAGGGCGCGGTTCTGGGCCCGACGCGTGTGCACGCAGAGGCCAGTCTGTGCGTCCTCGTCCAGTTGCTTGCTGGACTGTCCTGGGGCCTGCCGCCCACAGTCCTCTGCGTATCGAGAGATGGGAGGTGGGGTGGGTGGAGCGCCCTAAAGGGAGATGGTTTCAGGGACGCCTGCCAGTGAAAGGCACTGTGGCAAACAACCGTCTAATTCCAGGTTTGGAAAACTTAACTTGGCGAAACAGTGGGTCTGACCCCGAAGTGAGACATAAGCATGTGTCAGTTCAATCTTTTGGCTCCCGTGTGACTCTCGCGAGCACAGCTGTGGATTAAAGGAACTGTGATTAGAGCAGTTCTTCTCTTCACAGCGAGAATCAGACCCTGAATCATGGCTTTTTCCTCTGTTCAGCAGTTACGTGGCTACTGAACAGAGACCGGTCTGGCCCCCTCAGGTTCCCACCACAACTGCAGGCTCAGCGAGGTTGAGGGCGTCCCTCTGGCCGGGCATCTCTCCACCCAGCAGTCCTAGTGCCACACAGGTGCATGAATGATGGGTGTGTGTGCAAACCACTCACTCACACTTCCGGGATCCAACTTGGTTGCCTGATGGCGACAGCACCTACTCGTGTTTGAACAAAACGCTTTCCACTTCAGATAACTCATTTGAAAAATGTGAGGACCAGGTAAGCTAACAGTAGTCACCGTAATTATTCCCAGGTGAGGAAGAAGGTCCAGGAGGTCCCATCCTTTGTCAGGTGGTGCACACGTGGCAGTTCCTGGCAGAACCAAGATGTGAACCAGGTCGTGTGTCTTTTAAGGGGCAACTGGTCTGTGCTGACTCTTTTTTTTTTTTTTTTAACCACAATAGCTTCTCCTTAATGAGAATGCATGATGAAAAAAATGACATGAAATGGACGTTCTTTTACATACATACGATGTCAGTTGTTTTCAGAGGGGAGGACATATTGAGACTGTGACTCTGAGGTGAAACAAAGCCACCTGCACGGTGTGGCGGTCACTAGCCATCCCCTTGGCAGACGTCTGTCTTTACAGTGGCCGTCCTGATCGTAACCTCCAGGATTTGGACGGTGGACCCGGAGAAGTATACGTTACCAGAAGTTGCTCTTTACTGTTTACGTGAGAGATCTTGTTGTTTTCCCCTGCAAAGCGAGAGACTGAGGAGAGAACGTTCTTCGCTTTGAAGTCCTTTAGGTTGCGTAAGGGACACAAGCAGAAAACACCTGCTGCTTAAAGCAAACGTAGCAGCACTCAGTTGCCGTGGAATTCTTGTAACCCAAGGGTCTCCACGCGGCTGTCACTGATTTCCTGATAAGCTGGTTGAGGAAACACTGTGTTCTGAAATGAGTGCGGTTACTGGCAGGCCTCCCCTGCTTTGCATGCTTTCAGACTCACCTTGACTTGGTGCCCT
This sequence comes from Globicephala melas, assembly GCF_963455315.2. Lineage (NCBI taxonomy): Eukaryota > Metazoa > Chordata > Mammalia > Artiodactyla > Delphinidae > Globicephala > Globicephala melas. Next base: position 103,316,412 of record NC_083320.1, on the reverse strand, counting down.
TGTCGTTTTCCTTATGAAACTTCACGCTGTCACTTTGCCCGAAGCTTCTAACTTGGGCACCTGTATGTTTTGGTGTTAGGTATCGTTTTCGTTTTTGTTTTTCTTTTCCTTTAAAACTCTTCCATGTGGTCTTTCTCTGGCTTTGCCAATCCGCGTTTGTTTTTAGACCGGATAGTTAGACGCACAGGGTCTGTGTGGTAGCCGTTGTGCTGGCATATCCCACACAGTATGTCTCTGGTTGCTACGTTTTCTCGTCTGCACATTCAAACATCATTCCCACATTTATTGACTGGAAAGGAGCCGAAGTGTTTCTAGACCCGGTTACTAGTCAGACAGGGGCCAGTCTCTCTTCCCGTCTAAATCGGCACTCTCAAAGTGTGCTCCTCCCGGCGACAGCTCTGGGCACCTCCTTCTCGTTACAGCTAGTTGGTTTTGTGTCCACAGGCAAAACCCAGGCTTTGGCAGATGAAGGAGTTGGACCGGCAGGTGGACACAGAGCGGCTGTGAGAGCGCTTGTCACCAGACATGTCTCTCCTTGGCCGCTGTGGCCGGGGCCCCGCCAGCGTGCGCACTGTAGTTCTGGCCGCGGGGCTGTAGCAATGAAGCACTTCTTGAAATGCAGTTTCTATAAGTTGAAAGGTGTCATAAGGCCCTTAGGGAAGATGCATAAAGCAGGGCTGAGGATAAGATGGCTTGTTTGTCACCGATAAGCCAGGGACTGTGTTCCCAGGGTCTTTAACAGGAGCTATGAGTGCAAGACACTTTTGTCACACGCTGAAACGTGCCGGGCACTACATCTGTCTCAGGCATCGTTCATCATAAGCTAACAGAGGTGTTTTACAATAAGCAAGATAGAGGATTCGGGTACCGGTTTAAAGTTTTTATTTTAAAAGTTGGTATTGGGAATTCCCTGGTGGTCCAGTGGTTCGGACTCAGCGCTTTCACTGCCGAGGGCCTGGGTTTGATCCCTGGTGGGGAACTAAGATCCCATAAACCTCGCAGCGTGGCCCAAAAAGTAATTAAATAAATAATTAAAAGTTGGTGTTTGTCCGGTTAGACAGTTTTCATATTTCCTATTTGAATAAGTAAATCTCTTTCATTGTCTAGCTCCTTATTTTTATCTTTTTAGTAAATAAAATTTGCTTTTGCGTTTCAGTAGCTCATTAATGAAGTTACTATGGTATACCATAGTGTTAGCTTTTAGCAAACATCCGAAGGGGCGAAGGGCTTGATAGTGACCTTTTAAAATCTTACGCCCCCTTTTCTGTTTTTCAAGAAACAACTCCATTAATGTTAACACTTTTTATCTGAGAACTTGAAATCCGTTTGTTGGGGCTGGTACAGAACCTCTCCTTCAATGATTATGAGAAGATTTAGAGCTAAGAAGAGCACTGATACTCCGCATGCGATTCTGGGGTCAGTGGGAGCGCGAATCTAGAGGGGGAAAGCCTGGTTTTCGGTCCAGCATCCGACCTCCAGCCCAGCTGTCGGTTTGATCCCTTCTGTCTAAGCCTGTGTAGCGTGGCCGCCTCGAGAATCAGACACGGGACATGGAAGCATGCTTCTAACACTGTCAGGCACTGTACCAGTATTGCTACGTAAAGCCGTCTTCAGACATCCGTACCGTCTCAGAGGCACTCGTTTCAGTAGCTGCTGCTCCCAGGCACTGCGGCTTACACGCGGTACCCAGAGTGCTGGGGTCCTTGCTCGCCGTTCTGTTTAAACTTGAGAGGAGCACCAACTCTGTTTCTTTGAAGATGTTCTATACTTGAGACTTTTTGCTGACCTCGGCCACGTTAATGAATATTCCATTACATTTTCCTGTTAAAAAGAGGAAAATACCAGCTTCGTTTTATGTCACTGCAGGAGGTCACCAGACATTTCTTGCCCCACAGCAGCCTTGGTGTTTAAGGCATCAGAATCCAGCCTCAGGTGGTTTGGCTTGTTTGGGGAAGTTTGAGTCTCAGGTAAATATGAAACAACCACTGTTACGTCTCCCGGGGTTTTATTTTGAAATCATTTCTAATTAGTTTTATGATTGCAAGGAATTAAAAAAGCAAAGCCAGACTAAATTTATTTTTACAATAGAACTTTTCGGGGACCTCTTGGCAAATATCACAGCCTGAGCAAAGCAGCGGCGTGTCAGAGAGAAAGCACTTTAGCGAGCTGACGTTGTGCTTCAAATACCAATTAGAATCACTCTCTGACCATGGCTCACCCAGGCCCCGTGCATCTGGAGTGGCCCTGAGAAGCCTCTCGGGGCAGCGGCCGTGTGTCAGTGGGTTCTGAAGAACAGTGCATTGTGTGAGCGTAGAAAGATTATTTCACCTCTCTGGACCTTGGGTTTCTAATCTGTTAGCCCAGGGAGTGGACTGCATGCTTATCTGTGTGTCATCCGGCCTCAGGATAATGGAGGAGGCTGCTGAGTAACAAACCTCAACTTTTCTAGATTCTAAGTCTCCAGTCTTCTTTGGGCCCAGTCTTGGGATATAGCCAGAGGCCCTATTTCCTTTGTAACCTTCAGCCTTTTAACAAAAAGACAAAACCAGAGACCTGTATAGTCATTTAAAAGGTCAAAGTTGCTGAGCCAGACAGTCTGACACTCGTAGCACAAACTGGTAAATGTCCCATTATTGGGCGGGTCGCAGGGCGGTGCTCAGACCTAAAGGAACTTACATGGCTTAGGTGACGTTAGAGCAGAGGAATCCACGTGGGGTCCATAGAGAAGTGCGCTGGGAGTCTGGGGCAGTTCGGGAGGATGCTGGCGGTGAGCCAAGCAGCGAGGCCCAGGGCCGTGGGCTGGGAGGACACAGCTGGGCTGGACCGGCTGGACCCACCCCGCCACAAGTGGAGGTCCCATTGCCCACCCTGCTGGGTGGTTGGGACATGCCAAGCATGGTGTCCAGTCCTGAGTGGTGGCGGCCGCTGCCCCACGGTTACTCAGGGTGAGGGGACACGGCCCCTCCTCTCTGATGGGCCCAGCCTCCTAAGACCAGACGTGACACCTGCCCTTTAGCTCCCGTAGCCTCAGAGCGTCTTACTAAGAGAGGAAACCCTGTCTGCAGAAAGCAGTCGGGGGGCCCTTGTTTAATGTCAGAACCCTGGAGTCTGGAAACTTGGGTCCTCATCCTACTTTGGCCAGTCACGTGGCTGGGGACGGGACGCAGCTCTGGACGCCGGAAGTGCTGGCACCCGGGGTGACCTGGGACGCCCTGCGAGGCCTGCCCTGCAGGGCTGGCCTCAGAGTCGGGCGGCGAGGAGGCTGGCACTGTGAACACTGAAGACACTGTCTTTTATCCTCTTCCAGTGAAGAAATAGACCGGTTCTGAGTAGAATTGTGCCTGAGGTTTTTCAGTTTTACGTAAAGCAGACATAACCGCATTTCTCGAACTATATCTCAGAAGGCTATCGAAATTTGGGTGAATAAACTTTGGGCTGTGTCTCTGGGCTCCCGCGTCGGCTGAATCTCTCGGCATCTCCACTGGAGGGGCCGTCACACTCCCACACTTGAGTCCGGGAACACCAGGAGTTGATGGATTTGGGAGGCGCGGAAGAGGAGTTCTGTGCGCGGCCCACCTTCCGCCTCCCAGGCTCTTCCGAGGGGCCAGCCATCCCGGCGTCGGAGGCGTCCTCCAGGGTGGGGACACGGCCCCCTCCTGGGCGCCCACCCTGTGACTCTGTGGCATTGTCCCCCATCGGCCCTGATTCTACCCCTTGGGGTGGGACAGAATAAGTCTCCCACCTCGGAGCCTTTCCGCGTTCGAGACGGTGTTGCCCTGAATGCGCTTCTCCAGGGCGGGGGCTGTGATGGCCGTGTGGTTAGAGACCATCCGTGCAGGCTATACCATCTGAAATTGTACGTGTGCGTTTTCCGGGAGAAAGTCCTCATCAGCGAGGTCTGGGAGATAAGGTTTCACGCTCCAAACTGATGTAAGCATTCTAGATTCGCATCCCCCCTCATTTTACTGATGAGGGAAACTGAGGCCCAGACAGTAGAAGAAACTCCTCCCACGTTCACCTCACTAGTTGATGGCAGAGCCAGGTCCCCGAACTTGGACCCTGAAGGTTGTTCCTTTCCTCCCCCCCCCGTCCCGTGGTGCCGGGTCCGGCAGACAGGGGACTCGCATGCTGGGTTCAGGTCCCCGGTGGCGCCCGCCTGAGCTGGCAGCAGGCAGAGCAGTGCTGCCCACACCCCTGCCCCGCCCCACCAGAGACACAGCCGCCCCTCCACGGTGGGCGCACCACGCTGGTGGGCACACGCCGGGCACCTGGCCTGTCTGGTGAGGCCTCCCCGGCCTTCCCCAGAAGGTGGCGCCAGCCTCTCCCTTCGGGAGGCACGGTTCCTGAGCACCCGCTGGCTGGCTGGCTGGCTTTTAGTCAGCCAGTTAGGCTGCCGCATCGGTGACAGAGCCCAGTCAAACCCTGTGAACTTAAAACACGCAGTCCAAATTTTGACAGGCTCTGTGCTCTCAAAGAAACCTTATCTTTAAGCAAACATTCATCAATATTCTGAGTAATGATCTCATTTTTTAAAAAGTTAGATAAGGAAATTATGCTTTTCCTAGCTAGACACTGTTATTTCACTAACTTTGAAAAAGCAGAATTCCTGTGTTCCCTACCAGACTGCAGCAAAGTCAGCAGAACTAGAACAGTCTTGGTCACTTGGGGTAGATGACAGCCCGGAAGGCTGCCTGATCCCCCTTGCTCTCATCAGCATCCCTGCCCCCTTGGAAAACATCTTTGCCGCCTCTGGCCACCTTGTCTGCTAGACAGTACTGTTCTCCTTCCTCTCTGCTGCCCGTGTTTACTTTTGCTCTCTGTTTGCTTACACTTATAATCTTTGCTTCTTATGTTACACAGAACACAGGGGCAAAACCTAAAGTTCACCCTGAATCAGGCAGCAGGCCAGCCGCTGGGAGCTTGGCATGTAGAGGGAAGTTGAGAACGCCGACCCGCCTTGCCAAAAACAGCATCTGTCTTGGGAAACTTGTTCTAACCTCAGTGAAAGAGGGGGCCTCAGATGGGCCTTCTTAAAGCGCAGCTTCTGGCATTTTCTTTTCAGGCATTTTCAGAAAACCTACATTTGATTAAATGCTTCCTGCAAGCGACGTCAAGAATTCGTGGAGTTTTATATGACAAAGTTCCCCTTGGGTTTGGGTTTCAGCTCAGCAGACCTGAGAAGGTCTGTTTCCCAGCAGCTCCCTGCAGGGTAACTCCTGTGACCTGGATGATAGCAGAGAGTGGGGAGGTTGGGGGGAGGAGGGGACCCCTCGTGTTAGAGTCTCGCTGTGAACCTGGCCATTTATTTCCCTGAGAGGTGCCGGGAGGTTTCTAGTTTGCTCCTCTCGAGACTTAAGTGGCGCTGCTGGGACTTGAACCCCAGTCTGTCTCCCAAGCCAGTGTCTTCCCGCCCACTGAGCTGTGCCCACCTCCTGGTGGTCTCCTGAATTCCCCTACATCAGTGTTTTCCAACTTGAATATTGTCTATGAAATCATCCAGTATTTCATTTCATTTTTTTTTTCCATGTTTAAAAACTAAGACCTCAGGTTTCGTCAGTTAGTTACTATCACTCAGCTTTCTGACCAGTATGTTGTGACACCTGTAAACAGTGGTTTCTTACAGTAGAAGGGCATTGGTGTCCCACTGCGGGACCCGATTGGAGAAGGGACGGGCCCCCTCTTCCACCGTCTGCCTGGCCGTGTGTAACACGCCAGACGCCTGGCTCTGCCAGGTCCGCCGTGGACTGACCGCACTCTCAGGGACATGCCTGAGCTCAGGAGGAAGCACAGCACTTCATCTAGTAATTGTTGCGTGATGGAGCCCTTCTAAGCAATATGCTGTCGCTCTCCAAACAGACCGATCACTGAGCATTTAAACACACACACACACACACACACACACACACACACACACACACACACACACACACACACACACACACACACACACACACACAGAGTGGGGAAATGGGTTGGACAGACTCTGAGCACCTAGTGCATGATGATGGACACTGCTGGGCATGGGGACAGAAGAGTGGCCAACATGGGAGCTTGCCTTCAAGGAGCCCTGAGTCTAGTGGGGAGACGGTGTCAGCAGAGCAATGAAGTGCAGTGATCAGGGTGCCCCGGGGGTTCCGTGGGGGTGAGGGGGACCTGCCCGGCCAGGTCACTAGCGCAAGTGAGCAACTTTCAGGAAGAGTGAAGGGAGCTGGCGGGGCCCCACAGCGGCTGGCGGGGTGCATCTTTGCCCAGTGTTCCTGCACAGGCCTCGTTTCCTTGCGTGCCTGGTCATCGGGGTGGCCCTTTGGAGTGAGTATTGGACCGGGCAGACCCCTGGGCGTAGGCCCTGGGCCTCTGGACCGAGCCCTGGAGCCTTGCGGGGCACCTCAGTGGCCCAGCCCCACCTCTCTGCTGTTCCTCCACCAAGGCCGAGCTCGGAGCCACACGGGCTCTGCAGCTACAGTCGTTGCTGTGTCATCTTTCTTAATCCAGATAGCTGTAAAAGTAGGTGTTTTGTTAATCCCCGCTATGGAATTTTTAAAAATTGAGGCTCCTCTTGGTAGAGGAATGAACTGAGGTGCGTCTGCTGCGCTGCTCTCAAGAGGCTGAGCGTGTGTCTGTCTGACTCTGCCCTTCTTGGGGTGAGAGGTTAAAGGTCATGTAGGCACAGCAGACTCTCTGCTGTCAGGGGACCTGAGTGGGACAAACCGCTGTTCGTAGGCGACAGAGTTGGTAGGAGAAACATCGCGATGGGCTTCCTTTAGTCTCATTTCCGTGTGTGTGTCTGTGTGTCTGTGTGTATATGTGTGTGTGTATATATGTTTGTGTATGTATGTGTGTATGTATGTGTGTCTTTATATATGTGTGTACATATGTGTGTATATGTGTGTGTGTTATGTGTGTCTGTGTATATCTGTGTCTGTATACGTGTATGTGTTTATATGTGTGTGTGCATATGTATGTATGCATATGTGTCTGTATATGTGTGTGTCTATATATGTGTGTGTCTGTGTGTGTGTATTGTGTATATGTGTGTGTATATCTGTGTCTGTGTATATGTGTGTGTGTATCTGTGTATGTGTGTCTGTGTATATCTGTGTGTCTTTGTGTATGTGTGTGTATATGTGTGTATATCTGTGTATCTGTGTGTATATGTGTGTGTGCTGTGTTTGTGTCTGTATGTGTGTGTGTATCTGTGTGTGTATATCTATGTCTGTGTATATGTGTGTGTGTATCTGTGTGTGTTTGTGTGTGTATATATATGTGTGTGTGTATGTATATGTATGTATATGTGTGTGTGTGTGTATATGTGTGTGTGTGGGTGTGTGTTTGTGTCTGTGTATATGTCTGTGTGTATATGTGTGTGTATGTATATATGTATGTGTATGTATATATGTGTGTGTGTATGTGTGTATGCTTGTCTGTGTGTATATGTGTGCATGTGAGTGTGTGCATGTGTATGTATATGTGTTTCTGTGTGTGTCTGTGTGTGTATATGTGTGTCTGTATATGTGTGTGTCTGTGTGTGTATATATGTGTGTGTGTCTGTGTGTGTATATATATGTGTGTGTGTATATATGTGTATGCGTGTGTCTGGGTATGTGTGTGTGTGTCTGTGTGTATGTATATGTGCGTGTGTCTGTGTGTATATGTGTGTGTGTGTGTGTGTATGTGTGTGTATGATATGTGTGTCTGTATATATATGTGTATGTGTGTCTGAGTGTGTATATGTGTGTCTGTGTCTGTGTGTGTATGTCTTTGTGTCTGTGTGTGTGTGTGTCTGTGTGTGTGTGTGTGTGTGTGTCTGCGTGTGTGTGTCTGTGTGGGGAGTGAGAGGCCCTGAGCATGACTGGTGACTAGTGACCGCTTGCTGGTGGGGCTGGAGCCTTAGGAGCCCCGTGGGCCACCAGAGAAGCCTCCTGCTTCCTGTCCCTCACCAGCCACCTCCTGAGCCTTTGCCTCCTCCTGTGCCCGCCCCACGTGGACCAGCCGGCCCTGACAGGCCCTGAGCTCAGCTCAGCTGCTGCCACACAGGAGTGCGCGAACACACACAGCACAGATGGAGCGGGGGGAGGGCAGTAGGGGAAGACGGCCCAGGCTGTCAGGTTTCTAAGGTCCTTAGGAGCCGGAGGGTAGGACATGGCTCTTCTGGAGTACGGCTGCCCCCTACGGCCAGCCCACCCGGCTGACGCTGTTGGAGCGAAAGCGCAGCCGGGCCGGGGCCGGGGACCGCCCAGCGCGGAGCGACGCGAGCCTGTCCCTGGGCCTGTGAACTCGGGCGGCAGTGCTGTCTGGCGTGGCTGGAGCTCACCCACGCACGGGCCGTGTTTCAGGTGGTGAGGGCTGCCGAGGAGGCCGCCTCCACGCTGGCCAGCTCCATCCACCCGGAGCAGTGCATCAAAGTGCTGTGCCCCATCATCCAGACGGCCGACTACCCCATCAACCTGGCCGCCATCAAGATGCAGACCAAAGTCGTCGAGAGGATCGCCAAGGAGGCCTTGCTGCAGCTCCTCGCGGACATCATCCCGGGCCTGCTGCAGGTGGGCCCCCGAGGGGTGGGCGGGACAACCGGGCGGTGCAGCCCCTGCCTCTTCTGGCCCACCCTCTGCTGAACGCACAGGAAGATCTTCCTGGCAGCCCAGCCCTGTGGCTCACAGAAGGAACTTTACTGTGAACATGTTTTGATCTTTCTTCGTTGTTCCTTCCTTACTGCACGGCAGTGGGCCCAGCCCTGGGCAGGGTGGGCCGTGGAGCCCAGCATCAAACAGTGGTCCTGGCTCTCATCCGTCCAGCTAATATTAATTGAAAACCCTCGTGAGCATGAGGCGTTGAATTAAGTAGACTACGGAAGACGAGGTGTTTTCCACTGTTGGGACCCTACCTCACGGAGTCTCCAGCCCGCTCCAGGACCCGGTACAGCCGTACAGACGGCCGTGGGTGAGGGCGGGTGCCGTGTGCTGAGTTGCTGCCACGGGGGTGCAGGTAGGGGTTTCTGAGATCGGGGTGGGGGCTGACCTCTGGGTTGGGGTGTCAGAGAGAGACGGGCTCAGAGAAGAAGTGGTTTAGAGTTGGGCCCTAGGGAGAGATTTCAGTGGGGAAGGGTAGAGAGACATCAGCTTTACACTTAATAAATGCTGCTGTTTGCTGAGTGCTGGGCTCAGAAATTTAAACACATACAGCCGGGCACTGGCTTATTCCAGGCAGAGGGAAAGACACAAAAGCAGAAAGGTCCAGAGGGCTGTTCGGAGGAGAGCAGACAGTCCCACCTGGGTGTGGGGCGGGGGGAGGCCCACAGGCAGGTTGTGGTCCAGCTGGAGAAGGATGCGGAGGTCTGGCTGCGGGCGGATGTTCCCCGCAGTCCGTGGACAGTGGAGTTTTGCCCACAAGAGTGAGCGACGTGGTTCTCATTTCTTGAAAGGGGTTTGCACGTGTGAGGTTTGCTTTACCATGGCGAGAAGTAGGAAAGAAGCCAGGTATTTTTCCCCTTAACTTCCTTTTCTCATTCTGTTCTCTCGTGACGTCTCTTGGCTGGTGCTGCCTGGCAGCTCGTGATACAGCATCTATCTGTGTGGAGGAGACCAGCTCGCCGGCCTCCAGCCTCCCACCCCGGAAGCCGCTCACTCTTTGGCACTCTTACATGTGGCCTCTCTGGGGCGAGAGCTCTCGGGGTTCACAGGCAGAGCTCAGGTGTATCCAGGCCGCTCCTGACAAGGTCGAGGTTGAACCGAGAGGGCATTTGTGGAAACGTTGATGAAATATTGACAGTCAGGCAAAGCTTTGATCTCGTTTCCTTTCTGTGTCCCTCTCTGACTGCAGGGTTACGACAACACCGAGAGCAGCGTGCGTAAGGCCAGCGTGTTTTGCTTAGTGGCGATTTATTCCGTAATCGGAGAAGAGTTGAAACCTCACCTGGCACAGCTCACAGGCAGCAAGGTGTGTATAGCGTTACCCGGGCGGGTCGTACACCTGGGCCTGCTGGCGCATCGCAGACTTGCTGCCCTGCAGCTCTGGGCTCCGCACGGGCTTCCTCAGCACGTGCGTTCTAGCTGGGCCTTATTCTCCAGAGGCGTTTCTCTAAAGACGAAATGACCGGCCGTTTAGTGAAGTCATTAAGGTACAACGTGGTCTGTCGTCGCTCCAGTTTTTGAAACGATAGCTTTGAACTTCTAGTTTATCCCAAAAAGGAAGATGACTGTCTTTAGAAACCAGCTTGTTTTCTCCCCCCGAAACACTAAGGACGTTTACCTGCTGGCTTCACACAAGGCTGGGGGGCTCCAGGTCCCTGTGGGGTGAGGACGGTGACCCTGCACGTGACCCGCCCGGGGGCCCACAGTGATCTCACTCTGGAAGCCGGGCTTTTTATTCCCTGGGCTGCCTCTCACCTTCCTTCTAGACTCAGGGCCAGAAAATGGGACAAAAGGACGATGGGCTCATGGAAGGTGACGGGGGCTGGAGTGCTTGTTGGTTGAAAAACAGACTCACATCTGATGAACTGCCAGGGGAGAGCAGGTGGCCACCCTCGAGCTCTGGCTGGAGAGGCCAGGGCCTGGGCCGCGGGGCCAACGTGTCACCGTGAAGTTACAGAGGCCCTGGGCAGGGGTGCAGATCCGCGAGCGCGAAGCCTGCAGCGCCTGGCCTTCCTCCTTAGAAAAGAAGGGAGCAGAGGTGATGCTCGTGGCTTCTCAGTAGGGCTGTTCCTTTGACACAGTTGGCGAGCATCACCGCTCACCGCGTTCTGGCTCTGCTGCCTTCGCCCGAGCAGGGCTCGCACCCTCAGCACTGCCGACACCTCGGGCCACTTCCTGGTGGAGGCGCCACCCCTGGGGTCCCAGGAGCGCACCCCACCCTCAATTGATGTCCCCACACCTGGCCAGGTGTCCTCTCGGGGCAGAATCAGCCCTGGTGGAGAACGACTGGTCCAGAAGGAGACACTTGACTCTTCCCGCAGACAGAAACCAGCAGCGGGGCTGGCAGGTGTGGAGGCCACTTCCCCTGATTCCACTTCCCGAGGTCCCCGTCCAGCCCTCCTGGCCATGGCCTGCAGGACCCTGAGCCGAGAGTGCCGAGCAGTGCGCTGGGCCGGGAGCCCCCCTCCCTCTGTGGCCATCGTCGGGGGCCGTGGATGGTCCCTGGCAGCGGTGGGGATGGCACAGACAGTCTTCACAAAAGGAATTAGATTCGTAAAATGGGAAATTCACCCAGAAGTAATATTAGCCAGACCTCGGTTTTCTGGTACTTTCTACTCTCATGAGTAAGGGAGCTGCCCTGCCATCTCATGTGCCCCCTCCAGCAAGGGGCTGAGGAAACGCAGGTGTCTTCTCGTCCCTGTCCTGCGGTTGACCTGCTGCCCCTTGCAGCGGTGGTCTCGGGTCTGGAGCCCAGTCCTCATTGGAGCCAGTATTCCCATCTCCCCGCTGATGATGTCAGTCGGCTCGGAGGGCTTGGGGAGGCTGGCTGCACAGCTGTCCACTGGGGCAGCGCAGAGCTTCCGGCCGTTACAGTTTTTATAGGTGAGAACTCCGGTGTGTTAACGTGAACCTGGTAGACTCCAGCGCACATCTCCTAAAACAAACACCCTCCCACCCAGCTCCCCAAAATGGGTAGCTGACAGCACATGGTGCTAAGTTAGAAACAGAGAATCAAGCCATGGCTTCCAGTTTCTGTGTGTCACCAAGCCTATCAGACTCTCCTTCCACTACTTAAATGAAGTTAATAAATGACATCAGGTTCTGCAGAGAAAGGCTGGTGCAAGGAACCTGTGAGGTGCCTTTGAGAAGTGTCCTGTTGCCATGGCAGCAGTACTGGCTTTAGGATCAGAAAACCTGTCCCCCGCTGACTAGCTGTATGACTTTGAGCAACCTTTCCTTTCTGCGCGTGCTCTCTCTCTCTCTCTCTCTCTCTGTAGAATACAGTAACATAAAATTTACTGTCTTAACCATTTGTAAGTGTACAGTTCACAGACACTAAGTACATTCATATTATGCATATTCATCACCACCATCCACCTCCTGAGCTCTTTGCACCTTGGAAAACTGAAATCCGTAATATTCCCCCTCCCCCCTGGCCCCTGGCAACCACCATTCTACTTTCTGTCTCTGTGAGTGTATAAGTGGAATCATACAGTATTTGTCTATTCGTGACTGGCTTATTTCACTGAGCATAATGTTCCTAGGTTCACCCATGTTGTAGCAGGTGTCAGAATTTCCTACTTATTTATTTTTGGCTGCGTTGGGTCTTCATTGCTGCACATGGGCTTTCTTTAGTTGAGGCGAGCGGGGTCTAGTCTTGGCTGTGGTGCGCGGGCTTCTCATTGCGGTGGCTTCTCTTGTTGCGGAGCGCAGGCTCCAGGCACACAGGCTTCAGTAGTTGTGGCACGCGGGCTCAGTAGTTGTGGCTCACGGGCTTAGTTGCTCTGCGGCATGTGGGATCTTCCCGGACCAGGGCTCGAACCCATGTCCCCTGCATTGGCAGGAGGGTTCTTAACCACTGTGCCACCAGGGAAGCCCCTTCCCTTCTTTTTAAGGCTGAATAACAGTTCATTGAATGTACATGCAGCATTTTGCTTATCCATTTCTTGGTAATGGCCTTGTGGGCTGTTTCCACTTGTTGGCTATTACGAGTAACGCTGCTATGAACATGGTGGTACAGATACCTCTCTGAGACCCCACTTTCAATTCTCTTGCGTATATATCCAGGAGTGGAGTTGCAGGATCATATGATAACTGCCAAACTGTTTGCCACAGCAGCTGCACCATTTCACATTCCCACCACCAACGCACAAGGGTTTCAGTTTCTCCACATCCTCGCCAGCACTTGTTATTTTCTCTTCTTTTTTGATAATAGCCATCCTCATGGGTGGTGTGAGGCGATATCTCAGTGTAGTTTTGATTTGCATCTCCCTAATGATTGGTAATGTTGAGCATCTTTTCATATGCTTGTTGGCCAGTTGTATATCTTCTTCAGTGAAATGTCTATTCAGGTCCTTTGCCCATTTTTGAATTATGTTTGTTTTTTTGTTATTGTTGAGTTACAGAAGTTCTCTCTATATTCTGGATATTAATCCCTTGACCTTTGATGCACAAAATGTTTTAGTTTTCGTGAAATCCAATTTGTCTATTATTTTTTTGCCTGTGCTTGTGGTGTCGTATTCAATAACCATTTCCAAACCCAGTGTTGCGAAGCTTTTGCCCTGTGTTTTCTTCTAACAATTTAAAAATTTTAGCTTTTAATGCAAGTCTCTGATCCATTTTGAGTTAATTTTTGTGTATGGTGTTAGGTAAGGGTCCAACTTCATTCTTTTGTGTGTGGATATTGTTTTTCCAATACCATTTGTTGAAAAGACCTTCTGTTTCTTCAGAGAACCTCATTGGAATTTTGATAGGGGTTTCATTGAATCTATAGATAGCTTTGGGTAGTATTGACATCCTAACAGTATTGACTTCCAATCCATGAACACAGGATGTCTTTTTTTTTTTTTTTAACCTCCATACTGTGATGAGTTGTTGTTTGTTTTTAGTTTTTTGTACTTTTTTTTTTCTTTTTGCGGCATGCGGGCCTCTCACTGTTGTGGCCTCTCTCGTTGCGGAGCACAGGCTCCGGACACGCAGGCTCAACGGCCATGGCTCACAGGCTTAGCTGCTCCACGGCATGTGGGATCTTCCCGGACCAGGGCTCAAACCCATGTCCCCTGCATTGGCAGGCGGATTCTTAACCACTGCGCCACCAGGGAAGTCCCTGGGGGTTTGTTTGTTTGTTTTTGTTTTTTCCTTCATTCTGTTAATGTGGTGTATTATATTTATCAATTTTTGTATGTTGAACCATCCTTGCATTTCAGGAATAAATCCCACTTGGTCATGGTATTAAAGCCTCTTAATGTGCTGTTGAATCTGGTTTGCCAGTCTTTTCTTGAGGATTTTTTGCATCAGTGTTCATAAGGGCTATGGATCTGTAGTTTTCTTGTTATGTCTTCAACTGGCTTAGATATCAGGAGAATGCTGACCTCATAGCATGAATTCAGAAGTGTTCCTTCCTCTTCAGTTTTCTAGAAAAAATTGAGAAGGATTGTGTTAGTTCTCTAAATGTTGGTAGAATTCACCAATGAAGCCACCTGGTCAGGGGCTTTTCTTTGTCAGATTTTTGATTACTGATTCAATCTCTTTACTAGTTATGGGTCTGTTCAGGTTTCTCTTTTCTTCTTGATAGGTTTTGTGTTTCTAGGAGTTTGTCCATTTCATCTAAGTTACCTAATTTGTTGGTGTACAGTTACTAATAGTATTCTCATGATCTTTTTGATTTCTGTAGAATCAGTCATAATGTCCCCACGTTTGTTTCTGATTTTAACAATTTGAGTCTTCTCTCTTTTTTTGTTAGTTAACTTAGCTAAAGCTTTGTCAATTTTGTTGATTCTTTTTCAAAGAACCAAGTTTTGGTTTTGTTACCTCTATTTTTTGTTTCATTTATCTCTGCTCTAATCTATATTATCTTCTTTCTGCTAGCTTGGGGTTTAATTTATTATTCTTTTTCTAGTTCCTTAAGATATATAAAGTTAGGTTGTTGATACAAATCTTCCTTCTTTTTTATATAGCTATGAATTTCTCTCTTTACACTGCTTTTGCTGCATCCCATAAGTTTTGGTATGTTGTTTTTGTCTGTCTCAAGGTATTTTCCTATTTCCTTTGTGATTTCTTCTTTAACCCAATGGTTGTTTAAGAGTGTGCTGTTCAATTTCCACAGATTTGTGAATTTTTCAGTTTTCTTTCTGTTACTGATTTCTGAGTTCATCTGTTTTGGTCAGAAAAGGTACTTTGTATCATATTTATCTTTTAAAATGTATTGAGGTTTAATCTGTGGCCTAACATATGGTCTATCTTGGGAAGGTCTCATGTGCACTTGAGAAGAATGTGTATTCTTGTGTAGAATGTTTTGCATATGTCTTTTAGATCTAGTTGATTTATTGTGTTGTTCAAGTCCTCTAGAGTGGAATATTGAAGTCTCCCAACTATTACTATAAAACTGTTTCTCCCTTCCATGCTGTCAGTTTTTGCTTCATATATTTTGATGGCATGTTCTTAGATGTGTAATTATAAATATTAAATTTTCTTGCTGTATTGCTCTTTTATTAATATGTAATGTCCATCTGTTTCTTGTAACCTTTTTAGATTTAAACTCTATTTTGTCTGATATTAGTGTAGCTACCCCATACTCTTGGTTACTGTTTGCATGGAATATCCTTTTCCATTCTTTCACTTTCAACCTATTTGTGTCTTTGGATCGAAAGTGAGTCTCTAGTAGACAACATATAGTTGAATCATGGTTTTCTTTTTATCCATTTTGCCAATCTTTGTCTTTTGATTGGAGAATTTAACTCATTCACATTTAAAGCAATTACTGATAAGGAAGAGATTTCTGTCATCGTGGTATTTGTTTTCTATGTGCCTTATAGCTTTTTTGTCCCTCATTTTCTACACTACTCTTTTGTGTTTGTTTGCTTTTTGTACTGAAACGTTTTAATTCCCTTCTCATTTCCTTTTGTGTATATTCTATACCTGTTTTCTTTGTGGATTACATTTGACATCCTAAAGTTATAATCCTCTAATTTGAATTTATACCAGCTCATTGAGCAAGCTTTCTGAACCCTGGCCTTTTCATTTGTAAAATAGGAGAACCTGTTCTGCCTACCTCAAAGGATTGTTTTGAGGCCCAAATGTGATAATCAGTGTAAAGCTTGTAAACCATTGGACATATACACATCGTTCACTCTATTACCGTCATCTTTTCCTTGTACTTGCAATTATGTTCTAGACTTGACTAGGTAGATACAGTAGGGGTTCTGAGTTGTAAATAACTATTAGCAATGTTTAGCAGCTCATTTTTAACCAGGCTTTCATAGAAATATAACTATCCTGCTTTCTAGATCACTTTTTTCTTCTTTAAAAACTCTAGTGGGAAGCAGCAGCATAGCACAGGGAGATCAGCTCGGTGCTTTGCAATGACCTAGAGGGGTGGGATTGGGGAGGGTGGGAGGGAGGCTCAGGAGGGAGGAGATATGGGGACATATGTATGCATATGGCGGATTCACTTTGGTGTACAGCAGAAACTAACATAGCGTTGTAAAGCAATTATACTCCAATAAGATGTATTTAAAAAAAAAACAACCTCTGATTCAACAAGTACATGTTAGGAACCTGCTATCTTCAGCACACTATGCTAAGGCACATGGGAAGAGCAAGAACTCGTCCTGCCCTGACAGGACTGACACATGAGGAAACTTGTACAGCTGCCCAGGAGTGACCAGTGGACATGGTGGGACGGGCTCTGATTGCTGGGTCAGGGGCCTGGAGGAAGTGGGACCAGATTGGGCTGGGCTTGGCAGGATTGGGGAGCTGCACAGGGAGGGAAGGAGTGGACTGCAGGGAGGAACAGTGTGAACAGCTCAGGTAGGAGTAGGAGTGGGGTGCTCAGAGGACACGTTCTCCGAGCAGGGAGCTGCAGGAAGCACCTTGCAAGTGTCACTGCTCTGCATTTTGCAGATGGGAAAGTCGAGGCTCAAGAAATGTTTGCCTGAGGTCGCAGAACTAGTTAGTGTTGGAGTTGGTGCTAGAGTTCTGCTGGACCTGTTGAGCTTCAGGCCAGTGCTCTGTTGAATGTGCCACGGCTTCCCTTGCACCTGGCTGGCCCTGGCCGTATCCTCCTGAGCCTTAGAGCATTTAGGAACCTTGTGTAACATGATGGCACTTGGGGTTTTGTTTTTCTGTTTAATAAATTTATTTTAGTTTTGGCTGCATTGGGTCTTCGTTGTTGCACACGGGCTTCTCATTGTGGTGGCTTCTCTTGTTGCAGAGCGCGGGCTCTAGGCGCGTGGGCTTCAGTAGCTGTGGGCGGTCTCAGTAGTTGTGGCGCATGGGCTCGGTTGCTCCGCGGCATGTGGGATCTTCCCGGGCCAGGGCTCGAACCCGTGCCCCTGCATTGGCAGGCGGACTCTTAACCCCTGCGCCACCAGGGAGGTCCAGTGATGGCACTTTGATCACCGCACTGACTGTTCTATTGAAAGGTTTCAGATTTTGAAAGGTGTGGGATGAAAACAGACTGGGATACGTAGCGTGAATTCCCGACACACTCCCTGCAGCTGAAAAGAGTAAGAGGCATTACAAGTCCTGATCTGGGGGGGGACCCCCGGTGGGCTGCTGCGTGAAGACACTCGGGCAGAGCCCTCCCGCCAGCTGCACGTCCCAGGCTCCACAGCCATGTGACTGAGCGCGCCTTGCTGGGGGTCAGGGAGACACTGCCTCACGGGGGCTCTGCTGGTTGCTGGTCCTGTTCCCACCCATCATCCGAGGGCCCCGCTTTCTCCTGTGCCACACGCTCCACTCGGAGCATCTCTTCGTGGGTTCCCCGGGGACCAGCCGCTCCTCCCTAGGCAGCCGTATACTTGGCCTCACAGCCTGTTCAGAGACAGCAGCTAAAGAGCTGTGGAAGAGCTGTGGATAGTAAATATTCCCTTAATCTTACCAGTCGTGTGTTGCGTAGATTTTTATGGGCACTCTGCTTCTACAAATACCTGTTTCTTTTAATTTTTAATATGATCAGGCACACTATCAACATACGAAGTTAGCGGCATTCAGCAAATATTTAAGAACCTACCGTGTTACATGGTGCTTTAGGTATTTTGAGAGTCCAAGGGGCTTGAGTTAGAACTAAATGAGATGTCAGGCTTGGAAGCCCTTTCGCCGTCAAGCACTGTGCCTGACTGAGGGCACGTTGTTTAGTGACGCAGCGTCTGGCCTCAGGGAAGTTGAGTCTTGCTGGAAAGATCCAGCCCACTGCTCCCTGCAGCAGGAGGTGGCCTGTGCTGAGCCACAGTGGGCGGGGCTGGGGCCCGGGGTGCGGGAAGGCCATGGGGCACATGGGGGCGGCCTCAGATTCCACGCGCCTCGGGAGGTGTGCAGTGGGGAAGAAGCAGCTTCTGCACACATGTGAGGGTTAGAAAACGTGACCTCTGACCTTGGCTTGCTTCTTCATGCCGATGGAGTGTGGCTTGCACCCTCTCTTCCCGCTGGGTTGGGTGGAGCCGGTGGCTGCCTTGCCCCTGAAGTGTGTGGATCTGCAGCCCTGAGGCCCGCCTCGTGGTCACATGTTTCCCTCTTTCCGTGATAACCCCTCGCGCCCCCTCCTCTAGTCTGACCTCCCAATCGCGGTGGCCCTGGCCCCGGGCAGATGGCTTGGACCAGTGGTGGGCACTCAGTAAATGTCTGTGCAGTGAATTTCTCCACTAAGGGACGTGCTGTTTTTTTGTTTTTTGGTGTGGTTTTTTTGCGGTACGCGGGCCTCTCACTGTTGTGGCCTCTCCCGTTGCGGAGCACAGGCTCCGGACGCGCAGGCTCAGCGGCCATGGCTCACGGGCCCAGCCGCTCCGCGGCATGTGGGATCTTCCCGGACCAGGGCACGAACCCGTGTCCCCTGCATCGGCAGGCGGACTGTCAACCACTGCGCCACCAGGGAAGCCCGGACGTGCTGTTTTGTTGTCACCTGGGTTTTCTTTCCTGCTCTCTGATTTTCTCCTCCTGCTCACCCGTTTGTATCTTCTCCTTGCAGATGAAGCTGCTCAACTTATACATAAAGAGGGCGCAGACCACGAACAGCAACAGCAGCTCCTCATCCGACGTCTCCACGCATAGCTAATGCGGCGCCAGAGTCCCCGTGTAGCCCTGGAAGCAATCGGTGGTGCCTCTCAGAGAACTCCCCCTCCCCCCATCGGCTGCCCAGTCAGTACCAGGAGGCCCGCAAATATTTATTACAATCAGTATTTTGATCCCTTCCAGCTTTTGTGTAGAATCATACTGGTATTGAATGTAAAGGAAGCAAGGCCTGCATTGCATCTTCCTACAAAACAAAACAAAAGGAGTAAGAAAAGAAGAGCCATACTTAAACCGTCTCATCCCGCCTGCTGAGGTCGTAAAACCGTGTGTGTGGGCTGCAGTTTTTAAAAATCGGAGCTCTCTAGCCGATACCTGGTAGAAAGCAGCATTTTCTCTTCAGTTAATAAGATTGGAGGAGGTTGGGTTACGTTGTGTTTCTCTTTCATCTCGGCCTCCTTGGTTTTGGATGTGGCCTGTGTGGGGCAAAGCCCCACGCCTTCCACAACTGACACCATGGAAGGGTTTGTACGTTGTAAGTTGTGTTTTGAGACCTGCTAAGAATACGAATCAAGTCTTGGCAAGAAGTGGGAGAAAAGCCTGAAGATGGTCTTTCAACGAACATGTAGTGATCGTGCTCACCGTCTCCGGACCGGAGGCTGACGCCCTGCGCGGTCTCCTTCCAGGACGGGCTCCTGCCCCTCTGAACAACCCCACCGATGCCGCCCCTGCCCCAGAGCTGCCACTTGAGGGGCTTCTTAGAGATGAAATCCAAACACAAAAATCAAGGTAAATCGACAGCCTTGGTTAGCGTGTGCTTGAAATGGCCCTTCGTGCAGCGTCGAAGATACCGGAGAAGCTGCTCGTTTTACTGCCGAGATCCTGGGAAACACTATTTAACAGCGCTTCCCCCGTGACCCTGGCCCCTGGTGGTGCAGATTTAGGGCCCCCTCGCTTCCCTTCCCGAACCCGCGCCTGAGCGGCTCGATTCTAAGATGTTCTCGGTTAGTCTGGTCAATGGCAGCTCCACCATCTCAGTTTTGAATTCTCTGTTTAATTTGGGATTGAGATCAAAGAAAAATCTAGAGAGACCAGGTATCAGGATTTTTTTTTTTTTTTTTTTTTTGTAATTTTATGGACTGAAGTACTTCCTTGATCCTCTGCTGAGAGAATCATGGTTTTAAGGAAAAAGTAATTGTGGTGTGTGGCGGATCGCAGAAAAACAGGATTGGAAACAGAGTTTTAGAATCAAGTTCTTCAGTGAGAAACTTACCCCTTTAAAATTTCTTCTTGAGGGTTGCACTGCTTCAGTGAAAGCAACTCCGGATCAGGACCCTGGTTAACGAAGTTTGGAGTAAAAGGCTTCAAGCCAAATGGAAGTTCTTAATGCGGTCAGGAAGGCGTCTGTCGTCTCTTAGATTTCACCGTAGCCCCTGTAAATGGAACTGACTTTTCCATATTGTTAATGAGGTGTTTGCTGCTCTGGCGTCCAGTCCCTGCAGCTGCCAGGCTGTGTGGCTCTCACCCCAGAGCTGCACAGCCCCGAACGTAGCTTGTTTTCATGCAGAATCGACTTCAGATACTTTATGCGGAAATAGGCACTGAAGACAGAGGTCCGGGAGCAGAGGCCGGGGCGCCTTCACTGCGTGCGTGTGCTAAGTGCGTGCGTGCACGTAGCGGGTATCCTGCACGTGCGTGAGGGGCCGCGCTGCTGCCGTTGAGGGAACGTCAGGGGCGCGTTTTACGTGGTCGAACGTTATTGGCTTCTTTTCGGCTCAGAACAGCCATTGCTGTTTGTTCTTACGGCACTCGCGGGGTCGCTTTCTTGCCCTCTACCATCGTCAGCGTCTGATGATTCCTCTGAAGCGGCACCTGTGTTCCGCCGGGTTATTTCCGAGTCCTTCCTGGCGAGCGCGTGTGGAAAGGCCTCTCTCCTTCAGCTCGTGGACGCCCAGGTGGCCGCAGCCCCGCCCGCAGTCGGGAAGGACCTTGAACGTGGCCGCGCGCGTCCTCCTGGCGCTCACAAAGGGCTAGCCTTGAACGTCACTTGCCCAGCCTTGATGTCCTGACCCAGCGGGGCCCGCCCACTCCCAACCGACAGCTGCAGCTGCCCTGCCTCGCCGCCTCCCTGCAGGCGTCGTGTTTGGATGAAACGGTAGAACACAGGCGAGCAGAGCACCCGAGACTCGGTCCGCCTCCCGCGTTGGCCTGACTGTCCAGGGCCCCGAAAAGCCCCAACGCCACCGCCGGGGCCAGATCGCCGGGCTCCCGCTTCCCCTCCCGCTGCTGAGGCCCCGGGGGAGGCGCGCGGCCTTCCTGGAGCCACTGCAGCCACGGGCCGCCCGCCACGGCCCCACTAGCTTCTCAGTCATGCAGCTGCACCTGACCTGTCTCCTGAATCTTTTTCTTGCCCTACCGCCCTTAATTTATCAAGCATAATATTACACGTTAAAGAACAGCGAATAAGAACTCTGTAGAATCCCACCAGGACTTTGCTAACCATGATATTTGGAGATGATGAAAATGCTCTGAAAAATGTCAGCCACCAAAATAGTTTTGTCGGCACTGTTCACACGCATGGTCCCCACGCCCCCAGGTTGGGTTTTTGGTTTTGGTTTTTGGTTTTTTTGGGCTTTTTCATGTTACATCCATATCTGTATTTATATCTTATTTGTTTCACTTTCAAGTGTATCATGGCAAATGTACAGATTTTTTGTTGTTGTTAATAATGTGCTAGGATTTGCTAAAAAAGAAAACAAGAAAAAAAATCCTTTTGAGTTTGCTCTAGAATAAATGAGACTTAATTCAGTTTCTGACGTCCGAGTGGTTTTTTTTTTTTTTTTTTTTTTTTTTTTGGTCACAGTGCTTGTAGGTAGCTTATCCCGTCTCTCTGACGTCAGAACGAGGCCACATTTCTGAAGGATCGAGGGGCTACATGGAGGAGCTCGTGAGGTCAGCAGGTCGGACTGCAGGGGGCCCAGGGCCCAGGGCCGGGATCAGGCGGGTGTCAGGATGGAACCTGGGGGAAGGGGAAGGGCCTGGCGAGCGGAGCCGTGGAGCTGGTCTGCAAGGAACCCGTGCACGGCCCCCAGGGGTGCTGGTCCGTCTCTTTGGAGCCTTACTTTTGCTTTTGGAACGATTTTGACTCTTACATCGCGTTCCATGAGGCATCTCAGTATCCCTGACTGGTGACCTTGAGCCCCTTTCCCCCATGGCCCACCGCCTCCTGCCCGTTTGACACGTGAGCTCGGCGTGATCACAGAGGCTGGGTTCAAATCCCGGCTTCCCCCCTCACCCCCTCGGGCCAGTGTTCTCACGGATAAACCACCAGAGTGAGACGGACCTCGTGGAGGTGCTGGGAGGGGCCGCGGGTGATGTAGGTGAGGCCGCGGCCCTGACGCCTGCTGTGTGTGAGGGCGACACACAAGTGCGAGGCTGTCACCACCCCACCCCACCTCCGGGCCTGGCGCACCGTCCGACCGTTACTCCGGAGCAGATGCGGAAGCCCCCGTGGATGTGCTGCGCTCAGGCGGGGTTGGCGGTGCACTCTCTGTATTGGGGTCTCTAACCCCTGCCGCCACCATCCTCCTTATCCCAGGGCGGCCAGGAAGCCCCTGCTGATGGCTGTGTGTGTGTTGGGGGGAGGGGGAGATGCCCACCACAAGCAGCGGAGCTTGACTCGGGGGGATCTGAACGGTCTTCTCTCCGGAAGGTGCCCCTTTCCACTCACAGTTTTGCACTCAGTTGTAAAGGTTGCAGGACTCCCTGCAGATGTCCAGGGGTTCCAAGGTGAAAACTGCCTACGGACCAATGCTCTTGACGTTCTTGGGTCATGAGTGGAGGGGGAGGGGGTGGGGACAGCGGCTGACAGGCAGCCTTAAATAACGTCATGGGCGACGCACTTAGACTTCTGAAGTACTCTCATCCGTGGCAGTTTTTTTTTTTAATTAATTTTTATTTTTGGCTGCGTTGGGTCTTCGTTGCTCCACACGGTCTTTCTCTAGTTGCGGCGAGTGGGGGCTACTCTTTGCTGCGGTGCGCGGGCTTCTCATTGCGGTGGCTTCTCTTGTTGTGGAGCACGGGCTCTAGAGCGCAGGCTCAGTAGTTGTGGCGCACGGGCTTACTTGCTCCGCGGCATGTGGGATCTTCCTGGACCAGGGCTCGAACGCCTGTTCCCTGCATTGGCAGGCAGATTCTTAACCACTGCGCCACCAGGGAAGCCCCGTGGCAGCTTTCTGATTTTCATACCAATCCTGAGATGCAGGTGAGGAACTTGCCCTCGTGTCGCCTTTCCAGGTGGGGAAGTTGAGAGCCGGGCAGAGCACCAGCTAGATGGGGATGAAGGGACTCGGGGCCAGACCCCAGGCTCTTCCCCACGCTTCACACAGCCTTCCTGACTTTCCGGGGGGCACCTCAGAATCCCCTGGGGAGCTGGTGAAGCGGAAGGCGGAGTCTCGCCCTGGTGTTGCTGATTCTGCAGGGCTGGGGTGGGGCGTGGGGATGGGCATTTCTAACCAGTTCCCGGGTGCTGCAGATGCTGACAGGCTGCGGGCGCCGCTGGAGAACCATTGTAGAACATTCCCCGTAAAGTACGACAGGCGGTTTGGTCCTCAGCTTCGGGATGCTCCTTGAGGCAAGCTGTTACAGTAAACAGCGCTGGGCTTCGGGAACCTCAGCCAGACCATCCCTGCCGTTTCCAGTTTAGCATCCAGACTAGGACTTCTGAAAGGGAAACGGGGTGCCGTGAGCAGAGGGAAAGCCGAGCGTCTCGGGCAAAGGGGACATACGGCCCCTCAGGGCATAAATCTCCCTGCTCAGGGCCGGGCCTCTCCATCTCCGGTATTTATTCACTCCTGCTTCAGTGGCTCCGGGCGAAATCGGAGAAAGGTCATGTGAATCGGCATCTAATCCCAGATTATGTATTTTTAAAACATTACAATACTTCCACAACAGTGCTCTCCACAGACGCCGGGCCTGCTGCCCCCGCTGAGGCCCCGGAGGTTGATTCGGTGGGGCTCCGGGCCCCTCTCCAGGGGCAGCGTTCCAGGCAGATTCCCCGCAGCTCCGGGATCCCACCTTCCCCAGCAACGGGTTCAGGCTCTTGCCTCCGCGGCCGCCAGGCCCCTTTGCTTGGGAGAGCTTGGAAGGCTTTGCGGAGTTGTCTGTTTGAAGCCTCGTAACCACCCTGAGAGGTAGGTGCTATGATTATTCCCCTTTGGCAGATGGGAAGTAGAGGCACAGAGAGGCTGAGCAACTTGCCTAGGGCCACAGAGCCAACAAGAGTCATAGGGGAGATTCACACCCAGGAAGTCCAGCTCTAGCCTGAACCGGAGTTTTGCCTTGTGTCTCTGTCCCTTCTCTGAGCTTCTGTTTTGTATCCTATCCACCCGACTCATGTTAGCAAGTTCGGGTGGTCCCTGGTCACAGGCCTGCTGAGCTGTTTGACATTACACTCATGGTAACATTTCTGGGACCCCTCTGGGGTCCTGCTCCCCAGGCCTGGCAAGGGGGGAAGGGCTCAGTTGGGTGCAGGATGTCTGGGTCCTGAATCCCGCTCTGTTTCAGGGTCTATGACTTTAGCCGAATGACTCCAGCTTAGGATGACCTTGGCTTCTTCCTCTAGAAGCCCAGGGGTGGGGACCTGGGAGGGGTTGTGGGAGCACATAAGGATCAGCGTACAGTTCTTCGACACTCAACAAACATCAGCTCTTGGAATTCTTATATTATTACTATTACGATGACTACCCCAATTTCTGACACAGGCGACGCTCAATAAATGTTTGGACAAACGATGGAGAGAATGAGTGTCTGTCCCCTGAAGACCCTGGTCCTTCCCGGTGGGAGAGTTCAGCACACGCCCTGAGAGCTCACCAGTGCTCTTCCGTCCACGGGAGATGAGCAGGTTGCAAGAGGCGGGAGAGAAGGGGGCTGCCCCAATGTCCTGCTTATTTTATTTTTAGGCCGCGCCGCTCAGCATGCAGGATCCAGTTCCCCAACCAGGGCTGGAACCTGTGCCCCCAGCAGTGGAAACACAGAGTTGTAACCACTGGACCACGAGGGAAGTCCCCTGTCCTGCCTATTGACCGCCCCCACCCCCACCCCGTCCCGGGCCTCCAGCTGCTCCCGGGGCATCCTCCACACCCACTGTGCACTGTTCACCTTTGTTTATCTCCTCTGGGCTCCAGATTCACACACACACACACCCCACCCCACTCCCCGGCCTGCTCGACTTCTCCACGCGGGAGTCTCAGGGCTGCTCACATGGAGTCTTTCCACAACCGACGCGTGAGCTGGTCCCCCAGACCTGCTACTCTCCAGTATGGAAGATGGGAGCTCACCCTCCCAGATGCTGACGCCGGGTCCCTTCCCTCATCCTCCACTCCTGCCCGAGTCCTCTGCATCCCACCTCCGACCCCCCTGAGCCCTCCCCCCTCCCCGACCCCCGGCTGCCCCCTGGCCCAGCCCTCCCCACCGCTCGCACCTGCACTGCCGCCCACGAGGGCCTGATTGGACCCTCTTCTGCCCCTCACCCTCCCGCTTCTATTCTCCCTCCTCAAAGTTCACGGCTGCTTTGTAAAAATATGCCCATCGGGCTTCCCTGGTGGCGTAGTGGTTGAGAGTCCGCCTGCCGATGCAGGGGACACGGGTTCGTGCCCCGGTCCGGGAAGATCCCACGTGCCGCAGAACGGCTGGGCCCGTGAGCCATGGCCGCTGAGCCTGCGCGTCCGGAGCCTGTGCTCCGCAACGGGCGAGGCCACAACAGTGAGAGGCTCGCGTACCGCAAAAAAAAAAAAAAAGAAAATGCCCATCTGGTCTATCATCCCTTTGCTTTCAAACCTGCAGTGGCTTCACACACTCACGCGGACACACGAGGACACAGTTCCAAACTCTTGATCATGGCGCACAAGGCCACCCCCTCCCTCCCGGCCCCGCCTTCCTCTTTCACCCCATTCTGTGTTGCTGCACCCCAGTAACCTTCCCTGCCTCAGGGGCCTTTGTATCTCTGCTCCCACTGTCTGACCCCTCCCCTCACCCCCTCTGCACACACAGACACACACACACTCACACACACACACACCCCTATATGTGGACTTCCCTTGGCTGACTTCTGTAGATGTTCTAGGTCTCAGCTTAAATGCCAGGTCATTACTTCTTTGGAGAAATATCTAAATCCGTTCCTTCACTTTTCCTTTCTAACGCTCATCACATACTGTATATCCATCTGTGAAATTGTTTGGTTGATTTACCTAGATCTTGGGGCAAGAACCAGGCCTGTCTCATTTCCCTCTGCGTTCATAGCATTCGGCTCATGTGCCTGGCCCGTGGCTGGTGCCAAATGAATGAATGAATAAATGAGTGAATGGCTGGTTTGCAGTTCCCCAAGTAGGATGCGATCTCAGTGGCGTGCCTCATGATCTAGAGGAGCCCTGCCATGGTACCTAAGAATGCAGCCGCCACTGCTATACCACCTGGGTTCAAATCCCAGCTCTCATTTGACCTTGGGCTCTAACCTCTTCCTGCCTCAGTTTCTTCCTCTGAATGGACAGAATGCCAGTCGGCAGCTGTACCTTCCTCATAGGATATCTGTAAATCCCTTAAAAAGAAAGGCACCCTGGACACTGCCTGGCATTGCAAAGCCATTACTTTGGGTTTTTTGGGGTTTTTTGATTGAAGTATGGTTGATTTACAATGTTGTGTTAATTTCTGCTGTACAGCAAAGTGATTCCGTTATACACGTGTGTATTCTTTTTCATATTCTTTTCCACTGTGGTTTATAACAGGATATTGAATATCGTTCCCTGTGCTCTACAGTAGGACCTTGTTGTTTATGGGCCATTACTTTGTATTCAGTGGTCAGTTAGACCAATTAAGTGGGAGAGAGAACTTGGCCTTAGAGCTGGGCCTGGGTTCCCATGTTGTCATCCGTATTTCTGTGTAGTCGACCCTCTGTGTCCAGGGATGTGAAACCTGCAGAGACAGAGGGCCGACTGTGATCTCTCTTGGCTTCTATCAGCCCTAACGTTACGAGGCAGCACGGCCAATGTGGAAAGCAGTTTGACATTCTCCGATAAGACTGAAGGTTCGTATACCTTACAACCCATCAGCCCCCCTCGTGGGGCAGGCTCTGGACGAGCCCAGCAAAGACTCCGGCAGGCAGGGTTCCTAAAGCCCTAAAAAGGCACAGCCCAAGGGGGCCCCGGAGGGGGGTCGTTAAAGAATTAGTGGGCCATTCACGTAATGGGATCTGATACGGAAGTGAAAATGAGTGAACGACAGGTGGGGTTTATCAACGTGACCACTCTTAGGAAAACCATTTTGAGGGAAAACAGAAAGTTGCAGAAGAATTCGTAGTGTCTTAATTTTTTAAGGTGAAAATAACCAAAACGAAATAACCATACATCTTTTAGAGACACATAGGCAGTGATAAAATTCCACAAAGTAAGTGGATATGAAACAAGCTTATGAGACCATTGTGTGATTTGGGAGGCGTCAAAAATCTAGAACAGCGACAGTGGAAACCAGACCAGTAAAATCATATTTAGTCAGGGTTTATCGTGCAGGAAAGAACAGTTCGCAAACTGGGAGCTTTCAAACCCCAGACTGATATGCTCGTGTTACAGGACGGTTTCTAAGGTGAAAATAGGGAAATTGTTTAACCTTTACAGAGATTGGCGATTACAATGGGGGTTTCCAGACGGCAGGGAACTGGTTAAAAGTGATTATCTTATACCATTTTAGGAAGAGGACAAATTTCTTTTATGACTGTCAGAGGCATTTATAAGAAACCAGCTAAGTGTTTCACTTATGTTTATGAAATAAGTTAGATTTACGGAGCTTCCATTGTTCTGTCTGCTCAGGGCATTTTCCATAGCACAGGGTAGCTCGTGGTGATGATGTTTTAGATCACAATTTGGGTGGTGGGTTCACAGGTGTCTTCTTTTTATAGCTTGTAAGTAACCTATATATTATATATGTTTTCTTCCATAGTATCAAACATTGCATAATTTAAAAACAAAAAATGTGTGAACATACTAAGTTATAAGGTGACTGAGGGGACTTCCCTGGTGGCGCAGTGGTTAAGACTCTGCGCTTCCAATGCAGGGGGCCCGGGCTCGATCCCTGGTCAGAGAATTAGATCCGCCGTGCCGCAAGGAAGGAGCCCACGTGCCACAACTAAGACCCGGTGCAACCAAATACATAAATAAATTAATGAAATATTTTTTTAAAAAATAAGGTGATTGAGGTGAGTCTATTAATCCTTTGGATTAGTATAGAGATGGAAACGGCCCCATTTTAAATTCTCGTAGAGAATTTGCAGACCCTTGAGAATACATCTAGAGACCACCATTCAAGGAATGCTATACTACATGGGACCATCCATGGTCCTAACAGGCCTGTGTCTGAACAGAGGCTCTGGATATGGACATCCTCACCCTAAAGAATATCCTCTCTTCACAAGGTAATGGGGGAGGGGTAAGCATGGAAGATCTCCTTCTTAGCACCAGTTTCTCACAGCCCCTTGGGCCCCCTCCTCAGCTCACTCCTCTCCCGCCCGGTTATACCTCCTAATAAAAGCCAAAAGGAGACATGGTTCTGATGTTGTCCAAGTTGTTATGGATGACAGAGGGGCCTGCTTCTTCAGTCAAGTCTGAGGTGCCTTCTACTCTGTGTGAGACATGCTCCAAGAGGGACACACCCAGAGAGGAGAGATGCTGAGTCTGAGAAGGACTGGTGTGCTTCACGCCTTTCCCTCCTAGCATGCCTTCCTCTACTGCTGGGCCAAACTCCCTCGGTGCTGGGTTCCACGTGTCCCTGGGCTCTGCCAAGGAGATGTGCCTTGTCAAGGAGGGAAGCAGCTTTCACTGAGGATGGACACACCGGTGGGGAGAGGGGCAAACCAGGTACACGTTCTAGATTCTCCCCAGTGTCATAGCTACCAACTGCCGGCTGGACCACCAAGGTTTATCCCTTTATCTGGGAAGGAATTTTCCCTGTCTGCTCTTGTTCCTGGCTGAGTGGCACCCAACCTGTTCCCCTGGCTCTCCCAAAGATAATGTCCACTACGTCGTAGCTCTCTGTAAGAAATCCCCTTCTGCTTAAAGTAACTGGAGGGGACTCCATCACTTGTAACAGAGAGCCCTGAGCAATAGCGAGACAGACAAATGTCCAGCTGAAGCCAAAACAACAAAGTGAATTACGGTTCAGCCTTTTTTTTTTCTTTTTTGCGGTACGCGGGCCTCTTACTGTTGTGGCCTCTCCCGTTGCGGAGCACAGGCTCCGGACGCGCAGGCTCAGCGGCCATGGCTCACAGGCCCAGCCGCTCTGCGGCATGTGGGATCTTCCCGGACCGGGGCACGAACCCGTGTCCCCTGCGTCGGCAGGCGGACTCTCAACCACTGCGCCACCAGGGAAGCCCACGGTTCAGCCTTTTGACGAAATACTATCCAGTCATGTAAAAGTGTATGTCCAAAAAAATGCTTAAAGATGTGGAGTAATGCCCACAAAGTTAAGTGGAAAAGGAAAAGATAGGAAGGATTCCCTTATCTAATAATGGTATACCAGACAAATTGGTATTACCTTCTGCAGAAGGTAACTAAAAAAATCTGGACAAAATAGTTTGAGAATCTGATTAAAGACATCAGAGATTTAATAAAGTAGTGAAAAATTACCTGGAATTAGCAGGAAGTGATGGAAATCTGGAGAGACGAGCCTTGTGTTTAGGGCCCCTTGTGTCCTGGGAGTGTTTCCCAATTCAGAAGGGAAAGCCGAGGCAATGGAGATGTGGACAGAAGTACCATGACCCGGGGCTTCCCTGTGGTGCAGTGGTTAGGAGTCCACCTGCCAGTGCAGGGGACACGGGTTTGAGGCCTGGTCCAGGAAGATCCCACATGCTGTGGAGCAACTAAGCCCGTGTGCCACAACTACTGAAGCCCGCACACCTAGAGCCCATGCTCCTCAACAAGAGAAGCCACCACAATGAGAACCTCGTGCACCGCAATGAAGAGTAGCCCCCGCTCGCCACAACTAGAGAAAAAAAGCTGTGCACAGCAACGAAGACCCAACACAGCCAAAAATTAAATAAAATTTTTTTAAAAAAGAAAGAAGTAACATGATCCAAACTGCAGATGCCCCAAGTTCCTGGCAGAAACAAACATAAGACTTCTCTGGAGGAAGATAACATCATCTAGGGGACAAAAATATTTATACAACTTTTCAAATATAACAATAAATAGTAACCTGCCGCATGAATGGGCAAAGACCAACAGAAACAACAGACAATGCATAAATACCCACAAGGCCTCCAACAGTTGAGTTATCAAACATAGACTTTAAAATAACCTTATTTAACATGTTCAGAGAGATAAAAGACAAGATTGAGAATTTCTGCAGAGAACTGGAAACTTAAAAAAAAATCAATATCATATTTTTAAAAAGAATATAGTAGAATTTTTAAAAATTCTTGAATTGAAAAACACATTAACTGCAATTAAGAACTCTAGAGGTAAATATAACACAAGATTAGACATAGCTTAAAAGATGATTAATGAACTGGAAGGCAGACCAGAAGACAATATCAAGAATGAATCACAGGAATATAAAACAATGGAAGATACAGAAGCAATAGTAAGAAGCAAAGAAGCCATAAAAGATGTAAAAATCCATGTAATGAGAATCTTAGAGGGGAGTAGAAAGAGATTTGAGCAGAAGGAATATGTTGAAAAATAATGGCTGAGAATTTTTCAATGACTAAAGACATCAAACTGCAAATTACAAAGTCTAATGAAGTCCAGTAAGCAAGGTTGGGTTGAAGGTACACTTGCATGACCCTGATATTGAGTACATCCTCAAATTTTGTGCCCTAAGCATCTCATTGCCTCACTCTAGCCCTGATCCTACCATTTCGGGCAAATAAAATAAGCAAATGTAGGTACATCATAATAAAACTTCATTAAAACAAGACAAAGAGAAAATCTTGAAAGCAGCTACAGAAAAACAAAGATTATTTTCAAAGAAGCAATGATGAGACTGTCAGCTGACTTTTCAGCAGAAACAATAGAAAACAAGATAATGGAATTCTGTACCTAACAAAAACATCCTGTCAGGCAGTAAATGAAATAAATAAAATTTCAGACAAACAAAAAACAATAAAATTCTTTGTGAGCAGACCTGCATTTTAAAAAAGTGTCAAAGGGATTTCTCCAGGCAGAAAGAAATTATCCCAAATATTAGGTTGTTGTTACAGAAAGGAATACAGATTGATTGAAATGGTAATTTCGAAGGCAAATCCAAAAGATTCTGTGTGGAAAAAACAACAATAATGTCCCACAGGGACTTCCCTGGCAGTCCAGTGGTTGGGACTCCATGCTTCCACTGCTGGGGGCACAGGTTCAATCCCTGGTTGGGAAACTAAGATCGCACAAGCCACGTGGCATGGCCCCCCCCCAAAAAAAGTCCTATGGGGTTTAAAATGTATATGGAATTAAAATTCATAACAACAATGGTGCATAAATAAATAGGGATCCAAATGAGGTTTAAGTGTTGTACAGAAGAAAATAGAAGTACTGATTAATATTTGGTTTTGAAAAGTCAAACATGTATTTTGAAACTCTAAGAAAAACTTAAAAATAAAGTTACAACAACGTGTACCTTTCAAACTACTAAAAGGGGGAAATTGTATAATAAAAACAATCCATTGAAAAAAAAGGCAAAAACTAATAGAAAAAGAATAGAGCAGAAGGGACAAATAGAAAGCACATAGTAAGATGTTAGATTTAAGCCTATGTCCTACCAATTACATTAAATACAAATGGACAGAATATGATGATGAAATGACAAAAATTTTAGACTGGATTTTAAAAAACCACAAGTATATGTTGTTTCCAAGAGGCACGTCTAAACATAAGTATATAGGTAAGTTGAAAATCAGGTAGGAAAAAGATATACCATGCAAGCACAATATTTAAAATACACTTCTAAATAACCCAATGGTTGAAGAGAAATTATTGCAAAAATTAGAAAAAATATGAACTAAATGAAAATATCAACTATTTTGATATTTTGGAAATGCAGCTAAAGCCAAGCTCAGAGGAAAATTTTAGCCTTGGATGCATATGTTAGAAAAAAGGAAAAGCTGAAAATGTATAACTTAACCATTTGTCTCAAGATGTTAGAAAAAGAATAGCAAAATAAACACGAAGTAGAAGAAAAAATAATATAATGCTGAAATCAATTAAATAAAAAACAATATGTAATAGGGAGGATCAATAAAGCCAAAAGCTGACTATTTGGAAAGACTAATACATAACAACACCTCAAAATCGATAAACCTTTGGCAAGATTAATTGAGATAAAAAGGAAAAGGCACAAATTATTAATATCAGGAATGAAAAAAGGAACATCATCAAAGATCTTATAGGTGTTAAAAAGATAATCAGAGACAACTGGAAAACACATGCAAGAGAATAAATCTGAATCTCTACTTCCACCATATACAAAAAATTAACTCAAAATGGATCAAAGGTCCAGATGGAAGAGCTAAAACTATAAAACTCTTAGAAGAAAACATATGTTAAATCTTCATGAGCTTTTATTAGGCAATATGACAGCAAACACAAGCAACAAAAGAAAAAAATAGATAACTTGAACTTCACCAAAGTGAAAACTTTAAAAAAAAAAAGTTTTTTGTGTTTCAGTAAAACATCAAGAAAGTAAAAAAAAAAAAAGAAAAGGGCTTCCCTCATGGCACAGTGGTTGAGAGTCCGCCTGCCGATGCAGGGGACACGGGTTTGTGCCCTGGTCTGGGAAGATCCCACATGCCGCGGAGCGGCTAGGCCCGTGAGCCATGGCCGCTGAGCCTGAGCGTCCGGAGCCTGTGCTCTGCAACGGCAGAGGCCACAATAGTGAGAGGCCCGCGTACCGCAAAAAAAAAAAAAAAAGAAAAAAGAAAAGAAAACAACAACAAAAAAACACCCAGAGGATGGGAGAAAATATTTGTAAATTATGTATCTAATAAAAGACATATTCAGAATATATAAAGAAATCTTACAGTCAACAATAAAAGACAAATAACTCAATTTAAAAATGGGCAAAGAATCTGAATAGACATTTCTCAGAAAAAAAAATATATGGCCAGCTAGTACATAAAAATGATCAACACTTTTAGTCATTAAAGAAATGCAAACTAAAACCACAACGAGATATCACTTCATACCCACTAGAATGGCTAGCATCAAAAAGCAGACAAGAACAGTTCTGGGGAAGATGTGGAGAAATTGGAACCTTATACATTGTTGGTAGGAATGCAAGATGGTGCAGCCACTTTGGAAAAGTCTGACAGTGCTTCAAAAATCTAAACATAGTTACCAAATGACGCAGTAATTTCAAACCTGGATATTTACCCAAGAGAATTGAAAATACATGTCCACACAGAAACTTATGAAATAATGTTTATAGCAACACTATTCGTAATAACCCCAAAGTGTAAACACTAATGTCCATCAGCTGATGAGTAGATAAATAATAAACAAATAAAAATAAACAAAAAGGCTGAGTATATACAATATAATGATAACAATATTATGGTAAAACGTAGATGAAATTGACAAATCGTAGAAAAAATCCAACAATCCAAAACTGATACAAGAGAAAAAGAAATTGTTAATAGTCTTAGAGCTGTTAATGAAATTGGATAGATAATTTTATTTATTTTGACCTCTAACTTATTTTTTTAATTGGGGTATAGTTGTTTTACAATGTTCAATTAGTTTCTTCTGTACAGCAAAGTGAATCAGCTATACATATACATATATCCCCTCTTTTTTGGATTTCCTTCCCATTTAGTCACCACGGAGCACTGAGTAGAGATCCATGTGTTATACAGTAGGTTCTCATTAGTTATCTATTTTATACATATTAGTGTATACATATCAATCCCAATCTCCCAGTTCATCCCACCCCCGCCTTTCCCCACTTGGTGTCCATACGTTTGTTCTCTATATCTGTGTCTCTATTTCTGCCTTGCAAACAGGCTCATCTGTACTGTTTTTCTAGATTCCACATATATGCGTTAATATACGATTTTTTTTCTCTTTCTGACTTACTGCATTCTGTATGATAGTGTCTAGGTCCATTCATGTCTCTACAAATGACCCAGTTTCGTTCCTTTTTATGGCTAACATTCCATCGTTTATATGTACCATATCTTCTTTATCCATTCGTCTGTCGATGGGCATTTAGGTTGCTTCCATGACCTGCATATTGTAAATAGTGTTACAGTGAATATTGGGGTGTGCGTGTCTTTTTTTGTTGTTGTTGTTAACATCTTTATTGGAGTATAATTGCTTTACAATGGTGTGTTAGTTTCTGCTTTATAACAAAGTGAATCAGCTATACATATACATATATCCCCATATCTCCCCCATCTTGCGTCTTTTTGAATTATGGTTTTCTCAGGGTATATGGCCAGTAGTAGGATTGCTGGGTCATATGGTAATTCTATTTTTAGTTTTTTAAGGAACCTCCATAGTGGCTGTAACAATTTACATTCCCACCAACAGTGCAAGAGGGTTCCCTTTTCTCCACAACCTCTCCAGCATTTATTGTTTGTAGATTTTTTGATGATGGTCATTTTGACCGGTGTAAGGTGATACCTCATTGTGTTTTTGATTTGCATTTCTCTAATAATTAGTGATGTTGGGCCTTCCCTGGTGGCTCAGTGGTTAAGAACTGCCTGCCAATACAGGGGACATGGGTTTAATCCCTGGTCCAATAAGATCCAACATGGTGCAGAGCAACTAAGCCCGTCTGTCACAACTACTGAGCCTGTGCTCTAGAGCTCGCGAGCCACAACTACTGAGCCCACATGCCACAACTACTGAAGCCCACGCACCTAGAACCTGTGTTCCACAACAAGAGAAGCCACTGGAATGAGAAGCCCGTGCACCACAATGAAGAGTAGCCCCCGCTCGCTGCAACTAGAGAAAGCCCGTACACAGCAACGAAGACCCAACACAGCCAAAAATAAATAACTAAAATAAATAAATTTATGAAAAAGAATAATTAGTGATGTCAAGCATCTTTTCATGTGTCTCTTGGCCATCTGAATACATAATTTTAAACCTTTGCACAAAACTCCAAACTCAGATGGCTGCACTTGTGCATTTTACCAAACATTTATGGAAGAAAAAAAAAAAAATCAGTCCCACACAAACTCCTCCAGAGAATAGAATAAGAAGGAACACTACCTGATCAGGTCAACATAACCTTGATACCAAACCTGATAAGACCTTATGAGAAAGGAAAAGTACAAGCCAATCTCACTCATTACAGATGCAAAAGTCCTAAACAAAATATTAGCAAACGGAATCTTGTAACATATAAGGTCAAGTAGTGTTTACTCCAAGGTTGTTTCAACATTAGAAAGTCAATGTAATTCAACACATGAACAGAGTATAGGGGAAAAAACATGATCATCTTAATAAATCTAGAAACAGCATTTGATGAAATTCAACATTTATTCATGATTTTAAACATACTTTTAGAAAACTCAGAATAGAAGAAAATTTTCTTAATCTGATAAAGATTGCCTATTAAAAAAAGCTAGGGAAAAATACCATACTTAATGATGAGGTATTGAAAGCTTTCCCTCTGAGAGCTGCAGCAAGGCAAGGATGCATATCATTGCTAACTCTACTGAAAGTTGTGCTACAGGCCCTGGCCAGTGTAGAAGGGCAAGAAAAATAGCCACTAAATTCATAAGGATTGGGAAAGAAGAAATAAAACTCATAATTCATGGGAGAAATGATGATGTAAATAGGAAATCCAGAGAATTTACAGATAGATTATTCCAATAAATAATGAGTTCAGCACTGTTGCTGGATAAAACCCAGTAAAAATAAACGGTATTGGGGCTTCCCTGGTAGTACAGTGGTTGAGAATCTGCCTGCTAATGCACGGGACATAGGTTCGATCCCTGGTCCGGGAAGATCCCACATGCCGCAGATCATCTAAGCCCGTGCACCGCAACTACTGAACCTGTGCTCTAGAGCCAGTGAGCCACAACTACTGAAGCCCACACGCCTAGAGCCCGTGCTCTGCAACAAGAGAAGCCACCACAGCGAGAAGCCTGTGCACCGCAACGAAGAGTAGCCCCCACTCGCCGCAACTAGAGAAAGCCCGTGTGCAGCAACGAAGACCCAATGCAGCCAAATAAATTAAACTAAAAAAAAAATAAACTGTATTTCTATATGTCAGCAACAAACAAAAAACGAAAATTTTAAATAGGTACTGTTTACAACAGAATAAAAATTTTGAATACCTAGAAATAAATCTGACAACAACAAAAATGGGCAACACCTCATTGAAGAAAACTATAAGAACATTATTGAAAGAAAAATTTAACTAAATGAACAGATGTTCAGCAGAAGACATAGTATTGTAAAGTTATCAGTTCTCTCCCAAATGATCTATGTAGTTAATACAATTCTAATAAAATTTGCAATAAGTGTTTTTATGTATCTTGGAAAGCTTATTTTAAACTGTATATGGAAATGTAAAGGGACAAAAATAGACAAGACATTCTTGAAGAAGAAAAACAAGGTGGGAAGATTTGTTCTACCAGGAATCAAGAATTTTTACAAAGCCCACAATAATTCATTTTTCTGCAGCAATAGAAAAACTGCAAATAGATGATGAGAACAAATAAAGAGCCCAGAAATAGACCCATTCATATTTGGACACTTGGTTTATGACAAAGGTGACAGACACTGCCAAGCAGTGGCAAAAGGAAAGTATTTTCGATAAGTACACTAGGTCATAAATGTGGGGGGAAAAGAAGAGAAGCTTGATCCCTACCTCACACCATGCACAAAAGTTAATTCCAGGGGGATTGGAGGCCTAAGCATTAAAGGCAAAACAATAAATCCTCGAGAAGATAATTGAGAATATCTTCATGACTTCAAGATATGGAAGGTTTCTTAAGCAGGACACAGAGAAATTATCATAAAGTAATGGATTCAAAAGAATAATCAAAAGAGTGAAAAGATAAGCTAGAGAGTACAAACATATTTGCAATATATTTAAAGGGCTCAATATCAAAATGTAAAAAAGGAAAACTCTGGTAAATCAATAAGAAAGAAACACCCTAGAAGACAAGTGGGTGATAGGCTAGCAGTTTGCAAAACTAGAAATCCAAATGAGAGTTAAGAAAACGTGTTCAGCATCATTAGTGGTCAGGGAAATGCAGATTAAAACCACAGTGAGACGCTTCAACACATACCCACCAGATGGCTGAAATTAAAAAGACAAACAATGCCAAGAATGGAGTAATGGGCATTCTCATGTTAAGAATTTGGGAACCCAGACAGCACTTCTGAGGTTGAATAAGGCACATTCTACAATGCAGCAATTTCACTCCATCTTTACACCCAACAGAAAAGTTTGGGGGTGCTAGGAAACAAAACAATGTTCATAGAAGCAATATTTAGGGACTTCCCTGGGGGTCCAGTGGTTGGGACTCCACGCTTCCACAGCAGGGGGCATGGGTTCAATCCCTGGTAGGGGAACTAAGATCCCACATGCCGCAGGGTGTAGCCAAAAAAAAAAAGAAGCATTATTTATAATATTCTCCACCCCCTCGCCCAAAAAACCTAAAACCCTGTAAACAACACAAATATCTATCAGCAGCAGAATGGATGAATTGTGGTGTATTCTCGCAATGCAATAATTCACAGCAATAAAAATAAACAGACTACATCTATCAATTTGCCAAAGAATCCAGACACAAAAAATATAAGTGCTATAATTGGTGCAACTAACCTATAGTGTTTATTGACAAACACTTAAAAGTAGAGAAAATCAAGGGAGAGATTACCATTCAATCAGGACAATGATTATCTTTAGGCAGGCAAAGAGAGCCATGACTGGGAAGGGACTATGGTTGTCTCTAGGGTGCTGGTAGGTTCTACTTTTTTTTTTTTAATTTGTTTTTATTTTTGGCCGTGTTGGGTCTTCGTTGCTGCGTGAAGGCCCTCTCCAGCGGCGGCGAGCGGGGACCACTCCTTGCTGCGGTGCGCAGGCCTCTCACCGCGGTGGCCCCTCCTGTTGTGGAGCACGGGCTCCAGGTGCACAGGCTTCAGCAGTTGCGGCACATGGGCTCAGCAGCTGTAGCTCGTGGGCTCTAGAGCGCAGGCTCTGTAGTTGTGGCGCACGGACTTAGCTGCTCCATGGCATGTGGGATCCTCCCGGAGCAGGGCTTGAACCCGTGTCCCCTGCATTGGCAGGGGGGCTCCCAACCACTGAGCCACCAGGGAAGCCCTATTTTTGTTCTTTGATAGTTACGTGGATGTTAACTTTGTAATGATTCATGAAGCTGAACACTTATGGTCTATGCACTGTTCTGTGCATTTTAAAAAGATATGAGCTGCATATACTATATAATCTCAACTATGAAATTATGTACATGTATAAAGAAAGATACCATAATGAAATGTGCAGCTGCCTTCAAAGGGTGGGAACCTGGATGATTTTTCTGCTTCTTCAGAAGGAAGAAATAAAACTGTCTTTGTTCACAGATGACATGATCATTTATGTAGAAAACTTGGAAGATTTGACCAAAAAACTCCTAGAACCAATAAGCAATTATAACAAGTTGCAGGATACAAGGTTAATATACAAAAGCCAATCACTTTCCTATATACCAGCAATGAACAAGTGGAATTTAAAATTAAAAACACAATACCATTTACATTAGCACTGCCAAAATTAAATACTAACAAAATACGTACAAGATCTATATGAGAAAAACTGCAAAGCTCTGATGAAAGAAATCAAAGAGAACTAAGTCGATACATTCCATTTTCATGGATAGGAAGGCTCAATATTGTCAAGATGTTCGTTTTTCTCAACGTGGTGTTTAGATTCAATGTAATTCCAATCAAAAGCCCAGCAAGTTATTTTGTAGATATTGACAAACTGATTCAAAAGTTTATATGGAATTAGAGAAATGCAAATCAAAACCACAATGAGGTATCACCTCACACCGGTCAGAATGGCCATCATCAAAAAATCGACAAACAATAAATGCTGGAGGGTGTGTGGAGAAAAGGGGACCCTCCTGCACTGTTGATGGGAATGTATATTGATACAGCCACTATGGAGAACAGTATGGAGGTTCCTTAAAAATTAAAAATACAATTATCATATGACCTAGCAATCTCACTGCTGGGCATATACCCTGAAAAAACCATAATTCAAAAAGAGACATGTACCACAATGTTCATTGCAGCACTATTTACAATAGCCAGGACATGGAAGCGACCTAAATGTCCATCAACAGAGGAATGGATAAAGAAGATGTGGTGCATATATACAATGGAATATTACTTGGCCATAAAAAGAAATGAAATTGAGTTATTTGTAGTGAGGTGGATGGACCAAGAGTCTGTCATACAGAGTGAAGTAAGTCAAAAAGAGAAAAGCAAATACTGTATGCTAACACATATATATGGAATCTAAAGAAAATGGTTCTGATGAACCTAGAGGCAGGACAGGAATAAAGACAGAGACATAGGGAACGGACTTGAGGGCACGGAGTGGGGGAAGGGTAAGCTAGGACAAGTGAGAGAGTAGCATTGGCATATATACACTACCAAATGTAAAATAGATAGCTAATGGGAAGCAGCTGCATAGCACAGGAAGATCAGCTCGGTGCTTTGTGATGACCTAGAGGGGTGGGATAGGGAGCGTGGGAGGGAGACGCAAGAGGGAGGGGATATGGGGATATATGTATGCAAATAGCTGATTCACTCTGTTATACAGCAGAAAATAACACAACATTGTACAGCAATTATACTCCAATAAAGATGTTAAAAAAAAAAGTTTATATGGAGAGGCAAAAGATCCAGAATAGCCAAAAAAATATTGAAGGAGAAGAACAGAGTTGGAGGACTGATGCTACCCAACTTTAAGACTTACTATAAAGCTACAATAACCAATATAACATGGCATTGTTGAAAGAAGAGACAAATAGATTAGTGGAACAGAATAGAGAACCCAGAAACAGACCTATATAAGTATCATCAACTGACTTTTGACAAAAGAGCAAAGGCAATACAGTGGCGTAAGATAATATTTCAACAAATGGTGATGGAACAATTGGACATCTACATGCAAAAAAATGAATCTAGACACAGACCATATGCCTTTCACAAAAATTAACTCAGAATGGATCACACACTTAAAAGTAAAACTTAAAAGTATAAAACACCTAGAAGATAACATAGAAGAAAACCTAGATGACCTTGCCTATGGCAATGACTTTCTAAATACAACACCAAAGGCACAATCCATGAAAGAAATAATTGATAAGCTGGACTCCATTAAAATTTAAAACTTCTGCTCTGTGAAAGACAATGTCAAGAGAATGAGAAAACAAGCTACAGATTGGGAGAAACTATTTTGCAAAAGACACATCTGATAAAGGAATGTTATCCAAAATACACAAAGAACCCTTAAAACATGACAATAAGAAAACAACCAATTAGGGCTTTCCTGGTGGCGCAGTGGTTGAGAATCTGCCTGCCAATGCAGGGGATATCGGTTCGAGCCCTGGTCTGGGAAGATCCCACATGCCGCGGAGCAACTAGGCCCGTGAGCCACAGCTAGTGAGCCTGTGCATCTGGAGCCTGTGCTCCACAACGAGAGGTCGCAACAGTGAGAGGCCCGCGCACCGCGATGAAGAGTGGTCCCCGCTCGCCACAACTAGAGAAAGCCCTCGCACAGAAACAAAGACCCAACACAGCCATAAATAAATAATAAATAAATAAAAGAAAACAACCAATGAAAAAATGGGTCAGGGACTTCCCTGGTGGTCCAGCAGTTAAGACTCCATGTTCCCAATGCAGGGGGCATGGGTTTGATCCCTGGTCAGGGAACAAGATCCCACATGCCACAACGGAGACCTGGTGCAGCCAAATACATAAATATTTAAACAAAGAAGTGGGTCAAAGACTTTAACAGATACCCCATCAAAGAAGGTATACAAATGGCAAGTGAGCATATAAAAAGATGCTCCATGGCATATGTCATCAGGGAAATAAAAATTAAAACAAGAAACCACGACAAATCTATTAGAATGGCAAAATGGTACCGGTACTTCGGAAGATAGTTTGGCAGTTTCGGACCCAGTTATTAGTTTACTGGTAGGAATGCCCTGTACCTTCACTGAAGTATTGGTGCATTGGAAGTGTAGGATTAAAATTCCATGGTGAAACCTACGTATATGGATCTGTGAAATAATAAAAAATATATCAGGTCTTTTCCTCCAGCTCTAGGCACAGAGTTCAAAAACACTTGGAGGGAATTCCCTGGAGGTCCAGTGGTTAGGACTCCGCACTTTCACTGCCCAGGGCCCGGATTCGCTTCCAGGCTGGGGAACTAAGATACTGCAAGCTCCTGCAGAGTGGCAAAATAAATAAATAAACCAAAACAAAACCAAAAAACACTGGGAATTTCCTGAGTGATAGGAGGGTCTTTTGTTATTCGTATCAAGCCCTTTCACCACACCTGTTTTTATGCTAAGGTGGGCCTTTAGATAGTTTCAAGGGAGGGGCTAGCTACATCAGAAAGATCAAGCTCGTGATTATAGGGTTGGAATATCCAGCCTCAGCCCCCAACCTTCCAGGAGCTCAAGACAGCTCAGTCACACGACCAATGATGTAAAAAGATGCCAGGAGAACTCTGGACACCCAAAGTTCAAGGAGTTTCCTAGCGGGTGAACACATTTATGTGCTGGGCGAGTGTCATGCTCTGACTCCACATATGGGACTTTTTTAGACCTTGCCCTATGGGTCTCTTCCATTTGGCCATTCCTTAGTTGCACCCTTTACAATAAACCTGTAATCGTAAGTATAACGCTTTCAGAGAGTTTCAATGGGTTGTTCTTGTGAATTCTCAAAGCTGAGGGAGCCTGGGGACCCCTAAATGTATAACTGGTCAGTCAGAAGGGCAGGAGGCTCCTGAGACTTGCAGTGGACATCTGAAGTGGGAGCAGTCTTATGGAGAACTTTGCCCTTAATCTGTGGGGTCTCTGCTAACTTGGGTAGTGTCAAAATTAAATGGAAGGACACCCAGTTGGTGTCAGTGAATTGGTGTCAGGGCAGGATTAAAGTCTCATGATGAAATACAAACACACTTAATCTCATCCTTTGTTGTGGTTTTAATATATGTCCATAAAATCATTGATATTCCTCCCTTTAAGAGATGGAGCCTGTTTACAATAGCCAAGAAATGGAAACAACCTAAATGTCAGATGAATGGATAAAGAAGATGTGGTACATAGACACAATGGAATATTACTCAGCCATAAAAAAGAATGAAATAATGCCATTTGCAGCAACATGGATGGACCTAGAGATTATCATACTAAGTGAGGTAAATCAGAAAAGAAAGACAAATACCGTATGATATCACTTATATGTTGAATCTAAAATACGACACAAAGGAACCTATCCACAAAACAGAAACAGACTCACAGACATAGAGAACAGACTTGTGGTTGCCAAGGGAGAGTTGGGTAGGGGAGGGATGGATTGGGAGTTTGGGATTACCAGATGCAAACTATTATATAGAGAATGGATAAAAAACAAGGTCCTACTGTATAGCACAGGGAACTATATTCAATATCCTGTGATAAACCACAGTGGGAAAGAATATGAAAAAGAATGTATATGCATATGTATAACCGAATCGCTTTGCTATACAGCAGAAATTAACACAACATTGTAAATCAACTAGACTTCAATAAAATAAAATAAAACCTTTGGGATTAAAAAAGAGAGGGATGGAACCTAATTCCCTTCCCCCTGGGTACGGGCTGGATCTAATGACTCACTCCTAATGAATAGAATAAAGTGAAAGTGACCGTGTTGGACTTCGGAGACTAGATCAGAAAAAGCACTGAAACGTCCTCCTTATGCTCTATCGGATCGCTCATTCTGGAAGGAGTCAGCCGCCACGTTGACAGGACACTCAGACAGCCCTGTGGAGAGGTCACATGGTGAGGACTGAGGCCCCCAGCCAACAGCCACACGAGTGCACCATCTTGGAAGCAGCTCCCCAACCCCAGCCCAGCCTTCAGTGCCCACA
The DNA here is from genome assembly GCF_963455315.2 of Globicephala melas. NCBI lineage: Eukaryota > Metazoa > Chordata > Mammalia > Artiodactyla > Delphinidae > Globicephala > Globicephala melas. Next base: position 103,273,636 of record NC_083320.1, on the reverse strand, counting down.
GCCATGTTGACCACCAGCCTGCAAGATCACGAGCGACCCTGAGCCAGCATCACCTACGTGTGTGTGAGGATAAAGATGTTGGTTATTTTAATTTTTTAAGTTTTGGAGCAATCTGTGATGCAGCAATAATTTATACACCCTGTAACATTGATCCAAGAGCCCAAATGTGGATTTCTTCCCCTAAATATTTTCTGGTTCTTATGTAGTTACAGGATGGCATGGTAGCTAAGAGGACAGGCAGTGGAGACGCATACAGTTCGTCATACATTGGTGAGGCCACTGAGTAGCTGTGCCTCCTTGGGAAAGCGCTCACATCCTCAGGGCTTTCGCAGACTCATTTGCAAAATGGAAATGTGAATTGTTCAGCAGAGTGCGTGGCTCTGGGCAGGGGACTCAACATGGAATTGTATTGTTATTATTCAATATTTCGCTGTCATTGCTGCTTACCTACCTCTCAGTACAAAGAGGCTTGCTTCCCTCCTGACCCGTCCCCGTTTGGAGCTGTATCCACCAGGCTCCTAGCCTCTGATTCCGGGTTACAGCTCTTCTGCTGCTCTTTGGACCTAGTATCTCTGTTTGTTCTACAAGGGGGTTGGGGGTTTGGTAGCATCAGAGCACCATGCAGCTGCGGTCGGCCTCCCTGGTGGACAGCTAGAGCCCCTGGGCTGCAGCTCTGGCAGAATCCTCACAGCCTCCCCTGGGACCACCATGTTCCTTGGCCATGCCATCTCCCCCGCCAATGCCCATGCCACCTCTGCCTCCTGGGCTCCATTGTCAGCTGGCTTCTGAGCTCCTTTGCGGTGCTGGCCACTGGGCAGGCACCAGGCATGAGAGATAGGTCAAAAGTTCCTATCCTCTGGAAGGAGACAAGCACGGACATATCTGTGGTGTGATGTTGCAGCATTAGGAGCACAAGGCCAGAGGAACCCAGGACCCTGAGGAGGGAACACCATCCAACCTGGGGGTGAGGAAGGTTGGGAGGCAAGGATGGAACGTTCCTTGGAGTATGGCTTCAACTGAATGTTGACATCTACGCAGACCCTCCAGACAGGGGGACCAGTGTGTGCTAAGGGGCAGCAGCGTGAGAGGGGATGAAAACGTTGGTGGAGGGGGGTATGTGGAATGGAGAGAGTGGGTGACCCCCATTCATCCCCTCAAATGGACCCCAAAGCAGACACTTGGCCATTTACCCAAGGTCTTCTTATTCTCACCCCAAAAGGTTCTTTACACAATGACGTGACCCAAAACCATTCCTGAGGGATCTGAGCTCTTAGTGATCTTGTTTATGTTGGATTACTATGTCATCCATTAATCTTACCTTTGGACATAGCTGTACCAGGGACAGTTCCTGAGGATTTCCTGCCCCCATTGTGTAGCAGTAATGATATCTCCTCTTGAAAATTAAGCTCAATCTCACTAGTCAACATTTTTTTTTAACATCTTTATTGGAGTATAATTGCTTTACAATGGTGTGTTAGTTTCTGCTTTATAATAAAGTGAATCAGTTATACATATACATATGTTCCCATATCTCTTCCCTCTTGCGTCTCCCTCCCTCCCACCCTCCCTATCCCACCCCTCTAGGTGGTCACAAACCACCAAGCTGCTCTCCCTGTGCTATGCAACATTTTAACTCTCTTTTTTCTTGTTTGTTCATTGACATGAGGATCCCCAGATAGCCAGGTGAGGGTCTCATCTTCTAATTTAATTTAGCTTAATTATTCTAGTGGATACATTCCTTCCTTCCTCGAGTTACCAAGACTACTTAAATAATGGAGCCCAAAATCATGGGGTTATAAAGACAAAAAACCTGTGTTAGTCATTAACATTATGAGGGAGGTGACTAGCTCTTCAACTCCTGGACTCAGGTATGCTGCCTAAGAGGAAGAAACATGACAATGTATTGATAACTGATTCAGGACATCGATTGTACAGTGTAGAATAGAAACTTTTGTGAGGCGTTGTCTCTTATCTGGTGCTATAACGGGGTCTTTAATAGGCCATCCCACTGTCCTATAAGGTCAACTGCTTTGGAGTGAACAGGTACATGGTAAAAACCCATGAATCCCATGGGTATTATTAACCCATTGTCTTACTTTTCTTAGGTTGTGAAATAAGTTACTTGATCAGTAGCAATGTTGAGTGACTAAGGGCTCCAGTAAGTCCACAGATGATACTGCCAGTAGAAACAAGGCAGATAGGGAAGAAAAATCCCTTTGAAGAACTGTCTAACCTAATAAGGAAAAATCACTGCCACCACCATGATGGAGGGCGACCAATGCAACCAACCAGGTGGAAGACTGGTCCCTGAGGGTATGGAGCCATATTGAGGAATTGGGAATGACAGTAGCCAAATCAGGGGTTTTTTTGTGTGTGAGCAAATTCAATTTAAGATCTATCCTCTTGGGACTTCCCTGGTGGCACAGTGGTTAAGACTCCATGCTCCCAGTGTAGGGGACCTGGGTTTGATCCCTGGTCAGGGAACTAGATCCCACATGCTTGCTGCAACTAAGAGTTAGCATGCCACAACTAAGGAGCCAGCAAGCTGCAACTAAGGAGCCAATGGCCACAGCTAAGGAGCACACATGCCACAACTAAGGAGACTGCCTGCCGCAACTAAGACCTGGTGCAAACAAATAAATAAATTAAGTAAATATATTTTTTTAATATATCCTCTTTTTTTTTAAGTTTTTTTTTTTTTTTTTTTCAGTACGCGGCCTCCCACCGTTGTGACCTCTCCCGTTGTGGAGCACAGGCTCCGGACGCGCAGGCCCAGCGGCCATGGCTCATGGGCCCAGCCGCTCCACGGCATGCGGGATCCTCCCAGACCGGGGCATGAACACGTGTCCCCTGCATCGGCAGGCGGACTCCCAACCACTGCGCCACCAGGGAAGCCCCTTTTTTTTAAGTTTTTATTTTTTCCTGGAGTATAGCTGATTAACGTTATATTAGTTTCAGGCGTATAGTAAAGTGATTCAGTTATATATATACATATATCTATTCTTTTTCTAATTCTTTTCCCATTTAGGTTATTACATAATATTGAGCAGAGTTCCCTGTGCTATACAGTAGGTCCTTGTTGATTGTCTATTTTATTTATTTTTAAAATTTATTTATTTTATTTATTTATTTGGCTGTGTTGGGTCTTTGTTGCTGCGTGCGGGCTTTCTCTAGTTGCAGCGAGCGGGGGCTACTCTTCGTTGCGGTGTGCGGGCTTCTTATTGTGGTGGCCTCTCTTGTTGCAGAGCATGGGCTCTAGGCACGCAGGCTTCAGTAGTTGTAGCATGTGGGCTCAGTAGTTGTGGCTCACAGGCTCTAGAGCACAGGCTCAGTTGTTGTGGCGCATGGGCTTAAGTTGCTCTGTGGCATGTGGGATCTTCCTGGACCAGGGCTCGAAGCCATGTCCCTTGCATTGGCAGGCGGATTCTTAACCACTGTGCCACCAGTGAAGCCCTGGTTATCTATTTTAAATATAGCAGTGTGTACATGTCAATCCCAAACTCCCAATCTATCCCTCTCCACCACCCTTCCCCCTGGTAACCATAAATTCATTCTCTAAGTTTGTGAGTCTGTTTCTGTTTTGTAAATAAAACAGTTTTAGAGTGATCAATTCCATGCTGTTGTGCCAACATTCAACCTCCACCTCTGCCATCTCTGTTCCACTTTGTCAATGAGTAAGTGCTGGCTGGGGAAAGAGAGGGATGACTAAAAACCTCCTCTGCAATGGGTATTCAGAATGGGAAGCGTTCACATAAGACACAAATATTGTCACATGATGGGCCCATTCTTTCTCTAACCTTGCTATCAGTTTTTCATCTAGCTACTTCCAAATTCCTTACCCTGACCTTAACTACCACCTACAAATCGGGAGGGATCCTCACTTCACATCATCTATAGGATCGTGCAATGATGTACTGGTTGGAGTTTTGGCCTTGGGAGGATGTCCCATTGCCACTGTCTTTCAGCACACCACTGAGCTGGGCTGTCGCTCCTCGGGGGTTTATCTTCAGCTGGCTGCCACATATTGTTCAGGGCCATCTGAACGGGGCTTCAGTGCTTTCCTCAACTGGTCTTAGGGTGGGTTGAGGGAGAGATTGCTAGTGGGTGGGTGAGCCAGCTGCTCGTGTGCCTTCCTTGTGCTTCCAGGACTTGCATGAGCCCAATTCTATCCATTTGATGGTGGGATGATCTGACAACCTCCAGCTCATGTTGGGCAGCTCAGTTTCATGGTCACGGTCATCTGGTGTCCCCTAGGTATTCACTCTTAACCAGAGCAAAATTGGTTTCTTAAGGGAATAGTTACAGAAGAGGATACTGCTTGTTGGAAATCAAGTGACTGAGTAAATGTGGGTCTATGTCTGGGTTCCATGACATCTGATCCTCATGCCTGTATCTCATTGACCTGGTTACTAAAGCATATGGTGAATCTTGAGGTCAGGTAGTATGAAGTCCATCCATTTTGTTCCTCTTTTTCAAGACTGTTTTAGATATGCTGGGTCCTTGGGATTTTCATACAGATTTTAGAATCAGTTTGTCAATTTCTAGAAAATAAAAAGCCTAATGAGATAGAGACTACATTGGATCTATAGACAAATCTAAGAACTGACATTTTAACAATATTGAGTCTTTCCCTAATGACACTGATATGTCTCTCCACTGATCCAGGTCTTGCACATCTTTGGTTAAATTCACTCCTAAGTATTATACACCTTTTGATGGTATACTTGGAATGTATTTTCATTTAAATTTCCAACTCTTTGCACACTGACTTATATTGTGTGATCTTGCTAAATTAACTTTTAAATCCTTGTCATTGTTTTACAGAGTTCTAGGTAAGAATTTTCTATGTAAAATACAATCATGTCATTTGAAAAAAGAGATAGGTTTGATTCTTCCTTTCTGATCTGCATATCTTTTATTTCTTTTACTTGCCTTATTGCATTAGCTAGTGCCTCTAGTACAATGTTTAATACAAGTAGTGGGAATGGACATCCTTGTCTAATTCCTGATATTAGAGGGAAAACAAGGTATTTACTCCAAGATAAACTGGATGCTGAGCATTAAAACAAATCTTAATAAATTTTTAACAAAGGACTGAAATCATGCAGAGTATGTCCTCCGACCACAATGGAATTACATAGAAACAAATAATAATATTATACCACTTCATGTAAAATGCAGGAAGCTTGAAACTGTATAGATACATTTACAGGCATATTCCAAATATATTGCAGATTTTGTTCCAGACCACTGCAATAAGGTGAATATCGCAATAAAGTGAGTCACAGAATTTTTTTTGTTTCCTAGTACATATAAAATTAGGTTTACACTATACTGTAGTCTATTGTGTGCAATAGCATTAATGTACACACCTTAAATTAAAAATACCTTAATGCAGGACTTCCCTCGTGGCGCAGTGGTTAAGAATCCACCTGCCAATGCAGGGGACATGGGTTCAAGCCCTGGTTTGGGAAGATCCCACATGCCGTGGAGCAACTAAGCCTGTGAGCCACAACTACTGAGCCCGTGTGCCACAACTACTGAAGTCAGAGCACCTAGAGCCTGTGCTCTGCAACAAGAGAAGCCACTGCAAGGAGAAGCCCACGCACCATAACAAAGAGTAGACCCTGCTCGCCGCAACTAGAGAAAGCCCACGCCAGCAACGAAGACCCAATGCAGCCAAAAATAAATAAATAAATATATTAAAAATAAATTAAATAAAAATACATTAAGAGGGACAATATTCTATTATATTTATCCACATATTTCTTACCTTTTTTTTTTGGCTGCACTGCATAGCCTGTGGGATCTTAGTTCCCCAACCAGGAATTGAACATGCGCCCCCTGCAATGGAAGTGCGGAGTCTTAACCAGTGGACCGCCAGGGAAGTCCCCACATATTTCTTTTTTTATTTCTCTTGCTCTTCGTTCCTTCCTGAATATTCTATGTAATCAGCCTGAAGATGGTCTTTGCTACCTCATAGTGCACATCTGCTAGCAATTGTCTTAGTTTTCATTTATATGAAAATCTCTTTGTTTTTCCATCATTGTTTAATAATATTTTCAATGAATAAAGCATTCTGGATTTTCTTCAGCATTTTAAAGATGTCATTCCACGGTCTTTGGCTCCCATTTTTCCTGATGGGAGGGTAGCCACAGTTTTTATCATTGATTTTCTGAATATAATGCATTATTTTTCTCTGGTTTTTTTTAAAAGTTTTTGCTTTATCTTTGGTTTTCACCCATTTGACAATTACATGCCTAGTTGCCATATTTTGGTATTTATTCTTTGTGGTGTTTGCTTACCTTCTGGAATCTGTGAATGTGTGTCCTTCACCAACTTTGAGAAAATGTTGGCCATTATTTCTTCAAATATTTTTACTACCCCATGTTATCTCTCTTTTCTTTTTTTTTAAGTTGAAGTATAGTTGATTTACAATGTGTTAGTTTCAGGTGTACAGCACAGTGATTCAGTTTTATATATATATTCTTTTCCAGATTCTTTTCCTTATAGGTTATTACAAAATGTTGAGTATAGTTCACTGTGCTATACAGTAGGTCCTTGTTGATTATTTCTCTTTTCTTTCTAGGACCCTAAATACAAGTGTGTAAGGGATTTGAATATTGTTTACAGTTCCCCAAGATTGTGTCCATTTTATTTCCAGTTTTTCCTCTCTGTTCTTCAGATTGGATCCGTTCTGCTAATCTCTCTTCAAGTTCACTGATGCTGCTGACATTTACAAACTGCTATTAAATAAAGCCAGTAAATTTTTAATTTTAGATGTTACATTTTTTAGTTTAGAATTTTCAATTGGGTTCTTTTTTTTTATAGTTTTTATTTCTTTGCTGAAGTTTTAAAGTTTGATGTAGTCCGATTTGTTGATATTTGCTTTTGTGGCCTGTGTTTTTGTGTCATATTCAAGAAATCATTGCCAAATCCTATGCGTGATGCTTTTCTCCTGTGTTTTCGTAGAAGAGTTTTATAGCTTTAATTCTTACATTTAGGTCTTTGATAAATTTTGAGTTAATTTTTGTATGTGATGTAAGGTAAGAATTCGAGTTTATTCTTTTGCATGTGGATATCCACTTCTCCCAACACTATTGGTTGAAAAAATGGTTTTTGTCTTATTGAATGGTCTTGGTATCCTTGCCAAAAATTATTTAACTATATACACGAGGATTTATTTGTGGTCTCTCTATTCAATTCCATGGTTCCGTATGTCTATCTTTATGCCAGTATTAGTTTTGTTAAGTAAGTTTTGAAATTAGGAAGAGTGACTCTTCCAACTTTGTTCTTTTTTAAGATTGTTTTGGCTATTCAGAGCCCCTTGAGAGTCTGTGAATTTTAGGGAGGACTTTTTTCTATTTCTGCAAGAAAACATTGGGATTTTGATAAGGATTGCATTGAATCTATGGATCACTTGGGTAGTATTGACAACTTAACAACATTAAGTCTTATAATCCATTAACATGTGATGTCTTTCCACTTATTTGTGTCTTCTCTAATTTCAGCAATGTTTTGTAGCTTTCAGTGTACAGCTCATCTGTCTCCTTGGTTAAGTTAATTCCTAAGTATTTTATTCTTTCTGATGCTATTGTAAATGGAACTTTTTTTTTTTAATTTCCTTTTTGGATTGTTCATTGTTAGTGTATGGAAATGAACTGATTTTCTAAAAATTTTAAATGGGTTTATTCAAGTTACCTTTAAAAATTATTTATTCAAAATAGTCCCTGTCAAAAAATGGAAATAAAAATGTGATTAAAAGTTAAAATAAAGGAGAAGGTTTTCTTCTTCCTGGTATTAAAATGTACCACATTGGGGCTTCCCTGGTGGCGCAGTGGTTGAGAGTCCACCTGCCGATGCAGGGAACGCGGGTTCGTGCCCCGGTCCGGGAAGATCCCACATGCCGCGGAGCGGCTGGGCCCGTGAGCCATGGCCTCTGAGCCTGCGCGTCTGGAGCCTGTGCTCCGCAACGGGAGAGGCCACAGCAGTGAGAGGCCCGTGTACCGCAAAAAAAAAAAAAAAAAAAAAAAGTACCACATTGCAAGGAGGCACGTAATAGTGAAGTACAGTTGAGAAAAGTAGGAAAGGAAAGTGGTTAGCAGTAGATGAAAGGTGCCAAGAAACTCTAGGAAGGAAGAAGTAAGACAGGATGGTGTTCATGAAAGAAAGGAAGTATAAGAAATCTTGCTCAGAACGTGCCCTTCATAGAAACTGCAAGACTCTTTGGAACTGATTTACCTAAAACACCTCCAAGAGAGGTTTTGGCAGTAATGGTATGAATTTCTGGTAATGGTAGCAATGAGAAATTGGATGAAAACGAGAGTAATACTTGAAAACTGGTCTACAGAGAAAGTTTTCCCATCTTCAACTTTCTTCATCTCTGTGTGCAGAAAAACAGTAAGTTTCTTAAGTTCAGGAAATACACATACACCAACACAATAAAAACAGTACACACACAAACACCTATTTTTTTTTTTTTTTTTTATGCGGTACGCGGGCCTCTCACTGTTATGGCCTCTCCCGTTGCGGAGCACAGGCTCCGGACGCGCAGGCTCAGTGGCCATGGCTCACGGGCCCAGCTGCTCAGCGGCATGTGGGATCTTCCCGGACCGGGGCACGAACCCGTATCCCCTGTATCGACAGGCGGACTCTCAACCACTGCGCCACCAGGGAAGCCCCACACACCTATTTTTAAAATCACATGTAACTTGACACTTCTCCAAACCAATTAAACAAACAAAACCAAAATGCACAACTGAGATTTTTCTCCCCCCAAAATGAATGAATTATCAGGAGAAATGTATAGAGTGTTGTTGTCCCAGACTCTAGCTCTCCTTTCTTTTGGTATTTTTGGGGAAAGACAGCACAATAGTTAGCTCTTTACAGTGTTACCTACAGCAACATTTGCCAGTCAAATCCTACTCATGTACGTGATTGCCCGTCAGTTTTCCAAGTCTGCGTTAGAACAATAAAAAAATAACAGTAACAAAACAGGTTTATTAGTTAAAAGTCATTCCATTTTGAATCACTTCAGGAAAAGTCTAGAAAACGTTGGTAGGTGAGATAGGAAACTGTTTATTGGTTTTATTTTTATTTTAAACTCATATATTTCTGGCTATGTATTAAATGTTTATATAAATATACTTTCTGCAGAGTGAATTAGTATACTTTATATTTCCTTTCTTGCATGGATTTTCTACCAACTCATCTTTAACTTTTAAAGATATCTTTTTTCTTGCAGTGTTTTACTACATCCTTAAGTTATTTTAAATCTCCAAAAAAAGTTTCTAGCTTACAAAATCCTCAGAACAAAGTTACTTGAGAAGCAAACTGAGTTTTGCATGTTGCTTCTATATCTTCGCTGAATTTGTTTGTTAGTTCTAGCAGTTCTTTTGTAGAATCTTTAGGATTTTCTACATATTAGGTCATGTCATCTGTGAACAGAGGTACTTTTACTTATTCACCTCCAATTTAGATGCCTTTGACTTCTCTCTGTTGCCTAACTGCTGTGGCTAGGACTTCCAGTACTATGTGGAGCAGAAGTGATGAAAGCAGTCATCCTTCACTTGTTCCAGATCTTAGGGAAAAAGTTTTCAACCTTTCAGCATTGAGTATGAAGTTAGCTGTGAGTTTTCCATATGTTGAGGTAGTTTCCTTCTATTTCTAGTTTGTTGAGTGTTTTGATCATGAAAGGGTGTTGAATTTTGTCAAATGCAATTGTGTCAATTGAGGTAAATGTGTGCAGTTTTTGTCCTTCATTCCGTTAATGGGGTGTATAAGAGTGATCAAGTTTCATATGTTGAACTATCCTTGCATTCCAGGAATAAATCTCACTTGGTCATGGTGAATAATCCCTTTAATAAGCTGTTGAGTTTGGTTTGCCAGTATTTTGTTGAGGATTTTTGCATCAATGTTCATAAGGGATATTGGTCTGTTTTTTCGTATAATGTCTTTGCCTGGCTTTGGTATCATGGTAATGCCGGCCTCATAGAATGAGCTAGGAATTGTTCCTTCCTCTTTAGTTTTTTGGAAGAGTATGAGAACGATTGATGTTAGTTCTTTTCTAAGTGTTTGGGTGGTATTCACCAGTGAAGTCATCTGGTCCTAGGCTTGTCTTTGTTGGGAAGTGTTTTATTGTTGATTCAGTCTCCTTACAAGTTATAGGTCTGTTCATATTTTCTATTTTCTTCATGATCCAGTCTTGGTAGGTTGTGTATTTCTAGGAATTTGTCTATTTTATCTAGGTCATTCAATTGGGGGGGTATACAGTTGTTCATAGTACTCTCTTGTAAACCTTTTTTGTAAAATTGGTAGAACGTCTCCTCTTTCATTTCTGATTTTAGTTATTTGACCCTTTTCTCTTTTTTTCTTGCCAGTCTAGCTAAAGGTTTGTCTATTTTGTTGATCTTTTTGAAGAATGAAACTCTTGGTTTCATTAATTTTCTCTATTGTTTTCCTATTCTCTATTTTACCTCTAATCTTTAGTATTTCCCTCCTTCTGCCAGCTTTAGGTTCTTCCTTTTCTGGTTCCTTAAGGTATAAAGTTAGCTTGTTGATTTGAGATCTTTCTTTTTTTAAATGTAAGCACGTACAGCCATAGATTCTCTCTTAGCACTGCTTTGTTGCATCCTATAAGTTTTGATATGTTGTGTTTTCATTTTTATTGGTCTCAAGATATTTTCTAATTTTCATTTTGATTTTTTTCTTCACCTGTTGGTTGTTAAAGAGTGGGTTGTTTAATTTCACACATTTGTGAATTTTCTGATTTTCCTTCTGCTGCTGCTTTCTAGTTTCATTCCGTTGTGATCAGAAACAATGCTTTGTATGATTTCAATTTCTTAAATTTATTAAGACTTGTTTTGTGACCTAACATATTGTCCATCCTGGAGAATATTCTGTGTGCACTTGAGAAAACTGTATACTGTGCTGTTGTTGGGTGTATGTTCTGTATAAGCCTATTAGGTACAATTAGTCTAAAGTGATATTCAAGTCCTTTATTTCCTTATTTATCTGCTGTCTGGTTGCTCTATTCATTATTGAAAGTGGGACTTTGGAGTCTCTGACTGTTATGTTAGAGCTATTTCTCCGGTCAGATCTATGTGTGAGTAATCATAGCCCAATAACTTGCCTCCCCAACAGCTTTTTGTTTTGTTTTTATTGTGAATTTTTTGTTTTGTTTTTATATGTGTATCCTACATAAAAGAGTACATATACATATATGGGCATTTAAAAACTAAAGCAACTCCCCATTTCCCCCCATTGGCACTTAAAATCCGTATTTTTCTACATAGTTATGTATCCCTTTACAAGGTATTGTTTAGTTTGCCTGTTTTTACACTTTTTATAAATAGAAAAAATTCTTTTACAACTTGAGTTTTTCCTTTCAAGATTATGTTTCTGAGATTTAACTGCATTGATGCATGTGACTGTTTTTATTTCATTTTCACTGCTGTATGTATTTCTGTGTTGAATTTGTTCATACCAACATTGTTAATCTATTCTACAGTTGAAGATGGCTACTGCTCCTCTTTTTTATGAACACTTCTGCTCTGACCCCTGGTGCACAAGTTCAAGAAGTTCTCCAGAGAATATACTTAGGGGTAGAATTGCTAGGGCTTGGAATGTCCACATTTAACATTTTCTACAGTGGTTTGCCAATTTACACCATCCTCAGCACTGTTGCACAAGTGTCCGACACTCGGTATTTCAGACCTTAAAGTTTTTGCCAGGCTGTGAAATTTTATCTCATGGCCTAAATTTGTATTTTCCTGACTACTAATTAGGTTGAACAGTGTTTTATATGCTTACGGGCCATTTGTGTTTTCTCTCTGGGCAATTCTTCTTCAATTATTTTGCCCCTTATTCAACTGAATGTGTTGTCTTGTTCTCACTAATTTATGGGACTTCTTAATGTATCCTGGACACTAATCCCATGACAATTATATATACTGCAATGACTTTTTTAGTCTGAAAATAATTGAGCTCTGTAACTGTAGATCTCTATCCTCTTTTCCCTTGGCCCACCCTCTTTGCCCATCCCCCTTGACCCATCCCCCTCTGCCCCTGCCTTGAGGTCATTTGAAACAATAGGTTCAGGTGGGAAGGCAACACCCTTAATCACACCCTTAATCCAATCTTCCTGGTGGGTTTGCCCCCTTCATCTGGCAGAAAACTCTCACTAGAGTGAGACTGAAAAGGATGCGAGACCATTTTTTTGTCCCCAGCTAAGACTGTTTCTTCACATTCATTGCACAGCATGGGGTATATGGGGTGGCAGGCGTGGGGGGTGGGGGAGTTGTGGAGCAGCGGAATTCAACTCTTTAAGGCTCCAAACCAGGACCCTCAACGAATTTAGAATTCAGGTTGTAGGCAGAGTGGTATTTCCTTCCTTCTCCAACCAGGTGGCTCTCGACTCGGTTTTCTTTTCCTTGTAGAACTTGGCTCAGAGCAGCCAGAATGAGCTGAGTCAACACATGCCAATGTTCTGCCCCCTTTCCACCATCTGTGCTAACCTACAGACTTGGGTGGCACAGAATCCAGCTTCCAAAGGACCACAGGCAACCATTTGACCCAATGTTTCACTACTATATGACTAAAGGCAACAACTTTCCAGCCTGTCACGTCTTTACTTTTATAGCCTCAAACCCAACCCTCTCCATTCACCCAATTTTAAAACTTTAGATTCTGTAACTTGCAGCCCCCAGTACCAAATTAGGATCAATTAATATCATTTAAGATCTGATGGGTAGGACTTCCCTGGTGGTACAGTGGTTAAGACTCTGTGCTTCCAATGTAGGGGGCCCGGGTTCGATCTCTGTTCAGAGAACTAGATCCCACATGCATGCCGCAACTAAGACCCGGTGCAACCAAATAAAAATAAAAATAAAAATATAAAAAATAAATATTAAAATAAAAAATGATTTGATGGGCAATTCAGGGCTGAAATAGTGTCTCTATGATGTCTTCAGGGATTCAATTGCTTTTGTCTTTCTGCTCAGACAATGTTAGAATGGGCATTTAGCCTTCACAAGATGGCTGCCTGAGCTCCAGCCTTCACAGCTGCCTTCAAGGCAGCAGGGAGCATGAAAAGGCAAAGGCAAAAGGATATTATTGATCAACCGATTCAGCTCTCCCTTCCAGTTTTCTTTGCCATAAACTATATTTACATAAGCATTTAGGTACTTATTTAGGTGGGAAAGATGATACTCAGATTTCTCTACTAGGTTCAACAGAATATAATGTTGAAGAATGCTACTGTGTGGAGTAGGTAATGGCACACTGAAACAAATGTTAAACAAGGGATACTTAATCTGCAAAGAGACTTATAATAATATAATAATAATTTAAAGCTTCATCAGCAGGACTTATTCCCATTTAAAACAGTAAGAGATAGGACCACCAGGAAACAAAATCAACTTCTGAGAATATGAAAAGGGATGTAGGGCAAACTAGATGGAAAAACAGTATTTACTGAGTTATAAATATAGGTTTTCCATAAGGTGGACATGAATTTCGTTCCCCTAACTTTGAAATTATTGAGGAATAACTGACACAAGTTATTGAATATATTTAACATGTACAATGTGATGATTTGGTATGCATATACACTGTGGAATGATTACCAAGATCAAGCTAATTAACACATCCATCACCTCCCCTAGTTAGGGACATTCATTTCTATTCAATGACACATCTTGTAAATACAAAATAAAACCCAAATCAGTGGTCAGGGAATTCAAAATTTACCTGCAAAAAGGGCAAGGCAATAAACTCAGAGTCTAGCCTGTCAACTATTTCCTACATTAACATTATGTACAGAAGCACTTTGCCAATTTGTACCCAGCAATTTCTTCTGTAGCTGACTGGGGTCCAGACACTGAGTATGAACGTGTGTGCAGAGCCAAAAGCATTCTCCATGGGCAGGAGTTTATCAACAGACAGTGGAGAGAACTAAGGTTTTATATCTTTCTTGCTTTACCATAATTGCAAATATGCATTTCAGGGTGTGATTTTGTTTTTGAAGATACTTCCCTTGAATATGTGACCTATGGTTACAATGAACAATAATAAGATGAAATTTTAGTTTTGGGGAGCTGACCCACACCACCCCATCTGAGGATCATTACTTTGTGGGATACACTGAAGTCAGCTCACCTTTAAGGAACTTCCCCCAAAGGTCCACCCACCAACTTCTACTCACATCTCATTGGTCAGAATTTAGTCATGTGGTTAGCTCTCCAAGGGAGCCTGGGAAATGTAGTTTTCAGTTGGCCACAAATTGCTAAGCCCCAGCAAGATCAGAGGTTTTTCTTGTTGTTTGTTTGTTTATTTTAACAAAGAAGAAGGAAAGAAGAGATCTTAGATGGGCAATTCTACCTGGCTGGGGGCAGAAAGGAATTTCATTCCTGCAGAATTGTTAGAAGGGCTGAAGAAGCAAGTCTAAGCAATGCTCCCAGAAACGGTCCTGCTTAATTGGTCTGATTAGCCTCAGAAACACTTTTTCTGCTGCCACCCATGCCAGCAAAACGGATGACCTCTGCACAGCCTGCTTCTTCATGTCACTTCCAAATCAGAGCTTTTGATGAGTGCATCTTATTGGTAGAAACTAGGTCACAGATCTGCAAGGGAGGCTGGGAAATGTAGTTTAAAAATTTGACCTTAAGAAGGTGGGATTCACAATTGTGATAAACCAGCATATTTCACCGATTCTAAGACATGATTTTTTTAATTAATTAATTATTTATTTTCTTTCCTCCACATTTTCATGTCTCTCAAATCAGGATGCTTCTGACCATTGGTGATGGCTCTTGGCCATTTGCCAGTTTTGTGATGGAGTTGGCATTGCCCGTACATACATGAAACTTCTTTATAAGGTTGTGAAACACCTCCATCAAAAGGGTGCAGGGGCTTCCCTGGTGGCGCAGTGGTTGAGAGTCCGCCTGCCGATGCAGGGGACACGGGTTCGTGCCCCGGCCCGGGAAGATCCCGCATGCCGCGGAGCGGCTGGGCCCGTGAGCCATGGCCGCTGAGCCTGCGCGTCCGGAGCCTGTGCTCTGCAACGGGAGAGGCCACAACAGTGAGAGGCCCGCGTACCACCAAAAAAAAAAAAAAAAAAAAGCGTGCAGGATTTTCCTGGTGGTCCACTGGTTAAGAGTCCATGCTTCCACTGCAGGGGTGTGGGTTTGATCCCTGGTGGGGGAAATTCCACATGCCACACAATGAAGCCAAAAAAATAAAAATAAAAAAAAAAATAAAAAAGGGTGCAGTTGAGGTATCTGCAGCTTGGAAGAAAATTTTGGAACAAACAGTGCTCATAAATGCACCATCAATGCTCCATCCCCAAATGCAGAACCTATAACAGACTACTATGAGTTAAAAGGGGACCCAGAAGAGTTGTACCTGAAAATATAGAGAACTTCTAGAAATAAGTTAAATGGTCTCCTTTGCTTATGCTTTCCTTCTTTGTGTGTTCACAAGAGAGACAGACGTCTCAGTAAAGAAAATGAGATCTTTCAAGAAGAGCAAAATGCAGATTCTAAGTGGTAAGAAAACATTGTGTCAGAGTTTAATTCCCAGTGTTTTCTCTTATCGGTCCATAAAATAATAGGACATCTTACAATTGGTAGCATCTTAGATTCAATGAAATAGTCGGTCAAGCATGGGGAAGGGATCAAAAGATTCTAGGCAACCAGGGCAAAGTCTGCACTGGTGGACAGGACAGTGAGGAAATGTTTCCTGGCTCCTGACCACCGGAGGTGGCATGGTAGGAGCGGGGGAATTGCTGGTGAACGTGGGGTCCTGGACGTATGGGTAGTGTGCCTGCTTCCAAGGGGACAGCTCTCAGGACTCCTCAGGCCACCCTGGGAAGAGCAGGGAGCTGCCCAATGGACAGAACTGCCTCCTGAATGTACCCAAGGCCCAGGAGGGAAGCACGGCTCCCTGGCAACCCCAGGCTCCTGCATAATCGGGTTCTGCAGGTGGGAGTATCGACCCCTGGGTGCAGAATTCTGCTCCTTCCTAGGGCTTGGCAGGCTGTGGAGCCCTTCCATGCCCATTGTGCCTTTGCTTCCTCCCAATTCCACACCTCACTGTGGGACTGTGTGTTTGCTTGCACATTTGTCTCCCGGTATCAAAGCCTCAGCTCTGTGAGGATGGGTACCATCTGTGTGGTTGCCCGACCAGTAATAGAGCTCAAAAAATACTTGTTAATTGAATGAATGAATAAGCTAACAGATGACAGGGACGGGACTAGGACAGTGAGACTCAGAGGACCCCCAGGTCTGGCGAATGGTAGAGCCGAGGGCTTTGCCCCTCCCCTCATCCCTGTGCATCTCCCACCTGCCATCCTAGGAGAGCAGACTCTGAGATGGAGATCGGGTGCAGGAAGTTTCTGGGGGAGTGCTGTTGGCATGGATGTAAGGGTGTGTGTAAATGAAGTGCACGGAGGGGAGCGTTGAACTGCCAGGCAGATGCAAGGAAGGCGTCAGCCAATCCCATGGCAGCTCTGACGCTGGGATGGCCTGGCAGCATTGTCCCAAGCTGGGGCGTGGGAACCAGACCTTTATATGTCATGTCGACCAGCCCTTGGGTGTAGGCGGCCCCAGTGAAGGGGACATGACAGAGGAGGGAAAGTTCCAGAGAGGTGCCCAGCTGTAAAGTGTCAGCAGCCAGCATTCCCAGGGCTGGGCAAGGGTGGGACAGGTGTTTGGACCTAAAGGGGATGCCTGGACAGCACACTGCGGCATCCCCTACACCCACCTCTTTTACATGTAGCTGTCCAGTTTTCCCAGCACCACTTATTGAAGAGACTGTCTTTTCTCCATTGTATATTCTTGCCTCCTTTGTCATAAATTAGGTGCCCATATGTGCATGGGTTTATCTCTGGGCTTTCTAGTCTGTTCCATTGATCTATATTTCTGTTTTTGTGCCAGTACCATACTGTCTTGATTACTGTAGCCATTTTAGACTATGCTGTGACCTTGCAAGTGGAAGGTACACATGGCAAAGAAACAAGGTATCAGAAGGCTGGGTTCCTGACACTGCAGAATTCCAGGCACTCATTACCTCTAGGACAGTTTCACAACCTGAGCCCTATTGACATTTTGTACCAGAGAATTCTTTGCTGTGGGGCCTGTCCTGTGCACTGTAGGGTGTTTAGCAGCATCCCTGGCCTCTACCCACAAGATGCACCCCACACCCTGAGTTGGGACAACCAGAAATGTCTCTAGAGATTGCCATGTGTCCTCTGGGGGGCAAAGCTATCTTGGGTTGAGAGCCACTGCTCCGGACCAGTCTGTGCAATAGGAATATAATGCAAGCTACAGATTTAAATTTAAAATTTCTAGTAGTAGTCACATTTAAAAAAAGTAAAAATAAATGGGTGAAATTAATTTTAAAAATATTGTGTATTTAACTCAACACAGTTGTCCCTTGCTATCTGCAGGGGTTTGGTTCCAGGAGCTCTGCAGATACCAAAATCCAAGGAGGCTCGAGCCCTTTACAGCTGCCCCTGCCCCCTATCCCAGGGTTCCGCATCTGCGGATATCGAGGGCCAGCTGTATATTCAAAATATTATCATTTATCATATGATCAGTGTAAAAATTATTGATGGGCTACATTACATTCTGTTTTTCATATAAAATCTTTGAAACTGCTGTGTACTTTGCACTTTTGTTTATTTATTTATCTGTGGCTGCACCTTGTGGCTTGTGGGATCTTAGTTCCCTGACCAGGGATTGAACCTGAGCCCTTGGCAGTGAAAGTGCGGAGTCCTAACTGCTGGACCATCAGGGAATTCCTGTACTTTGTACTTCTTTTTTTAAATTTATTTATTTATTTATTTATTTATTTTTGGCTGCTTTGAGTCTTTGTTTCTGTGCACGGGCTTTCTCTAGTTGCAGCGAGCGGGGGCTACTCTTTGTTGTGGTGCGCGGGTTTCTCATTGCGGTGGCTTCTCTTGTTGCGGAGCACAGGTTCTAGGTGCGCAGGTTTCAGTAGTTGTGGCATATGGGCTCAGTAGTTGTGGCGCACAGGCTTAGTTGCTCCAAGATATGTGGGATCTTCCCGGACATGGGATCAAACCCACGTCCCCTGCGTTGGCAGCCGGATGCTTAACCACTGTGCCACCAGGGAAGCCCCTTTGCACTTTTAATACATCTCAGTTAAGACTACCCATATTTCTTTTTTGTTGTTTATCAATTTTTATATTGAAGTCTAGTTGATTTACAACGTTGTGTTAATTTCTGCTGTACAGCAAAGTGATTCAGTTATACGTATATATACATTCTTTTTTTTTAATATGCTTTTCCATTGTGGTTTATCCCAGGATATTGAATATAGTTCCCTGTGCTCTACAGTAGGACCTTGTTGTCTATCTATTCTCTATATAATAGTGTGCATCTGCTAACCCCAAACTCCCACTCCACGCCTCCCCCAGTGCCCTCCACCTCGACAACCACCAGTCTGTTCTCAATGCCCGTGATTCTGTTTCTGTCTCGTAGACAGGTTCATTTGTAAGACTAGCCATGGTTCAATTGCTCACTGGCCGCATGTGGTTCATTGGCACCGTATCGGACAGTGTCAACACTCTAGACTTTTAGAACTTGAGGGAGAAATAAACCTCTATCTCATCTGAGCTGTCTTTTTTTTTTTTTTTTCTGAGCTGTCTTTATGTCGAGGTTGCTGTTACTTGCATCAGAATGTAATCCTAACTTGGACTTGGGGTTTTTTACCCACTGCACACTTTGGAACATTCGAGAAGGAGTGAACACTCAGACTGGTGATGTGCAGCAGAAAAGCTGACAGTGTTTAGGGAAGCTGGGAGCATCCTGAACACTCTCTTGCTTAGTCCTCCCAACGGCTCCAAGACGCAGGCGGCGTCTTCATTCCGTAAACAAAGGCTCAGCTAGGAGAGCATGGTCACGTCCAGCCCAGGTGTGCCCTCCCAGGCCGAGGCACTCAGAGCATAGCACTGGCTGGATCCCTCTCTAGGACTGGCCACCAGCTGAGTCACTTTGCCAAGGTCCCTCCCTTCCCCAGGGGCAACCCGTGCCTGATGCTACTGGTCAGTGTGAGTATACAAAGACCTGACTTCCTTGTCCCATTTCTAGAAAACTCGGAGGGCCATTTCAGTCCCCGGGTCCCTTTAGGATCCATGGAGGTCTCATAGCTTAACTCGCCCGTCTGCCTACATCTTCCCTCCTTCACCCCCACTGCCCACAGCTGCTGATCCCAAGAGCACTCCTCAGTAAATGTCCATTGCAACTCTGCAACAGAGAGGTTAAGTGACTTGCCCAACGCAACACAGCCAGTCCACTCCCCAGAAGTCAGAGGTCACCTGGCCCCTTCTTACTCCCTGTGGCTCCCACTTTGTTGTCCCCCTAGAGAACCACACTTTCTCCTCCCTCGGCACCTTTGCACATGCTGTTCCTCATGCCTGGAGAACCTCCTGCTGTTTTCTTTCATCTACAGAAATCTTACCTCCCTTGGAACCCAGCTCAGATTACCGGCCTCTCCTTCCCCAAGGAAGCCTGCCAGGATTATCCAGCTCTAAGATCTCTGGGCAGCCCCGGCAGCCCTAGTGTGGCCCCTGCAGCCTCCTTCGGACACATGCGTGCTCATGGGCGCCACACAGCTCGGGAAGAGTCCCCAGGAGGCCCACTGATGAGCGGGATGGGGTGGAAGTCGGGGGGGCTGAACTTTTTGAATGTTGTGCGTAATTCTATGTTATTCCTAGAACATTAGTTAATTGCATAATCGACAGTACTAGTGATTTTCCTATCGGAAGCGTCTCCCATTGTGGGATCTTAGTTCCTACCAGGGATGGAACCACGGCCCCAACCATGTGAGCACTGAGTCCCAGCCACTGGGCCACCAGGGAATTCCCTCCCATGGTGTTTCATGTCAGTTCAAGTCATTCACATTAGAAGAGCAGCTCCTAAGTAGCCTTTGTGTGAGGACCCCACGCCACGTGCAGGGGACGCATTTCCAAGGAGGACGTGGGCCCTGCCTAGGAGATTCCAGAGCCCGCTGGGGGCACAGACTCACAGAAGATTCCTGCTTCCTCAGGAGGGCTGTCAGCTCCTGAGGGCCTTGGAGACCCCTGCCTCCCCCAGCTGTTGGGTGCACATGGGGTGAGGTGGGCCAGCTGCCCCACCCATGCCCTGGCCTAGGCTGGGGGCCGAGAGGCGGCACCGGCACAGGGCACCGGGTCCAGAGGCCTAAGGTCAGGAGGCTTGGGTTCAAATCTGGGATCTCAGTCCCCTCGCCTTGGGCAGGTCGTTCCAGTGTTTGGAGCCTCCTGGGGTAATCGCAGCGAACCTTGCAGGGCTGTAGAGGAGAGAGTGCATTCGTGAAATGAATGCCTGTGTAGAGCCAGGGCTCAGCAGATGGGAGCTTCTGGTGTGTTCCCTGCCTGGGGCTTTGCCCCTCAGCGGGAGTCAGGGCCCGAGGTACAGTCAAGAGGGCCCCACAGGCCAGACACCAAGTGCAGGAGGGCTCCCGCCTGCCAGCACCAGGCCCATCCCATTCCCCTGCCTGGGCGGAGTGTACAGCAGCGGGGGCGGGCCTGGCCTCCAGCTGGAGGATGCTGCCCGCTCTGTATTTGCAACCCACTGTCCCCAAGCCTGTGGGCATAATAGGGCCCAAGGGAGAGGCTCGCCCCAGGAGAACACCCCTGCCCACCAGCTCTGTGGGGCCCCAGGCCGCTCCTTAGGAGCAGACACACCTCTGATCCCAGCACGTTTGCCCAGCCTCATGTGAAGAAAGAAACGCAAGGCCTCGGGACAGGAATTGATGGTAACCAAAGAGCACAGGCCCTGAACTCTCAGCTCTGGCCTCGAAACCCAGCTGTGGCATTCAGATTCCTGAGCCTCAGTTTCCTCATCTGTGAGATGGGGTGATAAGCCTACTTCTCAGCATTGGCAAACTCCAGGGGATGGCGCCAGGCCTGGCACAGAGTAAAAGTCAATAGTCCTCCCTGGTGGTGCAGTGGTTAAGAACCCGCCTGCCAATGCAGGGGACACGGGTTCGATCCCAGGTCCGGGAAGCTCCCACATGCCAAGGAGCAACTAAGCCTGTGAGCCGCAACTACTGAGCCTGCATGCCACAACTACTGAAGCCCGTGCGCCTAGAGCCCGTGCTCCGCAACAAGAGAAGCCACTGCAATGAGAAGCCCGCGCACCGCAAGGAAGAGTAGACCCCGCTCGCTGCAACTAGAGAAAGCCCGCACGCAGCAATGAAGATCAAACGCAGCCAAAAAAAAAAAAAAAAAAAAAAAAAGTCCACCATAAGTGAACTGTGGACATTTACAAAATGAAAAGAGAGACTGATAGGCTATCGCCTGCACGTCTGTCTTCTCCTGACAGGACTGGGAGCCCCTGGGGCCCAGGCTGGTCCTAACTGTGCAACGATGACAAGTCACAGGCAGGGGTACGCATCCTTGTTCACACAGCATGACTCAGAGGCAGTCTCCAAGGGCATTGCCAATCCTACACTCAGGAGAGTCCAAATCTGGGAGTTCCCTGGTGGTCCAGTGGTTAGGACTTGGCCCTTTCACTGACGAGGGCCTGGGTTCAATCCCTGGGCAGGGAACTAAGATCCCTCAAGCCGTGCAGCATCAACAGAAACAAAAGAGTCAAAATCTAGGAATGGAGTGAAGGTCTGAAGTCACCTCAAGGGACAGAGAAGGCTGGTCATTCCCGAGAGGCTACGCTCACTGACCCTAAGTGTCATCATCCCCTTGAAACTAAGCCTGATCACTCCCCTTCACCAAAGGCAAGACTGAGGTTCAAAGGGTCCAGTAATCATCTCTCCGGTGGTGTGAGACAAACCATGTCCCCTGTTCGTGGCTTAAAGCCGCATATGTGTGTTTGCTCTCAGGGCTGCATTCTGGGCAGGGCTCGGTGGGTGGCTCATTTCTGCTCCACGCGGTGTCTGCTGGAGCAGATCCACTGGCCCAGCCAAGACGGCCCTTGCTGGTGGCCCGAACGGGTGGGGCCTGGTGGGCCTTGCTCTCCAGCGGGGCGGTTGGACTCTCCCCTCGGTGGTCCAGAGCTCTAGGAGAGTGCAGGCAGAAGCTGCCTGGCTTCCTAGGGCTGACTGGAACTGGAACACCTGTATTCTACAGTCAAAGCAAGTCCCAGGACCATGCTGACGTGAGAGGCCGCATGCGGTCCATTTACCCCAATCCAGGCCCACACATCCTGACAAAGCCAGGTGGGAAAGCTGGATGTGAATCAGGGTCGTCTCCTTCCCATGCTCCCCATGCCCTGTCTCCAGGCTTTTGCACAGGTTGCGTGCTCAGCTGGAGACCCTCGTCCAGCCTTGATTTCACAGATTGGCCAAACTTCCGCCCATCCATCAGGAGACATCACACTACCTGGGAGACTTTTCTGAGCTCCAAAGTCCTCCCTTGAATTCACAGGGCAGCCTCTACATCCTTGATCACACTGCACTGTCATTGCTGCTCACCCACCGGCCTCTCCAGTCAGAATGCAAGCTTGCATCTCGCACCCAGGGCCATGCCTGGCACGCGGCAGGTGCTCTGGGGGTATCTGCCCAGTGAGGGAATCCAGAAAAGGGCACGCTGTTTCTACACCACCTCAGAGCCCCTCCCACGTGAACACCGGACTTGTCATGGACCCTCAGATGGAGCTTAGCGTTCAGGATGTTTATTTGGAGGTGCCCTTGAAATTAACACCCATGCAAGGGATGGGAAGGAAACAGGAGTGTATGAAGAAGGTCCCGTGACAGCTCTGACTGGCCCCACGGGGGATCCTAAGCCTACAACAGCCCATCAGCAGAGATGGCCAGACTTTGATATTTTGTGTGGGTAGTCATTGGGGTCACCCCAACAGGGGGTTACCTTGGGCAAGGAGGCTCTCCGCAACAGAGCCCCTGGGGCGGAAGGCTGCGGGCTGTCTGCTTATAGTCCTGCCTGTAGCTGGTGCAACAAATCCATCCGTGAAGGGGGATCTGAGTGGCAGGAGAGCAGTGGGGAGGTGGTGGGCCCTCAGAGCTGCCCAGAGGAAGTGGTTGCCAGTTGTGACCAGTGGCTGCAGTGGGGCAGGGGGGACCTAGAGAGCAGCGTGAGGGAGGCTTTGACTCACCCCCATGCTTGGGGGAGCTGGGAGCTCTGGGCCACGGTCTCCGGGGGACGTTATTTGCTCTGAATACCAGTCTGGGATAGAACGTGCAGCTCTTCTGTGCCAGGCACTGGACCAACGTGGGGACGGGGTGGGGTGTGAAGGTCACTCGGGTGTGGGTCATGGCTCTTTGACCTCCACTCCGTCCTAACTGCCCCACCCCTGTGACCCACTGCCCACACTCCTTCCAGACTGATCCTTCCAAAAGGCAGCTCATACATGCAACTCCTCTGCTGAAAACACACTTAGAATAAAAGCCCAGCTGCTTCTTTGCCAGGGCCTGTCAGGCCCTCTTTGATCTGCCCCACTCACCGTGCCCACCTCACCTCCTAAGCTCTCCCCTGGGTCACCCAGCCCCAGGCCACACCAAAGTAGGTCAGCCGCAGGGCCTTGCTTACTGTTGCCCTGCCTGGAACCACTTTCCCTCCGGATATTCACAGAGGCATTTCCTCTGAATCTATAAGGCCTCAGCTCAAGGTCGCGTCCTCCAGGAAGCCTTCTCTGATTACTCACTTGATGCATTTCTTTTTAAAAATATTTATTCAGCTAATATTTATTGAGCACTCACTATGTCCCAAGCACTTTTCTAGGCGGTGGGGATAGAACAGTGAATTAGAGAGTCCACAGCCTTGCCCTCTTGGAGACAGACAGTCCATACACAAGCGTACATTAAACAACAAAACAAAATACGATTTCTGAGAGTGTCACAGTGCTATGAAAAAGCAAGAGCAAGGGAAGGGGTCAGGCAGAGCAAGGTAGGGGTCCCTGACATCCAAGCTCACAGCGGCCTCTCCCCAACCGCGGTACCGCTCTGGGGACCCGCCCTGGGCACCCGCCCTGGGGCCGCGCGAATGGGCGCGCGGAGGAGGCGCGTCGGTGACACCGGGGCTGCGGTGATGGTTACCTGGGCCCCGCCCCGGGGGCCGGGATGGAGCCCGGGCCTCAGCCCCCGCCCGCGGCCGCGCCGCCCGCTCGCGGTCGCCGCCCTGGAGGCGCGCTCGCTCCCGGGGAGGACGCGCCCGTGCGGGTCACCAGGTGAGGCGGCCGCTGGAGCCATCTCCCGGCCGCGCGGCCTGGGGGCGGGTCCGGTTGAGGCCCCGCCCCCAGGGCAGTCCATAAATGCGCGGGGGCGGGCGGACCCAGCGGTCGGGAGCGCTGCTGGCAGGTGACCGAGAGAGGTCGGCGCGTCCCGCGTCCCGTCCGCCGCGCGCCTGGGTCGGGCCGGGCTCGGAGCCCCAGCCATGCTGTTCTGGCACACGCAGCCCGAGCACTACAACCAGCACAACTCC
This sequence comes from Globicephala melas, assembly GCF_963455315.2. Taxonomy (NCBI): domain Eukaryota; kingdom Metazoa; phylum Chordata; class Mammalia; order Artiodactyla; family Delphinidae; genus Globicephala; species Globicephala melas. The sequence continues at coordinate 103,249,200 of NC_083320.1, read as the reverse complement.
GGCAGCTACCTGCGGTAAGGGGCTTGGGCCGGGGTCTGCGGGCCGGGAGCGGGGCGGCCGGGCCAGGGGTCCGGAGCGCCCCCGCTGCGCCCCCGCCTCCCCTCTGTCTGCCCTTGGGGGACTGAGGGAGACCCGCCCAGAGTCCCGCCTGGGACCGACGGACCGACCCCAGCGGGAGCCGACGCTCAGAGTTGGGGACCCCCCCGGGAGGCGGGTTTGCGGAGTCTCGTGCCCGCGGGGGCTGCTTCCCCGACGACCCCGGCGGGCGCAGAGCGCGCATCTCTGGCCGCAGCCTCTACGGGGCCGTCCGCCTCCCTGTCTCTCCTCTCCCCGCTCGCGTCGGAGAAGAGGAAACTTCCTGCCGTCGGTCTGGAGCCTATCCCGGGGAGTCTAGTTCCCTGCTCTTTGCCCCTCTCCGCCCGGTCCCTCTCCGAGCCTCGCGTCCTCTCCAGTGTCCTTGCTCCGGCCGAGGGGCGAGAGAGCGGCGAGCGCGGCCCTGCGCTGGGCCTCGCGGGCCGGCGGGGGCGGGCGGAGGCTTGGGAGGGACAGGGTCCCCCCTCCCACCAGGTGGTCTTGCGTGTGTAGGCCCGAGGCCCGCACATTGATTGCCCTTGATGGAAATCTTTCTTCTTCTGCAGGGATTTGACTAGTGCTCTTCAAAGGGAAAAGTAAGTCCTGCCTGTCTTGCAAAGTTTTCTCCCCTGTCCCCTTGAAGGAAGTGGCACCTCCGTTAGCTTCAGTTCCTGGAGGATTGTTTTTCCCTGTTGTGCAGCTGGCCGGGTACTAATGGGCGGTCATTTCACTTTCTGAACTCGACTGAACCAGCTGTAGCCTGTCTTTATTTCCATCCTAGTCACAGTTTATGAAATGTGCCTAATTTAACCCAAAGGGCATTTGGTGTGAGCTCAGAGAAAGTGAATTGTGGGACCTAGGTGGGAAGTCGCTGGTACAGGCTGCCCCACAGTGAGAGCCCGTCCTGCATGCTTCATTTCATTTTTATTTTTGGTCCCTAGAAGTTTCAAGTCAGATTGAGCAGTACAGGTGATTTGGAAATCCTGGCTTTTGATAGATATTTGTCCAGTAGTCGTCCCCGAAGGCATCCCCATTTCAGAAGGCAAAGGAGTGATTGGGTTTATGTAATGTGTCTGCTGTGTTTTATCATGGGCCAGAGTGGTAGGGGATGGCAGAAGTCTAGGGTCTTAATTAAGGACTGATGGCTTCTCTGCAGACCATGGTGATGTCACCAGAGGGAGACTTCTCTGGGGGATGTTAAGCCCACCGGGAAGATTTTTTTTTTTTTTTTGGCCATGCCTTGCGGCTCGCGGGGATCTTACTTCCCCGTGCCCCCTGCAGTGGAAGCGTGGGGTCCTAACCACTGGACCGCCAGGCAAGTCCCCTACTGGGCAGATGTTAATCCCTGGCAGAAGGCTGTGTCTGTTCGCTTACTTGAAATGCTACAATGGGATACATTTATTGTACCGCGCCATGCAGTTTTAGGTGTGATTTTGCCTGAATTTTATAGTTTGTGGCCATTCGGTATGTTGCCATAGATTAGAAATAAGTTTGGAGGTGACCCTGAGTGGAGAAGTGAGTGTATTTAAAACTTCCTGGATACCGAAAATGTCATCCTTTTAGGGAATAATTCTCCTCTTGGGCGGGAGGTGCCCCTGCTCCGGAGATGGGATTTTGGGGAGTACCTTTTAGGAGTTTGGTATTGCATTCAGCGGGGTGAGGTGGGGTGCGAGTTGGGGTGAAAGGTCGTTTGGGGAGCATGGATTAAAAAGCATGTTGGTCCACACTCTTTTTTTTTTTTGGCCATGCCTAGCATTATGCGGGATCTTAGTTCCCCGACCAGGGATTGAACCCGCGCCCCCTGCAGTGGAAGCGTGGAGTCCTAACCACTGGACAGCCAGGGAGGTCCCCACACTCTATTTTAATTTCACTTCTTGGAAGCTGGGGTGTTCACCCTTGGAGAGGTTGACCTCGGTGAACGCCAAGGTGAGAGTCAGTGAATATGCCTCTGGTCCCCCTGGCTCTAGAGCGAAGGTCTTGTCCTTTTGTTTAGTTTGTGCATTTTCTTTTTGGTCCTCTCCTCACTGAGCGGCACCTCTGCAAGTTGTCTCACCTTCCCAGGTAGCGGCCTGTACTCCCTTCTTCCCTCCTTCTGTTTCGTGTCCTGGTGACTTTATTGCTCAGCAAATAAGGATGCCAGGCTTGAAACAAGTTACTGTTGAGTGATGGCTCTTACCCACCCTCCTCCCTGCATCCCTCCCTTTTTTTAAATTTAAAGGCACCAGCCCATGGATTATTAACTTAACGTGGTCTGGGCAAACACAAAATTATGCAATCGCCCAGAGAGCACGCCTGCCTGCTTCTCCCCTGTTCCTAGATAACCTCTTGGGCTGGGAGTGTGCCCCGGTCCGGGCAAAGGAAGGTGTGGGGTGGGAGAGCCAGGGCCATGGATGGTGGCAGGGGTGGCCCCCCCACAGGGGAGGTTTTCCACGTGAGCCCCAAGCCAGACTTTTCCTTCTGAGAGTTGTTGCGACATGTTGGGATGTGTGCCGGGTCTGTGTTTTAGAGCTACTCGTTTGTGGTGCTGTATGAGGAGCAGATTATACCAGTGACTCTGCTGTTTATATAGTGAAGTGGGGTCAGTGAATCTGATTCAGAACCCAGGATGCTCCGAGGGTAGAGGGTTATTAAGATAAGGGCACGGGCACTTTTTTGGCATGGGTGTCCGTGCCATAATCTGTTCATAATCCAGAGAGCGTAACCAAGTCTCTCCTGCTTTAGGTCCTTCATGTTCTCAAGGATTTCTATTTTCCTTGGGAAGGCACTTAAGAAATACATCCAGAAACAAGTTATCCAGTCCTAGGCTGATTTTTTGGATCTGATGGGGATTTTTGTTTAGAGGTGGAGGAAAAGAATCTTTGAGCATCTCAGTATTTTCCATTTGGGTAAGAAAACTGAACAGAAACCAAGGTCCTTCTTGTTTTGCGTTTAGGAGATATTAGTATGACCCTTAAAATAGGGCTTATGGGCCAGCTGTCCTTTTTTTTTTAGAAGGGTGGAGGGTTGTCTCAGTTTGGGTGGGTGAAGCAGTTTCTCCATTTGCATGGTTTCCAGAGTCCGGAGGACATGAAATTGTCTTGGTCTGAGAAGTGGCCAATAACTGGGACAGTTTATTCAAAAAGATTAAAAATTTTGTTCGGGCTCTTATTCTAAAAGCCAGACTCTTGTGGATGGCAACCAGGCGGCATCTGAATCAATCTCTCGAAGGTCTTGGCGTGAAAGTAGAATCATCCAGGATTGGTCTCCCTCACTGGAAAGCATCTTAGAGTATCTGTGACACGCGGTGTGGTAGGCTGAACCCGCCTGCTGCGCCGTGCTGGGCTGCGTTGCCCTTGACACCAGGGCTGGCCACATGGCCCTGTCTTTGCGAATGGCCTCCTGACCCCTCCCTCCTGTGTTGCAGCGACGTCCTCGCCCTGCCCATCTTCAAGCAGGAGGAGCCCCAGCTGTCCCCCGAGAACGAGGCCCGCCTGCCACCCCTGCAGTATGTGCTGTGTGCCGCCACGTCCCCAGCTGTGAAGCTGCACGAAGAGACTTTGACCTACCTCAACCAAGGTAGTCCTGGAGCACCGGGCCGGGGTGGAGCCTGGGGCTGGGGAGACCGCCCAGGAGTGGGGAGTTGACCTGAATGACCCATTTGGGCCTGTTACCTTGTCAGGGTGGGAGAGTTGGGGTTTGGGCAAGGAGCGCTGGTGTCCTAGCTGCGAGACTTCTGAGCCTCAGTGTTTTCATCTGAGAAATGGACACATCAGCTATGTTTCACTCAGGCCAAATGAGTGAAGGTTCACATTCCTCGTATGGGCCCTCCAGGGAGCAGATGATGCTCAGTGATTGGCAACCATACTTATAATTACTACTTGCTGGGACCACACCCGGTGTCCTTTCCCGGACGTAGATTGAGCACCTTTGGTATACAAGGTCAGCTGCCCTTTCTGGAGCTGCACCCGGCAGTGATGGGAAGGCCCATCCTAACGCAGCCCAGGGGCCGGATTCCACACGTGCCAGGCAGGAGCCCTTTGTGGCCACGGGGACAAGCGTGTCCTGGGAGAAATGGCACGGGCGTTTGACTTTGCTTTCCAGCCCCAGTGCTTCCCAGCTCTTTGACTTTTCCTCTGAGCCTCAGTGTGTTCACGTGTGAAATGAGAAGCGTCATTTTGTGAGGTTTGAGAGGATGAAGGCGTGTGAAGTGCCTGTTCCATTTCTGATGTCCTTTATCAGGACCCGTGGGCCAGTGGCCTAACCGATGGTGTTTTTGTGGTTTCTGTATGCTGTGTGCCTGTGTTTGTTGCCCTTCCCGTCTGGGTCACCTCAGACGCCCTGGCGTGCAGCGGATTAGTTGCCCCTGTGTTTAAAGTGGGCAGAGCCGAGGGGCAGGGGGATGCAGTACTTTCTGGAAGGGCAGGGGATGACAGTGCGGTTGCAGTTTATCTTCCACGGGCGGCCTCCTTTCTGCAGAACTCTGGCTTCCCGACCTGGGGAGCCAGCCGGGGGCGGAAGTCCAGCCTGACCATCAGGCTTACCTCTGACAGCTCAGCTGGCCAGCTTCTGGGCCAGGGACCAGCTCAGAATCAGCAGGTGGCTCGGCGTTGGCCTGTGGACGTGGCCAGGGCAAGGGCATGCTTATCCCTGTGGGGGGCTCTGGGGCCTCAGCTGGTCGCCAAGCTGAGCTCAGTCGGCTCTTGGGTGCCTGGCTCAGGCCCTGAGATCTGTGTTCCCTTTGCCGAGGCTGGTGACCGCTGACGGCAGGTGAGCTGGCCGTGTGGAAGAATGCCTCCGTGTGTCTGTGCTTGTTTGCGGAATGGCTTTGGCCATTTTCCTTTCTCTTTCACAGAAGGTCAAACGCTACCAACCTATATATCTTGGAGCAGTGGTTTTCCCCTCTGGGCCTCTGCTCTCTTGCCTAAGTGCAGCATGAAGAAACTGGGTGAGGTTTACAGAGAGCTGAGGTCAGGGGTGGTTCTTGTTCCTGGCCCGTCCTGGGGTCAGAGGCCCAGCTGCTGGCCCAGCTCGCCCGCCTCCCCCCTCCCCCATCTCTAAGGCCTTTGACTGCCCCACCTACCTTCTCTCCACCCCATCCCTCCGTTCTTTCAGTCAACTTTCAACAACGTTTGGCAGTCAACACACTAGGTCTTTTTAAAAGGGTTATCCTTTGCTAATATAGAGAAGATAAAAGAGGCAGAAAGAGTTGCCCCTGTGTTAATTTAGTGTATTTGCTTTAGGTCTTTTTAGTGCATTTGCTTTAGTGTATTTGCTTTAGGTCTTTCTTTTTTTTTTTTTATATGTTCCTAAAATAAATTTATTTATTTTATTTTATTTTATTTTTGGCTACGGTGGGTCTTCATTGCTGCACGCGGGCTGCGGCGAGAGGGGGCTACTCTTCGTTGCGGTGCGCGGGTGTCTCACTGCGGTGGCTTCTCTTGTTGCAATGCACGGGCTCTAGGCGCGTGGGCTCAGTAGTTGTGGCTCGTAAGCTCTAGAGCACAGGCTCAGTGGTTGTGGCGCACGGGCTTAGTTGCTCTGCAGCATCTGGGATCTTCCCAGACCAGGGATTGAATCTGTGTCCCCTGCATTGGCAGGCGGATTCTTAACCACTGCGCCACCAGGGAAGTCCCCACAGGGCTTAATCTTAAACTAGCATTTAAATGTAACCTCATTACTAATGTGGTTGAATATTTAAAATATATTTATTGGTCTTTTAAATTTCTCCATCCGTTAAATTTATGTTCTTTGCACATTTCTTATTGGGATGGTTCCGTCTCACGGATTGTAAGAGCATACCCTAAATGAAGAATATTAACCTTCTAGCTGCCGTATATTGGAAACAATTCTTTCCCCGACCATTTAACCGTATTTATTTTGTGATAACTATATTTATGGTGTGAGATGTATGTCATGGATAGAAATTGACTTTCAACATCTATTGTCAAGTCTTTCAGTTTTCTAAAATGATTTTCCTTTTATGTTTAGAATGCCTGCCCACCCCAAAATCAGCTTAGTGGTTTCCTAAAGTTCATGTAATGGTTTCTAAATTTTAACATTGCAATGTGCTTGGGATTCTTTTGGAAACGATAATTAGTCATTTAATGATGATTTTGGATTATTACTATATAAAATATATGTATTTCTTTTTTTCTCCCAGCTTTACCAGTGGGATTTATACTTTCATACGTTACATTTGGAGTTTGTGATGTGACGTAAAAGTCTAAGTTTACTTATTTTTCTAAATAGTTGACCTACTAGTTAATGCCTAGTTTACCTCCTATTCTCACTGGTTTAAATGCCACTTTCGAAACATTTAAAAAGCCATATTCTAAACTATGGGTCCAGAAACAGATGTGTAGATGTTTGTCCTGTACACCTGATTGTTGCCCCATTTCTAGCTGAACTAATTGTAGCTTGGAAGTATGTTTCCCTTTTTGGGAGTAGAAGTTCCTTTTATCATTCTTCTTAACCTTTCTCAGTCACCTATTCTTATAGATGGATTTTACAACCATTGAATCTTCCTTCTATACTTTTAAAAAAAATATTTATGAGATCATATACTTTATAAAGTTGTTTCTTACTTTTATTAAACTATTCTTGTAATATTTTCTATTATAGAACCTCTTAGACATCATTTAAAATGTCTGCGTAATATTTCACTATTTTCTTTGATTGTTTAGGACTGATTATTGTCTTAACTGCTGGGATGAAATATACAATGTAATGTGTAATGTGTCTGTCTCCCATAATAGAATGGAAGCTCTGTGAGGGCAGAGCCATGTCTATGTTTTTAACATTATATCCCAAGTGTTAAGCTTGGTGCCTTGATAGTAGATGCTCTGTAAATATTCAGAAAATTTAAAAATAAGCATGATTTATTTTATTTCCATTTCACTTTTCTCTCTCTTCCCCTCTCTCTTTTTTTTTTGTTGCTATTATCAGTAATGCTGTACTTGATATCTTTTTCAATGTACCTTATTTAAAGTAGCTTCTATGCCTGTGTCATATGACAAATAAGCATCACTTTAAAAGAAAAGGAGCTTTGACATATCAGTCAACAGTCAAAACCCTTCTGTTTAATTAAAAAGTTTGCTATTAAGTGTTTAATGTTTATTGCGTTGGCTCTCTGATGTTTAGGGCACTATTTCTCTGAGGCCATCCCATGTCTTCTTTCTTGTAATGATGTGTTTAAGGTTCTCCAAAGACATGGAAGGGATGCTGGATCTATAAATGAAAAAGTCATTTAAACCATGGGATGCTCATTTTTCAGTGCAGTGTCAGACCAGTGCCCTCACATCATGGCTTGGATAAGGTGTGTTCCTTGTGGGTGTCTTATCACCAAGCCCAACGGCTAGTTTTGGATACAGTGAAAATGGTTTGAGAACCAAAGTACGTGCTCTTCCCCTGAAATGGAGTCCTAAGGTGAAGGGGTAGACAGCTGTTGAATGGAAGTCTTCAAACTCCCAGGCCAATCTCTTTGTCAGTGGCCGAAGGTCACTGTGGAGACATGTTTCCTGAAGGCTGGAGCCGGAGGCAAGGGATGAAGTAGGTAAGGTGGTGGGAGAGTCAGGGAGATCAGAAGAAAGAGGACCCCAGGCAATCTGTGTAGGCAATTCTGGCTTTGAGATAAGAACAGCTTTGCAAGAATGGCTTGTTATGGAGAAAACTTTGGAATTTCCTACCAAAGCAACTCTCCGATCTTAAATATAGTGATGGATTTTTCCAACAGTCTTATGTTCATTCATTCATGGAATAAAAACTTCCTGTCCATTGGAAAGAGAGGATGGTTCAGGGAGAGAGAGAAAAGCCACGTGCAAAGGCAAGAACGGGTAGGGTGTGGGTGCAGTTAAAACACACTGTTTATGAAGGATCCTAAGCAATTCAGTATGACTAGGGTTTGGAACATGAGGAGGAGTATGAATGTATATGGCTGGAGAGGTAGACCAGATAGCCAAGATCTCCCGCTGCCTTGCTGAGTCTGAGCTATTGGGCAGCCCTCCCTGGGTACGTCCTTTAAACAACCTCCCAGTGCTTCCAACTCCTCATGTGTAAAAGGAAGGAAATAGAATCCCTACGAAGTACGTGCTACTATGTAGCTAAAATAAGTTAATGCAGGAAGAGCACTGAAAACAGTGTGTGGCACTTTATATGAACTCACATATTAGCTATTATTAATAGTAAAGTGGATACATGTTTCCCCTAGTCCTATTAGGAAGTTAACATGGCCATGAAATTGGGACCTTGATGTATTTTATTTTAGTTTATTTTTTGCTACTTTAATCCTTTCTTTTCCTAATTGAAAGATTAACACAGGGTTGGTTCTAGAACTAAGAATTGTACCTCTTAGAACTGAAAGGTGGTAGCTTTGGAAGAGGTTAAAGGTAGGAAGGCCTGCTGACCTTTTCTGTTAGTTCTTCATTCACTGTACAACCAGATAATAGACGTAACCTGCAGGAGACATTCCTAGGCAGGATGTTAAAATACTGTCTTTAAAATAGTGATCACAGGGGCTTCCCTGGTGGCGCAGTGGTTGAGAGTCCGCCTGCCGATGCAGGGGACACGGGTTCGTGCCCCGGTCCAGGAAGATCCCACATGCTGCGGAGCAGCTGGGCCCGTGGGCCATGGCCGCTGAGCCTGCGCGTCCGGATCCTGTGCTCTGCGGCGGGAGACACCACAACAGTGAGAGGCCCGCGTACTGCAAAAAAAAAAAAAAAAAAAAATTGTGATCACAGATAGCGCTGGACCCCTACAAGATGTGAGTTGTTGTGTTAGAGATTACTCTAATTGCAAGGTGAGGACCCTAGCCTTTAGAATTCCCAAAGCACTTTATGGTATTCTTCATTTATTTATTTAGGCTGCACAGGGTCTTAGTTGCAGTGTGAGGGATCTCTAGTTGCGGCACACGGGATCTAGCTCCCTGACCAGGGATCGAAACCGGCCCCCATGCATTGGGAGCACAGAGTCTTAACCACTGGACCACCAGGGAAGTCCCTGGTATTCTCTTGAGTAATTCCCCTAAAACGTATTATTCTCATTTTACAGGCCGAGAGGGGTGAAATCTGGCATGCTTGGGGGGAGTGGTTGGGCATTGATGTGACCGTAAAGGGAATTCTGGGAGGGGCAGGCACCCGCTTTTCCTAGGGCTCCCTACAGGCAGGATTCTAGGCTAGCACTTCCAGGGTTCCATGCCTGCCGCCTGGAACGCCTGGTGCAGCTCTGAGGGGCCGCGTAGGAGCCTTGCAGGGAAGAAGGCCAGGAAGGAGCCGAAATGGAGCCGGGAGAAAATGCTTCCTTGAACAACACCCAAAACCCTACAGTTTCTCCTACTCCACCCCCGCTCCCCATGCCTCCGCCCACCGTGACCTGAGGGAATGGTCAGGAGATAAGAACTCCCAGCGGGAAATCTTGTTTTCCCAGATCCTAGAACTGAGGCAGCTTCTGCTCTAGGGGGATCGCTTAACCTCTCAAATCCTCGGGCTCCTCACCTGTGGAATTGAGCCGGGTAGCATTTCGTGCGTTGCCTTGAAAATTAAGTGAAGAACAAACGTCTGGCAAATGGTACGCCGCATAGTTTCCCCTCTCCCCAGTTATATCAGTGACTCTGAATTTAAGGAATGAGGCAAAAGATTAGTTACTTTGTTTGTTATCCTTCCTCCTTAGCTGAAGTTTTCTTTCCAGATTAATTTTTAGCCTGAAGTTTGGGAATATAAACTGAGGAAACCAAATGACCCTTACATACATTACTTTTTTTTTTTTAATGCTTTCTCCCTTATTGTTTGAGTGCAAAAGTAGCACATACTTCTTGTTGAACAGAACAGCCAAACAGTACAGAAATTTGTACTCTAAAAAGCTTCCCATAATCCCACTTCCCAAAGTTTTCTTAGTCATACATTAAATGTATGTCTAATTATATAGGTGCACACACATACGCACTTATAGGAATGTGTGTCTCTGTAAGAGAAATGAGATAATATTATGTGTACTGTTTTAGCAACTTTGTCCCCCCCCCCAAACAGTGTATCCTCAAAGTCTTTCCATGTGGGTACATTAAAAACAAACAAACAAAAAAGCTGATCTTTACTGGTTACATTGTGATCCATTGTATGGGTGTTGTGTAATTTGTTCTCTTGAGGAACATTAGGCTTGTTTCCCTTTTTTTCATAATTACACCCAGCACCCCAGTGATCATCCATGTACACATATCTTTGTGCTTAAACAGGAGTGAGAATATCTGTAGCATAAATATCTAGAAATAGAATGGCTGGCACAACATTTTGATAGCATCTGCCATATTGCCATGCAATAGAGTCAATGGAGTTGTACCAATTTGTCGTTTTACGAACAATAACTATCTGAATAATTGTTTATTTCCTTCTTATTCACCATTGCTCTTCCATCCCTACACACCTGGAACATAAACTCCCAGAGGGCAGAGACCTAGGTATCCTGTTCATTGCTAGTCCTAACACAGTGCCTGGCTCACAGAACTTCTTTGAATGAATGGAGAATGTCTATTTTCCTATCCTTTTGCCAACACTTTTTAACCTTTGGTAATTAGTGGGGAAAATATAAGGTATTCCTCAATACTTTCCTCACTTCCTCAATGATGCTGAATATTTTTTCATATTTGATTTGATTGTTTCTATGCTTTTTTGCCTTTCATCTGATTTACCCATTTTTCAAGTGGGAGTTTTCATCCTTTTTAATTTATTTGTAAGGGCTCTTTGCATATGTGGGATAATGTGTTAGAAATATTTTCCCACGCTTTCATATATTTTATTCATTTTTCTTTCATTTGTTTGCTTGTTCTTTATTTTACATAATAAAAGTTTTAATAAATTTTTATGTGATCAGGCTTATTGGATTTTAATGTTTCACATCCCATTTGGGAAAGGCCTTCTGCACTTTAAGATCTTAATAGTATTCACCTGTGGTTTTTTTTTAATTTTTAAATTAAAAAAAAATTTTTTTTTAATTTAAAAAAATTTTTGGCCACACTGTGTGGCTTGCAGGATCTTAGTTCCCTGACCAGGGATTGAACCCCAGTCCCAGCAGTGAGAGCACCGAGTCCTAACTACTGGACCTCCAGGGAATTCCTTTTTTTAAAAAATTAAAAAATTTTTTTTTTATTCACTTGTTTTTTAGAAATGTCCTCCTCCCCCACCCCCAAACCTGGGTCTTTCATACTTTGGCACTTATTGTGGTATGGAAGGAATGAGGTGGGAATCCAACCATCATATTGCCCCCAAATAACTTACTGAACAGGGAACTTTCATTTGGTAGAATATGCAGCCATAAAAAGCATGAAGTAGATCCTTATGTAAAGCCATGAAGGATATCCAGCATGTGCTATTAAATTAAAACAAAACAAAACAAACTTTCTCTTTGTTGGTAACACCAATTAGGATAATGCTGTTAATTATCCGTTCTTAGAAACTTGGTGGCAGATTGAAAGCCAGGAATTTTGGAGCTGGATACACCCATGTTTCAATTCCTGGCTCTCTGTTCTTTCCCAAGTTGCCGAACCTGTCAACTGTGTTTTCTGTAAAATACAGAACAACTTCAGGTGTTGTCTTGAGAATTAACTGAGGTATTGGTTATTGTTGTTTGTTTTTGCTGTGCCAGGATACTTTATTTTGGCTCCATAAAATTTGGAAATGTTTCCTCAGCGAAGGATTTTATAAACCACACAACAAAGCTTAAATAAAAAACCCAGAAATTAAGGAACAAATGTTTTCCCAGATGTCAACTCCTCATAATTCATTTATGAATTCATCAGCTAATAAAAATACTAAGAAGTGAGCTGGGGTTTTGGTTATTGATTTGGTTTTATTATTTCTTTGTTTTTTTTTTAAATAATTTTTTTTTTAACATATATATTTTTAAATTAATTAATTTTATTTTTGGCTGCGTTGGGTCTTCGTTGCTGCTCACGGGCTTTCTCTAGTTGCGGCGCATGGGGGTTACTCTTCATTGCAGTGCGTGGGCTTCTCATTGTGGTGGCTTCTCTTGTTGCGGAGCACGGGCTCTAGGCGCACAGGCTTCAGTAGTTGTGGCACGAGGGCTCAGTAGTTGTGGCTCATGGGCTCTAGAGCGCAGGCTCAGTAGTTGTGGCACAGGGGCTTAGTTGCTCCACGGCATATGGGATCTTCCCGGACCAAGGCTCGAACCCGTGTCCCCTGCATTAGCAGGCGGATTCTTAACCACTGTGCCACCAGGGAAGTCCCTATTTCTTTGTTTTTAAGACCGACATTTATTGAAATAAATAGGAGCTTCCTTGTACAGATTTCTTATCACAGCTCAGCATAGAGAAATGATTTTTAATGTTTCAAAGGTCTCCTGGTCGTGTCACATGTCAGTTATGCTTTAAGCAATGGTGGACTATTTAATTAAATTAAGATAGAATACTTAGACAATCTAATTCCACGGGGTCCAATGAACTAGGAATGACATATTCTTAAGAATTATGTAAGGGGATTCCCTGGTGGTCCAATGGTTAGGACTCAGTGCTCTCACTGCCAGGGCCCCAGGTTCCATCCCTGGTCAGGGAACGGAGAACCTGCAAGCTGTGTGGTGCAGAAAAAAAAAAAAAAAAAGAATTATGTTAAAAATTAAAGAAAACCAGACAGCTCAAGGTAAGGAATTTAACGCTTTTCTATGTATGGGAAGATGCAAGAGTCTGGGCTGATTGAAATCATTCCTTTGGTATGCACCTTAGCTACCTAGGGTCAGTATCCTATACTTTCTCACCCTGAGTCTCCTCGGGGTGCATTATTGGGGGGTGACTGCAGCGGCTGAGGCTGCAACATCCTTTGTTTACTGACGGCAGGCAACATTTCTTCATAGACCTCCAGAAACACTATATGAGAAATTATAATATGAGAACAAATGCAGCATCAGTGAAGCCACACATTAAATAGAGTTGACCTCCATCGGGATTAATTTAAAGAGAAGACACATCAGCTGTCCTGCCGTGCTGGTATGTGTTCAGAGGTTGGCTGCTGTGAATCTGAATCCAGCCTCCACATTACCCTGAATCATTGTGCTTTTCCTTTTGCTCCCCTGGGGACCTGATGACGCAGGGATGTCCCGATCTGTTTTCAATGGAGGTTTTATTATTTTTCAGGCATTGTGAGGCCAAAAGATAAGGAGACATTACCATGAGAAAGACAGTTTGTTACTCATGGTTCCCACGTGGAGGGCCTTAGGGAGAGGCACCAGGGTCAGTTAGGAGGCAGAGGGAATGAGGGGAGAATCTGGGCGAGACCCTTCCTGGTGGTCTCTAGGGGAAGGAATGGGTGAGGCAGAGAAAGCAGGTTTAGAATTGGCTCTGGGGCAGAAAGGCTGTCCCTAGGTGTCTGGTACCCACCCAGCTCTGGAGTGATTAGGGCAGGGGACTGGTGGAGTGTGACGTTCTGTGAAAACCTGATAGAGCAGGGCATGGACTGGAGTATGGACTCTAGGTTAGTTTGCATATGAAAAGCATACTCTAGGCTAGTCATTGACTATCCCTAAGAATTGGCCAGCCCTGGGAGGGGCACCCTACCCAGGGTTCACAGGGCTCCAGATGTCAAGGCATCAGAAACCCATGGTTCATTTAAAATTACCGGACCTTCTTGGGCACTGCCTTGGGCTGCAGGTTGAGTTACAGGCACAAAGGGGCCACTTGGGAAAAGCTGGATTTCCTATTCTGTTTTAAAAATTTCTTTTGGCCTTGTCGCGCAGCTTGTGGGATCTTAGTTCCCCAACCAGGGGTTGAACCCACGCCCTTGGCAGTGAGAGCACAGAGTCCTAACCCTGGACCGCCAGGGAATTCCCTGGATTTCTCATTCTAAGTCAGCCATTTTTACTTGTGAGTGTTTTTCCCCCTTCCGATTGAGCTTTCTCTCAGGCTATACAACCATCAACAAACTCTCTTTCCTTTGTTTTTCCCTAATTGAAGTATAGTTGATTTACAATGTTGTGTTAATTTTTGCTGTACAGCAAAGTGATTCAGCTGTACATATATATACATATATTATTTTTTAAAATTAATTAATTAATTAATTTTTGACTTCGTTGGGTCTTCGTTGCTGTTCACGGGCTTTCTCTCTGGTTGCAGTGAGCGGGGGCTACTCTTCGTTGCGGTGCGCGGGCTTCTCATTGTGGTGGCTTCTCTTGTGGAGCATGGGTTCCAGGCACGCAGGCTTCAGTAGTTGTTGCACGCGGGCTCAGTAGTTGTGACTCACGGGCCCTAGGGCGCAGGCTCAGTAGTCGTGGCGCATGGGCTTAGTTGCTCCGCGGCATGTGGGATCTTCCCGGACCAGGGATCGAACCTGTGTCCCCTGCATTGGCAGGCGGATTCTCAACCACTGCGCCACCTGGGAAACCCCTCTCAAGATTTTTTAAGGAAATATTTAAGTTAATAGCATCACTGAGTCTCTTCAGAATGACCTGTGACTGATGACCTTGGTCTGCGTTTTCTTTCTTTATTTTATTTTATTTCTTTTAGATTTTTTTTTTTTTTTTTGCGGTACGCGGGCCTCTCATTGCTGTGGCCCCTTCCGTCACGGAGCACAGGCTCTGGACGCACAGCCTCAGCGGCCACGGCTCACGGGCCCAGCCGCTCCGCGGCATGTGGGATCTTCCCGGACCGGGGCACAAACCTGCATCCCCTGCATCGGCAGGCGGACTCTCAACCACTGCGCCACCAGGGAAGCCCGGTCTGTGTTTTCTGACTCACAATTTTGGCTGATGCCAAGTTGCCATCATTCATGTAATCGCTCAAGAGAGCAGGTGAGGTTATCATCAGAGGTTTTAGCTGACTTGCTGTATCATTGCCCTCCCGTTCCCTTTCTGTGAAGTTTTCCAGCTCTTTCTGTGTTTTTTCCTCTCTCCCATCCTTTCCGTCCCTTTAGAATACGTTCTACATTCTTCCGAGACATCTTTATGACGTTTTGAGCCCCAGTCACTTGGGACTGGAAGGACTTTTTTTTAATACTTATTTGGTTGCACTGGGTCTTAGTTGCAGCAGGCATGCTCCTTAGTTGCGGCATGTGAACTCTTAGTTGCGGCATGCATGTGAGATCTAGTTCCCTGACCAGGGATCGAAACCGGGTCCCCTGCATTGGGAGCATGGAGTCTTAACCACTTTTAAGGGAAGTCCCGGGACTGGAAGGATTTTGATGCCTCTGCCAGTGACTGTGTCTGGCCTTCCAGACGAGCCATCATCACTCCATGGAATGAAATTTTGGGGGACCTGCTTTCTATTCTCAGTCAAGGTGCAAAGGTGGACCTAGTCGCATCTTTATTAAGTGCTTCCAAGCATTCAGAAACAGTTTGTAACGTCCAAGGACTTTCCCCTGCTGCAGTGGACTTGAGGGCTTCTGGAACGAGTGTAATCTGCTAACCGACGACACACTCTTCAAAAGCGCTTTTGGCTAGTTTGATTCCTGTCACCCACCACCCCCCACCAAAGTACCTTGGCTTTTTACTGTAAAAATAGTCAAAGCAGCGCACACCAAAATTTCCAGGGGAAAATCAAATGCACTTGCGCTTGGTGCGCATAATTTGGACAACTTCATAGGAACACTTCTGATCAGAGCAGCTCTGCCCCTGGTCAGTGGCTTGGGGGCTACAACTGCCTGCCTGGAGCCTTGAGTGTCATACTCCTAAACCAAACATGGGCCTGGCCACCAGGACAGACCATCAGTTTGGGGGAGGTGGTATCAGGTTTAATTGACTTCACTCTGGTCACTGCACAGGTAGGAAGGGTTATACTTTGTATGGCATTGTGGGAAGATAATTAAAAAAACTTTTTTTATTGAAATGCAGTTGATTTACAATGTTGTGTTAATTACTGCTGTACAACAAAGTGATTCAGTTATATTAATATATACATTCTTTTTTTAAATATTCTTTTCCATTATGGTTTATCATAGGCTATTGAATATAGTTCTCTGTGTTATACAGGAGGACCTTGTTGTTTATCCATTGGGAAGATAATTTAAGTGCCAGGTCTATAAGTGGGTCTCAAAAAATGTTATTTCCCTTCTGCCACCAAATTTGGCTGACTGGAGGGAAGGGGGCAGGAAGGAAGGTCAGGAGTAGATGGGCCCACTTTGCTCTGTGTAAATCAGCTCCTGAGTTAGGTTTCAGGGACCACTGAACTATGGTTAGAATCACTACTTAGAAGAATGTGTCTAAAACAAACATATGGTTACCAAAGTGGAAAGGAGGGAGGAGAGGGATAAATTAGCAGTTTGAGATTAGCAGATAAAAACTACTATATATAAAATACGTAAACACTAGGGACCTACTGTCTAGCACAGGGAACTATATTCAGTATTTTGTAATAAACCATAATGGAAAAGAATCTGAAAAAGAATAGATATATAAGGGCTTCCCTGGTGGCGCAGTGGTTGAGAGTCCGCCTGCTGATGCGGGGACGCGGGTTCGTGCCCCGGTCCGGGAGGATCCCATGTGCCGCGGAGCGGCTGGGCCCGTGAGCCATGGCCGCTGAGCCTGCGCGTCCGGAGCCTGTGCTCCACAGCAGGAGAGGCCACAACAGTGAGAGGCCTGCATACAGCAAAAAAAAAAAAAGAAAAAAAAAAAAGGAATAGATATATGTATAACTGAATCACTTTGCTGTACAGCAGAAACTCACAAAACATTGTAAATCAACTATACTTCAATTAAAAAAAACGTGTACAGATTCTCTGCTCTGAATGAGGAAGGGGTTTTGTGTCTTGTTTTAAAGGAACTGCTGTACATGAGTAGGTACCGTGATCTGTCCAACCCCTTCCTTTCCCAAGAAGAGGAAGAAGCCCAGAGGAAAGGTGGAATGTTCCCAGGGCAGGCGTGAGCCCCGGGCTGGACAGATCTGGAGTCTGTCGAGGCCACAGGGAGAGGGGGAAATGCTTCTTTGTGTCAGTTAAGAGCTGGTGTCCCTACCTCATTCTTCTCCAGACTCTGTGTCCCTCTCACAGTTCTCCATGGGATACTCTTCCTTGCAAGGCCCTCCAGCAAGGAAACCTATCGTTTGGGTGGATTGGTGTTGACTTGGTTGGAGGCCAGAGGTGGACAGCTGGCCTCCCTTCCCCCCTTCTCCTTTGCTCCTTTCCTGATGGGGAAAGAGAGGTCTGGAGGGTGGACCTGACTTATCAGCGTGTGGAGTGCATTTCTGACGGTCCCTTAGAGAGCAATCCTATCTTCTCTCCAGGGTGGCTCTGGGGCAGTGTTTGGGCCTCAGACCGCCAGCATCAGAGTCTCCTGGAGTGTGTGCTTCCTTCCGTGTTAGAGCTGGGAGGGGCAGGGATCCGTTTTCGCCAGGCACACCTGTGATCGATGCTTAGGTATTCTTGGGTTTGAGAGCCACTGCCTTGAGTATACTGCTGTTCTCCACCTCTTCCAGAAAGAGAGACCCGGACCTTGCGAGGACAGGGTGGGCCCTGCCCCACTCATGGCTCTGTGCTCTGCAGGTCGGGGAATCCCTTGTGCCCAGCCAGTTGCTCTGTGCTCAGGCAGACTTGGGAGGTTCTTGACCTTCCTTATGTGGAGAACATGTGGTCTCCATCCAGTGACCAGTTCTCAGTCACTTCCATTGGATGGTTAGGGGACCCTATTTGTCTTGAGTGGGAAGGAGAGACCATACATGCTCTGGGAATTCACAGAGGTGGACCGGAGGAGATTCCTAAGTATTAGGGCTGGAGGGGGCCTAAGATGCCATCTCTGATGTCCTGCTACTGAAAATGTCCATGGACCAGTGTCACCTGAAAGCTGGTTAGAAATGCAGAATCTGGGGTCTGCTGCAGGACACCTAAATCAGATCCTGCATTTTCCTGCAAGTGATTTATGAACATTTTGAGAAGCTCTGATCTAGCCTGTCCACCCCGCATCCCACCCCCCTGTATCATATAGGTGGTAAATGGAGGCCCGGAGAAGCTGTGTGACTTGCCTCAGGTGACAGAGTGGGATTTCCATCTGGTCTCTCTCTTTTTTGTTTCTTTTGCGAGTACGCGGGCCTCTCACTGTTGTGGCCTCTCCCATTGCGGAGCACAGGCTCTGGATGCGCAGGCTCAGCGGCCATGGCTCACGGGCCCAGCCGCTCCGCGGCATGTGGGATCTTCCCGGACCGGGGCACGAACCCGTGTCCCCTGCATCGGCAGGCGGACTCTCAACCACTGCGCCACCAGGGAAGCCCTGGTCTCTCTCTTTTTAAAGTTGCCTTAGAATGCAATGCACATACCATATACATTCACATACCTGTTTAAGTGTACAGTTCATTGTTTTTTAGTTTAGTCAGTTAAATTTGTTAAACCATCACCACAACTAATTTTAGAGCATTTTTGTCCCCCTAAAAGAAACGCTGCACCTAGTGGCAGTCAGTCTTCATTTTCTTCCTCTCCACCTGCCGTCCCCCCACTCTCCAAGCCCTAGGCAACCACTAATCTGCTTTCCATCTATGAATTTGCCTATTCTCGCATTTAATCGGTCTCATGCAAAGGGTGGTCTTGTGGGACTGACTTCTTTTACTTAGGATAAGGATTTCAAGGGCTATTCACAACGTAGCATGTATCAGAACTTCCTTCCTTTCTGCTGCTGAATAATATTCCATTGTGCGAACGTACCTCATTTTATTTACTCTTTAGTGGATAGACATTTGGGTGGTTTCCACTTTTGGGCTGTTATGAATGTACTGCTATGAATCTTCAGGTGCAAGTTTTTGTGTGGACCTGTGTTTTTATTTCTCACGTGTATGCACTTAGGAGAGGCATTTCTGGGTCTTATGGCTACCGTGCGTTTAGCTTTATGAGGGCCTGCCAGGCTATTTTCCAAGGCAGCTGCACGAGTTTACATTGTACCAGCAGTAGAGGAGGGTTCCAGTTTCTCCACATCTAGCGCTTTTTATCGTCCATCGTTTTGATGGAATAAAGGGTGGGGTGATGGAGGCCTCTTCAGCCATTTGCCGGTCTCAACAGAGCAGGTGACCTCAAGGCAGGATTGCTGCTGGGTCTCAGGAGCAAACTGAAGCCAGAGAGGCTCCAGCGCTGTGAGGATGCTCCGAGGGTCTGTCTGCCTTATGCTCTCTGTGCCCACCAGCTTCCCTGTGTCCATGGCCAGAGGGCAGACGGTGAAGCCGCCAGACGCCCCTGGATCACAGGTCCTCAGCCCACCCCCCCAGAGGGGCTGCTGCGCCCATGCCCTGGTTCCAGAAGGGTAGATCAGATGCTCACCCGAGAGCTGCATCAGTGTGGCTGCCCCCCCCCGCCCCCCGCCCTTGCCCTTTCTCCGCTCTAAACAGAACCTGACGATGGAGCACTTCCCTGAGATGGTCGCCAGGTGCCCACTCTCCTGGGTGGCCTGGGGGGAGGCTTTGGCTGCCTTGGGGCTGCTCTGACAAGCCCAGTCTGCCCCACAGTGACTGCCCCAGGGTGTCCTCCACGTACCAGAGGCAGAGACCGAAAACGGGGCTGCCCGGGGCCAGACAGTGGTGGTTGGAATATGATCGACCGGGAGGGTCTGGCTCCCGCTTTCAAGATCAAGGGCCTGCGAGCCTGTGAACAGCCCTAGCCACGGCACATGGTTCCTGCTGGACTGAGCATGGAGGGAGATGCCCGAGTGAGCCACAGTTCTGACCTTATCTTAGAGATTTGCTTTTCTACCCTGTGCTGTCCTTTGTGCTACTAACTCACCTGTGTACACCCCTCCCACCTGTGTAGGAGGGTACCTGTTTCTCCACATCCTTACCTGGACTCTATATTATCAGCCTTTTGAATCTTTTCTAAGAGGCACAGAAAATAAGCTCCTGATTCTGATTTGCATTTCCTTCTTTTCCATCATGAGAAAATGAGTGACACTGAGACAAGCCCTTTGCATTCCTTTTACTTTTTAAAAAACCGGCAGTTTATGTCCATTGCCCATTTTTCTCCTGCCCTTTTGCGTGTCGAGCTGCAAGGACCATGGTATTAGGTTGAACCGAATGCAGTTACCATTTTGTTTTGTTTTGTTTTTTTCATAAGTAACTGCTGCATTTTATTATTTATTTATTTATTTCTTTAAACATCTTTATTGGGGTATAATTGCTTTACAATGGTGTGTTAGTTTCTGCTTTATAACAAAGTGTAAGTCGTAACGGGTTGCCGATCTGCAGTTTCACGTTATTCATTTTCATAGATTAAGGATTCAGTTTAGCAGGGTGGCTGGATAAAAGTTCATCGTGTAGAAAGTAGTGAATTTCCTGTGAACCAGCAACAACCAAGCGTAGAATGAAACAGGGAAAAGAGATAACCATTCCTAGTACTGAGAGCAAATCAAACAATTTTAGAAGATGCTAATCAAGTGTCTAGGGGTCTAGACACCCCGGATTCGGAATCAGCCAGCAGTGCCTACGAGCGTAGGTCCCAGTTACGTCTACCATTCCCCAGTTCTGGGTGGGGCTGGAGGATAGGAGCATTTTGCATTTTGGGGAACAAGGAGAGACTAATTGAGACTTAGTCTAAATTAGAACTCCTACTACTGCTAGTTCCTGCTTACTTTTTACCCATCTTTTCATAACGTGAACATCTTGTATAAACACGGTACGGTGACTGAAACCAGGCAATTGCATGAGCATGATTCTGTTACCTCTTCTGTGTCTTCATTTGAATTTTATCTGTTCCTCCACGATTGTCCTGTTTCTGTTCTGGGTTCCAATCCAGGATCCCACATGGCATTTTGTTGTTATATCTCCTCCAATCGGTGATAATTTCCCAGACTTTCTTCTTCTTCCATGGCCTTCAGGCTTAAGAAGTGGTTACCGGTTATTTTGTAGCATGCCCCTCAATCTGGGTTTGTCTGATGTTTTTAGATGATGATGTTGAGATTATTGCCTTTTGGGGTTGAGGTGACATGACGCCCCTGCCAGGGCATCATACTGGGGGATCATGACACCGATATGTCTTACTGCTGATGGCATTAACCTTAATGATTGAGGGGTGTCTGCCAGGCTTCTCTGCTGCACAGTTACAACGTTCCCCTTTGTAACTAATAAACATTCTGGGGAGGAGGAGATAATTCTTTCTACGTCAGTAATTGAAATGCTACTGTAATAAAGAGCTTTCTCTCCTCTACCACTAATTTATTTATTCACCTATTTATTATCTCAGTATAGACTAGTGGAAATTTATTTTATTCTCTGTGTTGAAATTCAACACTATTGTTATCTATTTTGTTTCTGAAATTGTTCCAGTTGTGGCTGTTGGGAGATCCTTCAGATTGGCTCTTACGACGCTGTGACACACCTCCATCCTTTTTTTGAGCGTTTCCCCACTTATGGCACTGCAAGATGCTTACCACAAGCTGAGCATCTTATGTTCTCCGGGCCCCCGCCCCGGAAACAACCCCTTCTCGAAGGGGTCTCCAGGATACGATGTCCTCTTCTGCTGTGTTACAGGCACACACATATTTACTGTCTTCTAAGTGTTTATTGGGGACTCGCTGTATACCAGGCACGGAGCCTAGTCCCTGGCCTTTGTAGGTGGCCGCGAGGAGGTTAAGGCTCAAGGTCACACAGGTGATGGGCCGTCTGGATCAGGACTTGGGTGTGTGGCTTTGGACCAAAGCCTTGTGTGTGAGCGCTCTGTGTTACACACTTGCCCGAGACCCCACGTACGCGAGTGACAAGACAGACTACCCTTGCTGAAGACGCTGTGGCCTTGCGTTTTCCCCGTCTGCTATTATCTTGGGACTGCTGGCGTCCAGCCGTCCGTTCCCTGAGAGGTAACGATGGCTTCCATTATGTTTTATGTGACATTAATTACCCAAAGCAGTAACTGTTGGAAAGTAAACAACCTGTAAATCTTGGCCGGCCCAGGCAGTTGCCTCCTGTTCTTGGGAACGCGGTGATCCGGGCAGGAGGCCCTGCGCTGGTTCCACTGGCTGGCCAGAGCTACACTGCCGGGGCACCCGGTGGGCACGGCCCCGGGGCAGGTGGCTGGCAGGGCGGGGGTGTGTCTGTCTGCCCTGGGCACCCCCTCCCCCAGACAGTCCGGAAGAGAGGTAGCCTGGGGGCTTGTTCCAGCTGGGCTTCCTGGGACTGGGTGACCTTGAATGGCCTTGGGCAGCCAGGCTGCTCAGTGCTGGAGCAGTGGGGAGGGCATGCGGCACCCAGGACAGTGGCTGGGCCCCAGGGGAGGCTCTGCGCTTGTTGGTGGGAGGTGGTAGTTGCGATGGGCACTTGTTGAGCCCTTCCTCCCTGCCAGGCTGCAGGTGCATGATCTCATTTCCTCCCCACAAACCGCAAGAACATTTGGCACATGTAGAGAGTGATGTACAAAGAGGTTCGAGAACTTGCCCAGGACTTGGGAGGGTCTGACTCTACCCCAGTGTGTCTGCCCTGACCCCGCTCTCCTCCCCGCCGCCCGTCCTGGGCCAGGCCACAGGCCACCAAGTCTTCGCCACTAACTTCGGTGTCACCTCGGGCACATCAGCAACTCCCTGGGCCAGGGTGTCCTTACCCCCAAAATGGACACAGGGATCCTGGAAGGCAGGTTCTCCGGTGGCCGCCCAGAGAGACCTGCGGGTCTGACCTCGTCTGCCTGTGTCTGGTGGTCTGTTTATGGGACAAAGAACTGCTTTCCCCAAATGCCCCCCTGTCTGATTGGCTTTTGAGTACCAGCCTGCTGCTAGAACTAAAAAATGCCAACCATCGTCACCGTGGTCATCTGTTATGTGCTTGGGACAGTATGAGGCACTACTCCCTCTTTTCTTTGTGTCGTTTTTTCAAAGTCACGTGGAATATATTCCTAGTTACTGCTGAAGATGTATATAATTTAAGAGGGAAGGGTCCTTCTCTATGCATTATTAGTTCCATATATTTGGCTCACAAATATAGGGATATACGTACTGTAACATTTTAAAATAAAAGTATAATCATTGTGTACATATTATTCAGTGACTTGTTTTTTTCCCACTCGTGTGTGTGTGTGTGTGTGTGTGTGTGTGTGTTGGATTTTTTCTGTCTATTGTGGATCTAGATCTGCTTATTTTTTTTGGTTTCCACTGTCTTTTTTTTAAGTATAGTTGATGTACAGTAGTATATAAGTTACAGGTGTACAGTATAGTGATTCACAGTTTTTAAAGGCTATACTCCATCTACAGTTATTATAAAATATTGGCTATATTTCCTGCGGTGTACAATATATCCTTGTAGCTTACTTTATACATATGTAATCTTTTTTATTGAAGTATAGTTGATTTACAATATCATATTAGTTTCAGGTGTACAGGACAGAGATTCAGTAATACATATATATACATTCTTGTGTGTGTGTGTGTGTGTGTGTGTGTGTGTATATATATATGTATATATTCTTCTTCAGATTCTTTTCCCTTAGAGATTATTACAAAATAGTGAGCATCATTCCCTGTGCTCTACAGTAGGTCCTTTACATATATAATCTTAATTTTTAAATTATTTTTTAACTCTTTTTCAAAGTGATTTTTTTTTTAAATTTATTTTATTTATTTTTGGCTGCGTTGGGTCTTCATTGCTGCGCGAGGGCTTTCTCTAGTTGCAGCGAGCAGGGGCTACTCATCGTTGCGGTGCACAGGCTTCTCATTGCGGTGGCTCCTCTTGTTGCGGAGCACAGGCTCTAGGGCGCAGGCTCAGTAGTTGTGGCACACGGGCTTAGTTGCTCCACGGCATGTGGGATCTTCCTGGACCAGGGCTCGAACCCAGGTCCCCTGCATTGGCAGGAGGATTCTTAGCCACTGCACCACCAGGGAAGCCCCTCAAAGTGATTTTAAATTTCAAACTGTGGAAGAATCGAAAGGTTAGTATAATGAACTTCTCTGCACCCTTCACTAGATTCATCAGTATTTAATGTTTTGTCACATTTTCTTTATCTCTGTATTTTACATATATGTTTCCTCCCTGAATCATTTGAGAGTTAGCTGTAGACATCATACTCCTTTATCCTAACTACTTGAGCAGGTATTTCCTCAAAACAGGGCCATTCTCTTCTATAACCGTATTTCCATGATCAAATTCAGGAAATTTAATACAATACCTTCACCTACCACACAGCCCTATTAAATTGGGCCAATGGTTCTGACACCGTCCTTTTCCGCAGTTTTTTGCCCCGATTCCAGGTCCAGTCCAGAACGATGCACTGTGCTTAGTTGTCCTTTCGTCTGGAGGATCCTCACCCTGTCTTTCACGACGTTGACATTTCGAAGAGTATCCAGGCCAGATGTGGGTTTGCCTGATGTTTCCTCATGACTAGAGTCAGGCTGTGTACTTCAGGCAGGGATAGTTCGTGACCTTGTGTCCTGGCTACAGCATCTCCGGGGGCACACGATGCTGTCATCTGGTTAAGGGACAGGCCTCAATCTCTGTAACAGCCGCGTGCTCTTCCACAGCTTGGTCTCAACGTAGTTGTTGACCATATAGTTCACTTTTTTGTTTGTGTGGTATTTTTTGTTTTGTTCTTTTTTTTTGACCATTTAGTTCGTTTTGTTTTTAGCCATAACAGTACTGCTGCATTGAATAGCCTCAGAGAAATAGTTTTTTAAAATTAATAATTAGTTGCTTTACAATGTTGTGTTAGTTTCTGCTGTATATGTATACATATATGGATACATATACATATATCCCCTCCTTTTAGATTTCCTTCCCATTTAGGTCACCACAGAGCATTGAGTAGAGTTCCCTGTGCTAAACAGTATGTTCTCATTAGTTATCTATTTGATACATAGTAGTGTATAAATGTCAATCCCAGTCTCCCAGTTCATCCCACCCTCCCCTCTTCCTCCCTTGGTAGGTATTCATACGTTTGTTCTTTACGTCTGTGTCTCTATTTTTGCTTTGCAAGTTCACCCGTATCGTTTTTCTAGATTCCACATATAAGCGTTACTAGGTGATATTTGTTTTTCTCTTTCTGACTTCACTCTGTATGACAGTCTCTAGGTCCATCCACGTCTCTGCAAATGGCACAGTTTCGTTCCTTTTTATGGCTGAGTTATATTCCATTGTATATATGTGCCACATCTTCTGTATCCACCCCTCTGTTGATGGACATTTAGGTTGCTTTCATGTCCTGGCTATTGTAAATAGTGCTGCTATGAACATTGGGGTGCATGTGTCTTTTTTTTTTTTTTTTTGCGGTACACGGGCCTCTCACTGTTGTGGCCTCTCCCGTTGTGGAGCACAGGCTCCGGACGCGCAGGCTCAGCGACCATGGCTCATGGGCCCAGCCGCTCCGCAGCATGTGGGATCTTCCCGGACCGGGGCACGAACCCGTGTCCCCTGCATTGGTAGGCAGACTCTCAACCACTGTGCCGCCAGGGAAGCCCGCATGTGTCTTTTTGAATTATGGTTTTCTCTGGATACATGCCCAGGAGTGGGATTGATATATCATATGGTAGTTCCATTTTTGGTTTTTTAAGGAACCTCCATACTGTTTTCCATAGTGGCTATACCAATTTACATTCCCACCAACAGTGTAGGAGGGTTCCCTTCTCTCCACACCCTCTTCTGTGGACTAGAGTGCAGGAGATGGCATGGTTGGATCAGAGGCTGTATGTGTTTGTAGTATTGATGGATATTGTCTAAAGGCTGTGACATCCCCTCTCCCACCTCTGACATGTGAAAACCCATTTCCCCACATTTTGTCCTTGAGGGATGTTAGCAATCTGTTAAACGTTGGCCAGTCTGATAAACGAAACTGCCATTGCATTCTTTTCTTTTTTTTTTAAAATAAATTTATTTATTTAATTTATTTATTTTTGGCTGCATTGGGTCTTTGTTGTTGCGCGCGGGCTTTCTCTAGTTGCGGCGAGCGGGGGCTCCTCTTTGTTGCAGTGTGTGGGCTTCTCATTGCGGTGGCTTCTCTTGTTGCGGAGCACGGACTCTAGAGCGCAGGCTCAGTAGTTGTGGCACGTGGGCTCGGTAGTCGTGGCGCACAGGCTTAGTTGCTCTGCGGCATGTGGGATCTTCCTGGACCGGGGCTCGAACCTGTGTCCCCTGCATTGGCAGTCAGATTCTTAGCCACTGCGCCACCAGGGAAGTCCGCGTTATTTTCATTTGGCCTGTCTTTGACCACTAAAGAGGTTAAACATCTTTGCATGTTCTTCTTGGTTTGGCTGACTAGTTCCAGCTCAGTTATTTGCTTTAGAGAATTCAATGTCAGATTCTGCAGCCATCAGTTAAAAACCTAAAACTTGTTAGTACTGTCCAAGGGGCTATGGGTGTGTGTGTGTGCGTGCGTGCAAATCTAGTTCAGGTAAACTGGTAGCTGGCTTCTGAGAGCTCTGACTTAGCCATCAGGCAAGAAAGCTGAGAGGCAAAGTTGCAAAGTGCTGAGAGAAGTTGGGAGGAAGAGGTGAACAGGCAGAGTGAAAATTATGTGAAAATTCAACTTTCAGTGTCCATAAAAAGTTTGACTGGAACCCAGCCGTCCCCGTTCATTCATATGCTGTCTGTGGCTGCTTCCTCATTACAGTGACTAAGCTGGGGAGTTGTGACAGGTCTTATGGCCCACATGGCTGAAAATAGTTACTGCCCGGCCCTTCTTGGAGAAAGTTTGCTGATGCCTGGGCTGGAAGACATTGGTTATTGTGGGTTACACGAGGGAAGAGGGGGTGAAGCTCGGTTTGCTGAGCCCCTGCCTGTGCCGGGTACCACATAGAGAGCTGCACTTGTGCATTTTATTTAAAACCTCCCTGAAAGAGTCTTCTCTTCCTTTCCCATGTGCTCCTTGCCCTCTTCCCCCATTCTGCCCCTCCCTGCGTGGGGTGGAAGCAGGAAGGTCAACGGGGTGGGGGGGGCGGGCAGTGGGAGGTTGCGCAAGAGGGAAGCTTCCATCCCCCTTTGAGTGGCGTCAGGGCCCTTTGGACAAAGTCTAAGCCACTCTTCCCGGTGGTGACCCGGGCTCCCCACCGAGCCTCAGCCCAGCTGAGGGGCCCACACCCCTCCCCACAGGCTAAAGCTGGAGCCCTAAAGTGGGAGAGGGTCACCGAGCTCTGCTGGCCTCTGCAGCTCCAGGGCTAGTGGGGTGCCGGACAGGATCACTGGAGGAAATCCAGGGCCGTAAGGGCTCTGTCAAGGCTGTGGGAAGTCCACACCAGCAGTAGGGCTCCCCTGCTGTGCTGTTGATGGCCTCGTCGCAGGGGAGCCTCTGAGCAGGGGACCTCCTGTGCGCCACTGTGTGCTGGGTGTGTCTTCAAACTTACATCAGCCCGCTGCGTTAACCACCAATACTGTCCACATTTTTGGAGTCATTTACCCATTACAAAGTCGTGGGCCCAGAGGGGAGTCTGGGCTCCAAACCTGGGTGCTAACGAGATCCCCATGGTAATCGTACGGGTCTGTGGAACGCTGGCAGCTGCATAGCTGTACAGTGTTGACCATGACTTTATTTAATTATGGTATATGATTATGATTTTCAGTATGCAGACGTGACGCGCACTTGAAAAAATTAAGTTGAAGTGAGTGGATCAAATAAAATAGGCTCACGTTGGCAGCAACATGGTTGGACCTAGAGATGATCATACAAAGTGAAGTCAGTCAGAGACAGACAGATATCATGTGGTATCACTTACGTGCGGAACCTAAAATACGACACAATTGAACTTATCTGTGAAACAGACTCACAGATGTAGAGAACAGACCTGTGGTTGCTAAGGGAGAGGGCGGTGGGGGAGGGATGGATTGGGAGTTTGGGATTAGCAGATACGAACTTATATACAGGATGGGTAAACAACAAGGTCCTACTGTAGAGCACAGGGAACTATATTCAATATCCTGTGATAAAGCATAATGGAAAAGAATATGAAAAAGAATGTATATATATATGTATAACTGCATCACTTTGCTGTACAGCAGAAACTAACACAACATTTATTTCAATAAAATAAAAAAAAATAGGCTCGTTACACTGCGGGTGGTTTTGAATTTCAGTGGCAAAATGGTGGGGACGGTGTGTGAATGCGTATGGCGAATGCAACCCCTGCTAGTGTCTCGGGCTGTCCTGCACCCAGCGTGTCACTGGCACAGGGGAGGGGGGAGGGGCTGGTGTGCAGTGATTGCTTAGCAATGGAGCCCAAGAGATCCTCCCTCTAAGGCAGGGCTGGGGAGTTGGAACCCACAACCAGAATGCAGTGCAGAATGACAGCCAGCTCCAAGAGTGCTTCCTCCATTGAATTCTTTTTCATGCGAGAGAAATACTAGTTGACCCTTGAACAACATGGATTTGGACTGTGCGGGTCCACTTATACACGAGATTGAATTCTTTTCAATAGCAAATACTACAGTACTACACAGTCCGAGGTTGGCGGAGCCCAGGGACGCAGAGGAACGGCAGATCTGCCCTGAGGGTCCGTGCCCCTGACCCCCACGTTGTTCTAGGGTCAACTATTTTTTTTTTAATTTATTTATTTTTGGCTGTGTTGGATCTTCGTTGCGGTGCAGGGACTTCTCATTGCGGTGGCTTCTCTTGTAGCGGAGCACAGGCTCTAGGTGCACGGGCTTCAGTAGTTGTGGCGCTTGGGCTCAGTAGTTGTGGCTCGTGGGCTGTGGGCTCTAGAGCACAGGCTCAGTAGTGGTGGTGCATGGGCTTAGTTGCTCTGCGGCATGTGGGATCTTCCTGGACCAGGGCTCGAACCCGTGTTCCCTGCATTGGCAGGAGGATTCTTAACCACTGCACCACCAGGGAAGCCTGGGTCAACTGTATTTTAATTTCAGATCGACTGAATGCTCTAGAGAATAAGAGAACAAATATTCATGTGCCCAATGCGGTCTTTGCAGCCTTGCCAAATTTGCTTCTGATTTTACCTGTTTCTAATCCTGTTGCCTTTCCTCCCAGAAGCAAAACCATCGTTGTGAAGTTGGTGGTCCCTCTGCGCACGCTTAAATTTTTACTCCTTTATGCATACTTCACCATAAAAGCGGCCAGTATTTTCCCTGTCTCCAAACTTTATATAAGTGGTCTCATAGACATCACTGTGTCCCTTTTTTTGTTTAATAGTATGTTTCTGAGATTTCTCCATGTTGACCCATGCCTCTGGAGGGCTCATTTTAAGTGCTGTGTGCTCTTCCGTTCTAAGTCCCATAATAGAATTAATGTGTCTTTCTCCTGTGGCTGGATATAGGTTGGTGACAATTTCTCACTGCAATGAGCAATGCCACAGTGGGCGATTTTTATCTAAGTCTCCCAGTGCATATCAAGTACTTCCTTAGGATGTGCCTCTAGAATTGGTGTGCTTGATGGGGGGCTTGTGTGTCTTAGCCTAACTCTTTTTTGGGGGGGGAGGGGAGGCAAACTATGGTCCCAATGGTTATATCAGTGTAACACTTCCATCAGCAGTGCCGTAGAGCCCATTCTCCGCAGGCTCATCCACACTTGCTACTGTCAAGCTGAAATTTTTGTCCCTCGGACAGATGTTAGATAGTATCTTATTTTACTTTACCGTATCCTGTTTTCTTGTACCGTCCGGCACATCTTTCCACGTGTTTGTTGACCTTCTTCTGTTTCCATAGGGTGAACATATGCCCCAGTTTGCTAGGTCATTTTCCACTGATAGGGACTGCGTAAATATTAACAGCACCCCTGGTATTTTCAGAAGTTTCTCAATATAAATTTTAACACAGATTTTCTTATGTTTTATAAAGGACATAATTTTTCTTTTGTGTATTTGTTTCTTGTTTAAGAAATCCTTTCCTACCCCATGGTCATAAAGTAGTCTCCTATTTTCTTTAGAAATGTTAAGATTTTGCTTTTATTTTATGGTTTTCATCCACCTAGAATTAATTTATTATGTGTGATGTGAGGTATGGATTTATTTTTCCATATGGATAACCGGTTATCTCACACTCTTGAAAAGTCTGTCTTTTTCTTAAAAGCACTGCTACATAGATCAAGTTTCCTGGAATCTAAAGGTTTATTTCTGGGCTCTTTTACATTGTTCTATTTGTCCTCATACCAAAAATGTCATGGTTTTAGCTATTGTCACCTTATAATATGTTCAGGGTATTTTATACTATTACTTTAAAAATTATTTTATTGAAGTCTACTTGATTGTGTTAATTTGTTGTGTTAATTTCTGCTGTACAGCAAAGTGATTCAGCTATGCACATATGTATACATATACATTCTTTTTCATAATGGTTTATCACAGGATATTAAATATAGTTCCCTGTGCTATGCAAAGTATTTTATTTTATTTTTTAACATCTTTATTGGAGTATAATTGCTTTACAATGGTGTGTTAGTTCCTGCTTTATAACAAAGTGAATCAGCTATACATAGACATATATCCCCTTGTTCTCTTTTTTATTTTATTTTATTTTTCTGTGTTTTGGCCACGTCTCGCAGAAGGTGGGATCATGGTTCCCCCACCAGGATCCAACCTGTGCCCCCTGAAGTGGAAGCGTCGAGTCCTAACGACTGGACCTCCAGGGAAGTCCCTATACAGAGTATTTTAAAGGGAATAGGAACATGTGTTTCAGGGAGACTCGTTTATCGTGAGGAAATGATATGCTACAGAATGGTCACATATACATCAGATTTCTAAGGCCCATCTTGGTTCAGAGAACTGAGGTCCTGGGCATTAGGAATTCGAGCCTTAAAAGAAAGGGGAGGGTTTAGGCGGATGGAACAGGGTCATGAAATAAGACAAATATCAAGAAATTCAGGAGAAATACAACAGACGGATTCCTTGAATATTAGAACCAGAAGGGAACTTTTGAAGCCACCAGACACCGTGCGGAGTAGCTTGGCTAAGTGACCAGTCTTTGGAGCCCGGCAGAGCTGGGTTTGATCTTCCACAGGATACTTAACCTGTCTGGATCTTAATGTCCTCGTCTATAAAACAAGAGCAATAATGGGTTTTCCTCATAAGATTGTTGAGAGGGCTGAATGAAATAATGCTCACGAGGGCTTAGCAACGCCCCGACACAGAGCTAGATGACAACTAAGTGACTGTTTACTTATTTATTATCCTGTTCCCTTGATTCTAAGACCAACATGTTTTCCTTGTCCCACATTTCACAATTCTGAAATTACAACAGGCTTTACTCTCATTTTCTGTAGTGATTTATTTATCCTTCTGGATTATTATTTTTTTTTCCAGAAGTTCAAAATCTTTTCATTTTATTTCAGATTTTTAAAGTCATGTTTGTTTGTTTTTTAAACATCTTTATTGGAGTACAGTTGCTTTACAATGGTGTGTTTGTTTCTGCTGTATAACAAAGTGCATCAGCTATACATAGACATATATCCCCATCTCTCCTCCCTCTTGCTATCCTTCCGGCTTATTGTTTAGGGTGTAGGAGACAGAGGATTTTACAGACAAGGAAATGGAGTCAACGTGCTTTATCCGGGGTCAGGGAACAAGTCGAATTGGTCATCCTAAGAATCCCCTTTATTTCTAGTCCTAAAGGGGAGAAGGAAGGAGGAAAAAAATACCATCTTGACTGGGGATGGAACTCATGGGGCGCTTTATATGCCACCAGATGCTGGGGGCAAACTTTAACCAGAATGGAACCAGATGCCTTCCAGAAAGGCGACGTTGAGAGAGAGCCTTCTGCCCAGCAGACAACACCCACCAGGTTAGCTGGGGCCAAGTTTCTGCTCCTGGCTCTATCACTGATTAGCTGTGTGAGATTGCTCAAGTCAGGCAACCTCTCTGAGCCTCTGCTTCCTTCTGTCAGGTGGGGCTCATAATCTAAACTGCACTGTTGATTCAGGTGAGTTAATACCTGGGCACACTTTGCTGCTGGGTAAGCACCCAGTGAATGGAAGCTGTTAGGTGTTCCCTAAAGGCACGTCTCTCAGGGCCACCTCCCGACTACAGTTTTGCTTGGGGTTACTTTTCTCATTCATTCTTCCCTCAACTGTAGAAATCCTGCCCACTCTTCAGAGTTTATCGCCAAGTGTTATTTTCTTATTCAGACCCTTCCTCCCCACCTCCCCCTCTGGATCTCTGTTGTTTCTTATTTGTTTTCGTTTCTAAAAATTTTTAAATTTAATTTTTCTTTTATATTGGCGTACAGTTGATTTACAATGTGTTAGTTTCAGGTGTACAGCAAAGTGATTCAGTTATACATATACGCATATCCGTTCTTTTTCAGATTCTTTTCCCTTACAGGTTGTCACAGAATATTGAGTAGGGGTCCCTGTGCTATACAGTATGTCCTCATTGGTTATCTGTTTTATGTATAGCGTGTATATGTTAATCCCAAACTCCTAATTTATCCCTCCCCACCTTTCCCCTTTGGTAACCATACGTTTGTTTTCTATGTCTGTGGGTCTATTTCTGTCTTGTAAATAAGTTTATTTGTATCCTTTTTATAGATTCCACATATGAGTGATATCATACGGTATTTGTGTTTCTCTGTCTGACTTGCTTCACTCAGTGTGATCATCTCTAGGGTTCGCCTTATGCCGGTTCTGTTTGAGACACCCCAGAAGATTGCCAACCCTTTGAGGGCGGGAGGCTGTCTTGCTTTTGCCAACCCTGTAGTTTTAGCACAGAACATCGAGTCCCTCCGGCGTCAAACAGTACAGTGGTGAGCAAAACAGACACAGCCCTGTGCCTTGACAGAGCCCGCTTTCCTCAGCTCCCACCTATGCCCTGAGGTGATGCCGGCCAAGGAGAGAGATGTCCATGTCCCCCGGGTCAATTCAGCCGTCCTGACCTTGCTCATCAGCCCGTGTGTCACTGGAGATGCTGCTGCTGCGCTGGGTGGGAGGGGGCTGGGGAGGTGTGTTGGCGCCTTGGCAGGCCGAATGGGGAGGGAGGCCGGGCGTCTGTCTGAGGCCTGAGCAGGGCGGGTGCAGAGTGGCTGGGGGGTTCCGTGAGGAAGGGACATGCGGTGGGGAAGCAGGGGGGCAGGTCTGTGCTGCTGGTGGAGGAGGCCGGGACCCCGGGCCTACAGCCACATTAGTAGCTCTGTTCCCTGAGTGGCCACCTGTGATGCTCACGTCCGGGGACTGCTCTGCGCGGAACGGGAGGTGTCGCCTGCCGGGCCTGAGCTGAGCTTGCCCTGCAGAGCCTGGGGTCAGTGTTCATGGGGCCCTGGGGCGCCCGTAAACCCACGGTAATGACCATCTGGGCCTTGGGCCTCATGCCAGAGCTGGCTGCATTCTTCCTGGGGGAAGGTGGAGGACACTGGAAAAACCAGTTTAGGGTGTGTGAGGCTCCATTGCCTGTCGCTATCAAGGGAGTGTTGGCTCCGGAGCCCGGAAACGTGTGAAAAATCTGGGTTTTTCAGAAAGGTACAAGTGTCGATTCAGGTCAGTGAGACCCTTAGGAACTGGCACGTGAGCAGGCCAAGAGTTTGGGGTCCATGCCTTTTCCTTCTGATGGAACGTGCCCAGCAGCGCGACCTGAGCGATGCCGGGGCCTGGTGTGTCTTTCTGGTTTTCACTCGTCCTGGCAGCTGGGCTGGCGAAAGCCGGATGGATGGGTCCCACCTTCCTGAGCAGGGGGCTTCACCGAGTGGGCACCTCTGAGCCAGCCAGCGTCGTGTCCACGCCCACGGCACCGTGTCCCCAGGATTGCGCGGCGTTTGGCGTGTGGTTGTGTGCTCAGCAAATACTTGGAACGAATGACTGAATTTCGTAGTCTCTGCCTGCTCTGTTATTCACTGGGGGACTGAGTGTATTAGTTTCCTGGGGTTGCTTTAACAAAAGGACCGCAAACACGTGGGCTTGACACACAGCAGAAGTTTATTCTCTCACAGTTCTGGAGACCAGAAGTCAGAAATCCTCCAGGGCTGTGGTCCCCGTGGGGACTCTTTAGCGGAGAATCCGTTCTTTGCATCTTCCGGCTTTGGGTGGCTCCGGGCATTCCTTGGCTTGTGGGTGCATCAATCCCATCTATGCTCCTGTGGTCACCTTGCCTCCTCTTTTCCCTGTGTGTCCTCTTATAAGGACACTTGTCATTGGATGTAGGGACCTCCAGGACAAACCAGGATCATTCCTCGTCTCAAGATCCTTAACTTAAATTTCATCTGCAAAGACTCTTTCCAAATAGAAGGTAACATTCACAGGTTCTGGAGATTAGGGTATGGACATATCTTTTGGGGGACTACAATTTAACCCACTCCAGGGAGTCTTAATCTTTTTCTTTTTTTTTGTTTTGTCTTTCTTGTTTGTTTGTTTTAATATTTTTCTAATCATTGCTTTTCTAGACATATTAAAGCTGTTAACCACTGGATTTGTGCTGCTCCTAGTTTGCTGTTTGCATTTACGATATAGATGTATATATATCTACATCTGTATCTGTATCTTTATCAGATTTCTCTTTCCCATTGATTTTGGGTTCAGAAAGTCCTTCCCTATTGAGTCGTCAT
The DNA here is from genome assembly GCF_963455315.2 of Globicephala melas. NCBI lineage: Eukaryota > Metazoa > Chordata > Mammalia > Artiodactyla > Delphinidae > Globicephala > Globicephala melas. Next base: position 103,214,831 of record NC_083320.1, on the reverse strand, counting down.
TCACATTAAAACAAAACCTTAGGAAATTGGTTTTTTTTTTTAACATCTTTATTGGGGTATAATTGCTTTACAATGGTGTGTTAATTTCTGCTTTATAACAAAGTGAATCAGTTATACATATGCATATGTTCCCATATCTCTTCCCTCTTGCGTCTCCCTCCCTCCCACCCTCCCTATCCCACCCCTCCAGGCTGTCACAAAGCACAGAGCTGATCTCCCTGTGCCATGCGGCTGCTTCCCACTAGCTATCTACCTTACGTTTGTTAGTGTGTATATGTCCATGCCACTCTCTCTCGCCCTGTCACAGCTCACCCTTCCCCCTCCCCATATCCTCAAGTCCATTCTCCAGTAGGTCTGTGTCTTTATTCCAGGAAATTAGTTTTTTAATCCAGTGGTAACTTGGATTAAACCCGCAAAACCCAGGGAAACCTGCGTGAGGTCTGGAGTTCAGTTAATTGTACTGTGCCATGGTCAGTTTCGATAATGTACCGTAGTGACCTCAGATGCCATCACTGGGGGAAGCTGGGGTTGATACTCAGGACCTTTCTGTACTATTTTTGTAACTTCTTGTGAGTGTATCATTATTTTAAAAAATTTTTAAATTTTTGATTAGATTTACCAAGAACAAGATTTACAAATTTTGATTAGATTTACCAAGAACAATTATGAGATCATTTGTTCTCTCTTATTTGTAAAGCATCCTTTATGAAGCTCTGATGTATGCTAAGCTGTTGTAGAGTTGTGGTTGAATTTACTTAGTTTGGAAAAAGTTGATACCATTTGCTAGGTGATCTTCCCCTCTAGGAATGTGGCATATCCTATTTTTTCAAGCTATATTTTATTTTCCAATAAAATATGTGTCGTTTTCTTCAGGTTATTTGCAGGTCCTTTAAAGTTTGGGGTTGTTCTTATGGACGGATGTTTCCTCCATTTACATTCTTTCACCGGCTCGTGCTGGTTACATGTCCCCAAATAGAATCCCCACACCCTTTCAAATACATGAAATTCTTTTAACTTGAGAAAATGCATTTCATTCTGCAATTAGAGACAATGTTTAACAGGCTTTTATTCGTTCCTTTAAACCTGCTCTCAGGAAGGGTCCGGTCAGTTATTTAATGGAGATTTAAGTATCTGTGTTCTCCATCCGAGTGTATAGGGGGTGTTCTTCATAAAGAAATATGAAGTCGTGGACTTCCCTGGTGGTCCAGTGGTTAAGACTCCGCGCTTCCACTGCAGAGGGCACGGGTTCGATCCCTGGTCAGGGAAGTTCTGCAAGCCGTGGTGAGGCCGAAAGAAAACAGAAAAAAGAAATACGAAGTTGTGTTCTGTAAATTGAACGCTAAGTGTGTTGTTTTCGATTCTATGTCTTTGAACATCGTAGAGGTGCTCTCTCTCTCCAGGGGTCACGCGCGTTACCTTGGGAGCCCCAGGCGCCTCTCCAGGCCGCATGGACAAACTCAGAGCATGATCTGAGCTGTCCGTGGCCTTTGTTCTCTGCTTTGGTCCCTGGGGCCGTGAGGCCTGGGTGGGCCGTGAGGGTGTTGAGAAGACCTCTAGCTGGGGGAGTCCCAAATTTGAAGCCAGAAATGGAAAATGTCCTATTATCCCCCCTCCAGGTCAGTCTTATGAAATCCGACTGCTGGAGAATCGGAAGCTGGGAGATTTTCAGGATCTGAACACAAAATATGTGAAGGTGAGGCTGCCAGCTGTGCCCTTTCTGGGCTCCTGAGGGTGCTCTGTCGGGGTCCCAGCACCTGGGCTTGTGGCGGGAGTGCCTGGGAGGTTTGGGGAAAGCTCCAGGGACAGAGGTGGGCTCCTGGTCCCTGGAGTGTGTTGTCTAAGGGGCCTCGGGCGGGCCGGCAGCATTGGGAGCTAGAGGGGCGTGGGCTGATGGACTGGGCGCTGGGTTGGACAGACTCGGCTTCCAGCCTGGCTTTGCCTCTTCCCAGCCTTTTCTGAGCTTCAGTTTACTCATCTGTGGAGAAGGGTTTGTAGAGGACCCATGTGTGCAGAGCGCTTAGCAACCCTGGAAAGAAGGGCAGCACTTGTGTTCGTGCCGGCATTCATATTGTTGGGGTTCTGGGAGGGGTGCGGGGAGGAAGCCTCCAGGCAGCTCCAGGCCTTGGAGGGCAGGAGGTGTGTCTGTCTTGGGGATGGTTGAGGGCAGGTTCCTTGTGGGTCCCTCTCAGGACCCACCCTCAGCTGTCCCTTACTGCCACCCCTGCCCCTCCCCCCGCCCAGAGCATCATCCGCGTGGTGTTCCACGACCGGCGGCTACAGTACACGGAGCACCAACAGCTGGAGGGCTGGCGGTGGAGCCGGCCCGGGGACCGCATCCTGGACATCGGTGAGTCTCCCGGGCCAGGAGGGAGAGGCCGACGGAGCTCCAGGCACACGGGGGTCCTTCCTGGGTGCCTTCCGGACCCAGGCCTGTCCAGGGCATCTTGGCGCACTTTTGCCTTGTGTGAAACCCCACAGGAGCTGGTGGAGGTGACCGTGCCACCAGGCCTACCCTCGGCGGTTCACCTTTTCCGGGGTCCTGGGATGGGGTGGCACGCGGGATTCAAGGACCTGCCGTCAGGGAGTGAGAAGCAGGGAAAGCTTTACAGAAAGATCCTGCCTTAAAGGGTCATGATGGGTGATGAAGGGCCGGGGGGGCCTCACAGAGAGGGGCAGTGGGAATGGAACTGGGGGCTCAGGCGGTGGCCCGCGGTCTTTTATCCACAACCCTTGGGCCCAGATGGGTTTTGGAACTCAGAGGTTGGAATGATAGTAAGGCCTGTAGACCCATAGCTTCGGGTCACACCGCCAACAGGCAGTCAAGCAGAGCAATGTTCCTGCAGCAAAACAGAATGACTCTACACAATGGGGTAAAGGCGTCAAGTCAGGCTTCTGCCCAGTGAGTTACGCAAAACCTAGTTTTCAGAACTTCTGGCATTTCGAATTGTGTAAGGAATTTGGACCTGTAATGAGAATCCTTCCCGAAATATTTGGGAGTGGCTGACGATTGCACTTTTGTGTGTGTATGTGCACAGATATTCCACTGTCTGTTGGTATCTTGGACCCCAGGGCCAGCCCGACCCAGCTGAATGCAGTTGAGTTTTTGTGGGACCCTTCGAAGAGAGCATCTGCTTTCATTCAGGTGAGCGGGAGGGAGCTTGCCCTCGGTGGGGAAGCCGGAGCTCTGGGGTCCTTTGGGCCGTTTCTCGAAACCATCCTTCCGGGGGGCCCTGATGGGCTCCTGCCCTCTGCTGCAGGAAAGGAGGCTGAAAGGGTGGATGGGTGTGTCTCAGAGTCACAGGACTCGGGACGTTGTAGCATCCTGTGTGGGTTTTGCTTATCAGTATGTAAGCTTTTTGCAAAAGAAGTACGGCCTAGCATAAATAATTTGAAGTGAAAATTTTTTTCGTAATTGTTTCTATTATTAAATTAATTATTTAATTCTCAAGCACCTGGTTGTGAACCTGGCCTTGTGTTAAACACCATGGCAGATAGAGGTGGCCAAGGGCCCAGTCGGGGCCCTGTGCTTCCGGGCTTGCCCCTGGCTCTCTTACTGTGTGTCCCGTTTTGAGCCTCTTGGCTTTCCCACCTGTCTTATAAATTAGAGAGTGAAAACAGAGCCATGACCACAAGGCCTGGTTCATAGTAATCGCTCAGTAAAAGTGAGCGATCTTTTTGCCTTGCATAGTTTCAATACTTGAACTGCATTTTAAAAGAATTATAATAATGTTACCGTTTACTGTTACAATAAGATGAATTGTATTATGACGTGATCACAGTGTTATAGCAAGAAATGTACGTCAAGTGCCTTCTGTGTAACAGGCACTAACGAGAAATAAAGAAGTGGTCCCAGCTTCTGGCCTGGCCTGAGTAACCTGGCCACCAGGCCTTTAGGGACTAAGCTGTGGTCCCTGCTCTGTGGTCTGTGGGATTTGCCAAGGGAGAGTTCTCAGGGGCGGGAGTGAGGGGGTCTGCTGGGGTCAGTGGGCCTGGAGCAACGGCAAGGACTTAGGTGGTCAGGCGGGGCCTCCAAGGTCAAGGGACAAAGGTGAGAGGGCAGGCCCTCTGTGGTTAGGGCATGGGGCGGCCAGCGGCCCGACAGAGTGGACAGCACTGGGGGAGAGCGGAGAGGTGGAGGTGGGTCTGACCGTGTGGAATGGAAACCTCCATTTGGAGAGGAGCCCATGGGCGGGGGGCGGTCCAGAGCCCACCCTCGCCTGCTTCTGGCTACCTGCCCCCCACGTCCCCTGCAGGTGCACTGCATCAGCACAGAGTTCACCCCGAGGAAGCACGGGGGCGAGAAGGGCGTGCCCTTTCGGGTGCAGATCGATACCTTCAAGCAGAGTGAGAATGGGGAGTACACGGAACACTTGCACTCGGCCAGCTGCCAGATCAAGGTGTTCAAGGTAGGACGGCCCCGCCAGCTCCATCCGCCGTCACCCGGCCCCTCGCCCTGCCTGGGATGGCGATGCCAAAACGCGGAGGCCCAGCAGGGAGTGCGGCGTCCCCATGAGTAGCCCGGGGCTCCTGCCTGGGCTCTGATGAGCCAGCCTGCCTGCTTTCTTCCGCACAGACGGCCGGGCTCGGCTCTACTTGACCGGAGTGGTGGGATTGGCACGCTTGTAGATTTTTGTTTTTCCTCCCAAGCACTTTGGCCGCACATTCTGTAGTTGCCCATTAGGTTCTCCTTAGAAGTCAAGTTAGGAGACCTCCCGTGTGGGTCCTGACCGTGGATGTGATTTATTTATTTGTTTTTATTGAAGTATGGTTGGTTTACAATGTCGTGTGAGTTTCCGGTGTGCAGCACAGTGATTCAGTTATACATAGACACGTACCTATCCTTTTTCAAATACTTTTCCCATTGAGGTTATTACAGAGTATTTCCCTGTGCCGCGCAGCAGCTCCTTGTTGGTTATCTGTTTTACGTATGGTAGCGTGTGTCTGTTAATCCCAGCGGATGTTCTTCCCTTGCCCCTGCGCAGTGGCCTCCTGGTACCTCCCTTCTTTTCCTTTCTCGTCTCACCCCCTGCAGTCTCCTGCCGTTGCTTCTCACCTCATCTGTCTGGACAGAGTATTTCCTAAAGACGGTCCACAGTGGTGTAGCTCAGGGTGGCCCCGCGGGGAGGGAGGGTGGCCGCGGACCCCGCATCATCCTCAGGGTGGGTGGACCGGTGCCGAGCCGGACCACAGGCCCCGTCGCCAGCAGGCTGGACCTGCCCGCCAGCCAGGAGATCCCAGCAGGTGCCCCAGGACGGGGCGCGGACCGGCCCCAGTGCCTTCCCCGTCCTTCCCGTCTTTCACAATCAGGGGACTTGGGGACTTGCCGACAAAGTTCCGTCTGCTGGGGCTGGAGATGCCAGAGTGATCGGCCGTAGAAATAGGGCCTCGTCCCGGAGGAAGCTGGGTCAGTGTTGATCTTCCTGAGCTTGGGGTGTATGTGGAAATAAGTGCCCACAGGTAGAACCATCAACTTGGCGGTGGAGTGGTGATCTGCCCTGTTTCCCAACTGGACTGGAAGGCCCTGAAGCTGCCCGTGTCTGCACTCAGGCCACACAGCTGGGCGGCTGGCTTCATCCCCACTGATAGCGTCTGGCCGCCCGAGGGCTGTGGGCAAAGGGTCCTGAGGCCCTGGCCGGGCTCTGTGCACTGGGACACCTTGGTCAGTTAGCGCTGCCACCCTGGGTGGGGAGGGAGGGATGGTGGGGGGAGCGTGAGTTTGTCTTCTCTGCCAGGGCGGTAGCACCCTCCAGAAACCTGCTGCATCATTATGAAGCCTTGAAACCAGCCTCCGAAGGAAGTTACATTTCTGCCCCATATTTGTTTCCTCTTCCTGCTGTAAAAGAATGACCCAAAGTTGAGTGGCTCAGTACTGCATACTGTCTTTTAATGCTGGAGGTCAGAAGTCTGAACCGGGTCTCACTGGGCTAGAGTCGGGCGTCAGGAGGGCTGAATTCCTTTCTGGAGGCCCCAGGGGAGAATCTCTGTTCCCTTGCCCTTTCCGGCTTCTGGAGGCCTCCGCATTCCTTGGCCTGTGGCCCCTCCTCCATCCTCAAAGCTGGAGCAGGTAGAGCCCCTCTCACACACATCACCCTGACTCCCCTGCTCGCCCCCGCTCCACTTCTAAGCCCCTGTGATTACACTGGGCCCACGGGATGATCCAGGCTCATCTTCCTATTTTAATCTCATGTTGTTGGCCATCTTAATTCCGTCTGCAACCTCGCCCCCTTCTGCCCTGGAAGGTAACATCCTCCCAGGCTCTGGGTATTAGGACGTGGCCATCTTTGGGGAGCATTAGTCTGCCGACCCTGTCCACCGGTGCCTCTGGTCTTGTGGGTGCTCCAGGGTCCAGGGTGATTCTGGCTCACCCTGGACAGCTCCGAGGCTGTGCAGCGGGTGGTCTCTGCCTGTCCTGCAGTCCCACCCCCTCCCTGTCACGCACAGACCAGGTCCAGGGTTCCACCAGCTGTCTTCTGCCCTCAGGTGGTGGGCGCGTCCAGTGTGATTCCAGCGCTTTCCGAGCGTGTGCCCTGGGAATGGGCGCCGGCCGGACGGTAGGAGGGAGGGGCCGTCTGCGCCAGGGATGCCTAGCCCTCCCCATGGCTCCCGTGAGCTTCCCCTCCTACAGCTCGAGGGGGAAGCTCAGGAGTGAGGGCTCTGCTCAACTTCTCAGCCGCACACCAGGCGTTATTGGGGACTGGGGCCGGAAGCTGCCTTACCATCTCCTGCAGGGGCGTAGGAGCCTCTGATACCCGAAACGGGCTCCCCAGAATGCCTGAGGTGACCTGGCCAGCCCCCCAACCCGCACCAGCAGCAGCTCAGATGGGTGTGCACTGGCGCCAGGCACAGCCCAGCCGAACCGCCCATCACTCTCCCATCTCAGATCACCCTGGTTATTAGGAAACCCTGGCTTCTCGGAGCCCGGCCCTGGGGCTCCATGGGGGTGTCTGGGCCGCTCCCTGCCCCGCCGGCGCCCCACAGGCTGCCCCCTAAAGGCAGGCTCAGCCACGCTTTACCAGTAATGCTTCTGGGCCGGGAAGAAGGGCCTCCTTTCTGGGACAGGAGGACGGGAGGACGGAGGTGGAGCAGGGAAACCCGATGATGGGAGCCCGGCTGCCGCATGCCTGGCTCTCCCACTGGACACCGGGTCTGTCACTCACGTCCCCATAGGACCCCCAGCAAACCTCCCTCCCTCCAGCCTGGGCATCCCCCTGAGGACTATTTCCTCAAATCTCCTGAGCTGGGAGTCAAAAACTGCAGCCAGGATGATCCCAAAGGCGCCATCGAGCTTGAGGATGAACTTTCCCCCCTGACTGCCCACTGCGTGTGGTCCACTGCCAACAGAGTAACGCGCTCAGTTCTGGGTCCTGCGGACTCTTGATATCTGGCCCCGACCACCAGGCCCTGAACTCAGGAGGGGATAGTCCCAGTGGTCAGGATGGTCCCCATCAGCTGGGCCTGCTGGGGTGGAAGCCGGGAGCGTGGTCGTAGTCCTAGGACTTGGGGGCAAGGAGGCCCCCAAGATGGCCAAGATGGCGTGCGATTGTAGACCGAGCCCCGGCCAGCAGCTCCCAGCTCATCCACTTCCTGTCACGGTCCACGGGGAACCCACGGAAGGCCCTCGAGGGGTCCTCTCCATTAGCAAGTGGCCACTGGTAAAGCTCTGCTCCCAGCATTTCTGCATGGTCCGCTGAGTGGACCCTGGAGAGTCCCCGTAGGACCCTGTAGCAGGCTCTGAGTCCCTCGGGGTGGGCAGGGGCTCCGGGCGGGTGGACCTGTGTGTCGGATGCCTGGGAGGTGAGAGAGGTGCTTTCTTGTCCGTGAGATCCTGCTAGGGCTTCTGGGTGAGGTGGGGAATGTGCTGGCCTTGGGGTGGGGGGGGCCCACTGCTCAGCCCTGGATCTCCCCCCGACAGCTGCCTCTGCCTGCTTTGAACTCACTGGACCCCTGTGCTCTGCACTTACAGCCAAAGGGAGCTGACCGGAAGCAGAAGACGGACCGAGAGAAGATGGAAAAAAGAACGGCCCAAGAGAAGGAGAAATACCAGCCATCCTATGAAACCACCATCCTGTCAGAGGTGAGCCGGCCGGAGCCTTCTGCCAGGGGCGGCGAGGGTGGGTTTAGATCCTTGGAAAAGTGCCCATTTGGGGTGAACGCTTCTACCGAGAGCGCCCGTTAAATCGTGGTGTGTTCCTTTGTCCGGAGCGCTTTCAGTTAAGGCCCGGTGTCCAGGGAGGTGTTTCACAAGTACCTTCTAGCTCTCTGCTGCCCTTTGCGCATTTCAAGATTAGGTTATTTTTATTTCAGATTTTTGGAATAGATCATATATTCATGTGGTCCAAATTCAAAAGGTATAAGAGCATCTCCGTCGGAAAATATCCTTCCCAGCACTGTCTGGCCTCGGTTTCTCTCCCCGGGGCAGCAGGCGACCCCCGGCTCCTTGTGTATCTGGCCCAACGTTCTCTGCAGATGAAGCCAGTTCATACACGTTTGCCCCATGCGCTCTTTTTTCCCCCGACAGTACGCACACACACTGTTCTGTGGTTGACTGTCTTTAATTCATGGCCTCTCTTGGAGTCTGTTTCCTGTCTGTTCATAAAGAGCTTTCTAGTTCTTTATCCAGCTGTGTAGCTTTCGTTGTCTGGATGGCCCTTTGCTGGACGCTGGGTTATTTCCAGGCTCTTGCCATTTCACACAGGGTACCGTGAACACCTTGTGCGAGTGTAGTCCTGCACGTGGAAAGAACGTCTGCAGCATCTGTTCTCGGAGGGGGATTGCTGGGTCAGAGACTGTAAATAGCTCTCGTTCTTTGCTGTTTGGGTGGATACTGGGGTGCGTTTCCTCTCAGCCCTGCCGCCGACGCCAGCCTGCTCCAGCCGTTCTTCCGTCCAGGCTACCTCTGAGTTGCTTCGTACCACAGGTCCCTTTTCCTCCCGTCACGGGTCACTGCTGCTGCTGCCTCTTTTACTGGGCTCTGTTTTTGATTTGAACAACTCTTGCCCGCTGTGTCCTGCCATCAGGCCAGTTGATAGGTGTTGGGCTCGTCCACTGAGTAATCTGACTTACTCAGGAGGCCCTCCGTGGATGCCTCAGGTCCAGTGCTGACCATGGTGGGGTTAAGTCTGGGTTAAGGGTGAGGCCCAGGGACAGGGGGCTAAGAGGCCTGTGGGTGTGTGAGGGTGTGTTTGCGTGTGTGTGTGTGTGTGTGTGAAAAGCCATACACAGAAGAGTATGTGCAGCAGGGATGCTAATTCTGTGGCGTGGACAGATGCATGCTGGCTTTTCCTAGGGTCGAGGCTGACGGTGGCCGGAGAGCCCTGGCCCAGGGAGTCCTGCCCCCTTGCAGCAGGGCAGAGCCAGCTCTGCAGTGTGTGGGGCCGTGCTTGGACCCTTAGCCCTTCCCAGGCCTGGTGTGTGCTCGTGAGGCACCCCGGTGACCCTTCTCCTCCCGGCCTCTGCCTCTCCCCCGACTTCCCTGCTGGAGGACAGGTCCCCTGGCATGCTCCGGGCAACGTCCCAGCCCCTGTCCCAGGCCAGGTGTTGAAATCCGCACCTGGCCTGTGACCTTGGGAGCTGCCGGATCCCCTCTTGTCTGCTCATCAACCTTCCTGTTCCCCTCCCCCCTCCCCCCTCCCCCCGGGGCTGCAGGATTCGGCACCAACACATTCCAGGCCTCACTCGTAACAGAGTTAAATATTGACCCACGCTGTGGTCGGGTGGGTGATAGTAAATCTCAGGAATGCTTCCGACTGGCCGTGTCCAAAGCGGTGTCAGTCGTCACAGGGAAGGGAAGCAGGGAATGCTTGGTGCGCGGGCTACCCCTTGCCGCCCCCAACCGGGCAGCACCCGACGTCTCTGCTTTCCTTGGGGGATTCTCGCGTGTCCGTTTGAGCTTCCGCACGAGAAGTTCCTGGAGTTCAGGGGTCACAGCTTTCGCGTTGCTGCGTCTCCCTGGTCTGCAAGCGGGGGAGCTCCTGAAATGTGGTAAATGTGTGAAGACTTGGGTTGGAAGGGGGCTGCTCCCGGTCAGCGTGGAGACGCCTCGTCTGTCCCCTCAGCAGAGGCCCGTCGGGAGATTCAGAGCTTCTCTGGTGCTTTCCCGTTGGCAGTGGTCTGTGGCCCCGTGCTCCCTGTTTCGTGCATTTGCTCCCAAGACCCGCCTGTGGGCAACTGGCCTGTCTTGCGTTTTACTCTCTTTTCTTGTGGACCCAGGAATCAAGGGACCGATGAGGTTTCCCTCTTTGCTTTGACTCCTCGGAAGCTCAGACAGACACGTGTCATGCTTTGCTTGCTCTGGGGACCGCCTCTTCTCTGCCCTAGCTGGTTTCTTCGGTGTGGCCCGAGCAGCGTGCCCGTCCCCGAGCGCCGGGTCAGTGTGGGCTGGGTGTGGAAGGATCGTGGTTCCGAACCGAGTGGCCCGGCTGGGACCACCGCTGCCCTGCGCTCTCTCCCTGCAGTGCTCCCCGTGGCCCGACGTGGTTTACCAGGTGAACAGTGCCTCGTCCCCAAGCTACAACGGCTCTCCGAACAGCTTCGGCCTTGGCGAAGGGTACGTGCACCCTCTCTCCCTTTGCGGTCCCTGGAGTGACCACGGGTGTGGGCTCCTTTCCTCATTTTCCTCCCTGGGTCTCTGCTCCTTTTGTAACCTGGCATCGATCTGGGTTTCAGGGCGGCTGACTGGTGTTAACATTCACAACCATTCTTAGCATCACGCGTCCAGGTTCTTGTGCTTGAACACACCTCTAGGAAGGCTGTCTGCTAGGGCAGCGGAGCACCAGGCATCCACTCCCTCCCCCGGTTAAAGTGGGCTGGGCTGCGGGGGTCCTGGGCCGGCCCCCTGAGGTAGCCTGCCTGGTGCCTCTCAGGGGAAAGCCCACCTCCTGGACGTCGGGGGCCTCAGGAGGCAGACCTCTGGACCCTGCAGCGGCCAGAGGGGCTTCATTTTTTTGGCCGTGCCAAGCGGCCTGCAGGATTTTAGTTCCCGACCAGGGATCAAACCCGCGCCGCCCCCCACCCCCACCCCCCAGTGGAAGCGCCGAGTCCTGAGCCCTGGAGCACCAGGGAGGTCCCTGGGGGGGCTTCTTAGATCTTTCTGCACCCGCGTGCATGGTCACTAGGCAGGGGGACTCAGCTCAGGACCCGCTCTGCCCCTGGGGTCACAGGCCTGCAGCACAGAAGCGGCCTCACTGCTGGTGGTCCAGCCCTGCCGAGGCACAGGCGGTGCTGACTCCGAGGTGACGGGGCTGCAGGGACCAGCGGGCAGCTGTGGCACCTGTCCCAGGGCCGTGGCATCCCTGTGATGGCTCTGCCCATCCTGTTCGTGGGGCCAGGGTGAGGCAGGGAGGGTGCCAGGCGGGTTTAACAGGTGAGGGTAGAACATGCAGAATGGAGCCCACGCGTGCTAGAGAGATAACTACTGATGGGTAAGCGAGACATGAACTTGGTTTACAAGGTGAGGACAGTCCTCCTTGAGAGGGGGCACGAGGAAGGGCTGTCACATTTAGATTCAGCAGACCTAGTCTTAAATCGGCACCTTTCTGGGGGCAAGTTCCTTAACCTCCTGCAGCTCCGGTTTCCTCACGACCGGGGGAGCATGAATTCCACGCAGGCTCAGGGGAACATGTATAAAGTCCCTGGCACCCCCTAGACCCTGATGACGTGCATATGTAGTCACCGATGACTGGTCTAGGGCTCATCCCCTCAGGGGTCTGTTTTTTTCTCATTGTGATAAAATACACAAAACATAAAATTTACCATTTTACCGTTTTTAAGTGGCTAGGTCAGTAATATTAAGTCCGTTCAAGTGGTACCATCACCACTGTCCATCTGGAAGGGTCGTCTCTCCATGTGTCTTTCTCTTGACATAAAAACCCAGGTGTTCAGGTCTCTGCCTCCCTTTGGGGAAAAACGTGAGAATGGTTTTCTCGTGGCGGATGCCAAACTGTGGGTGCTTGTTCGCTGCAGAATAATTCCCCGAGGGACTCCTCTGCCCTCTCCTGGGTGTGGCTGGCCCTTCGCTGTCCCAGCACTGAGTCCCCGTGAGGCGTGTGTCCCGGTCTGCTTGGTCAACCTGCCCTTCCCTCGTGCTGGGGCTCGGGGTGGGGACCACAGCATCTGGCCAAAACAAGCCCTGGAGCCGTAGCTGAGGGATGAGGGTGTGTAGTTAATCAGAGCCCCCGTCCACACCAGAGGCTTTGTTAGGGCTTTCCAGGGATGGAGCAGGTCTGTATTTTTCTCGAGGGCCCATTTCATTTCATGAGCCCCAGAGCAGAGGGAAGTGAAGGGCAGGCCGGCGAGGAGCCTCTCAGCCAGGAAGGAGCATCCTCGCCGCTCACCACCTCTCTTCTTCCTTTCAGCAACAGCTCCCCAACCCACCCGGTGGAGGCCCTGCCCGTGGGCAGTGACGTAAGTGTCCGCGGCTGGGCGCCGGCTGCCTGTCCCGTGCGCACCGGGCACCCCGTCAAGGCCCGTCCTCTCTGCCCGCAGCACCTGCTTCCCTCGGCCTCCACGCAGGACGCCCAGCAGTGGCTCCACCGCAACAGATTCTCCCAGTTTTGCCGGCTGTTCGCCAGCTTCTCAGGTGAGCGTCTCTGAATGGTGCTCAGACCCCGCGAGCATCTCGGAACGCTCAGCATGTGCGCAGGTCTGTCCTGGTGACCCAGCGCGGTCACTTGTGGTCACTTGTGTGTATTGGCCCTGGGCCGTGGGCTCGTGGGCGGTCCTGCCCCTGAGGTGTCCAGCCGAGCGTGGCTTTGCGGGAGGACCGTCTGGGAGCCTTTTCAAGGTGCCCCTCCCCCGCAGTGTGGGCTCTGCTTCGCCCAGAAGAGGCCCTTAGCCGACAGGCCAGTGCACACTCAGCAAGCCTCCCAGCCTTTTCTTTGCAAACGCTGCTCGTCGTGCTGTCTCCAGCGCCGTGACCCGGGAGATGGTGGTACAGCCACGGGCGAGAAGGGAAAGCAGCTCTTCCTTCTCTAAAGGTTTTTCAAGCCCTTGCTGGTGGTCCCATCAGACAGCAGCCCTGAGCCGGGGGCATTGGGGGACAGGGTAACAGCCATGAACCTTGCTCCCCGGCAGTCGGCCCAGAGTGACAGAGAGTCAAGTGTTGGCCGAAACCAGAAGACTGGCCCTCAAGGACATCTGTGGCAGTGGAAGGGAACCAGCACCCCATCCGTGGTCTTTGAGCTCAGCTTTTCTTTTTTTTTTTTTGGCTGCGCCGCGCGCCTTGCGGAATCTTAGTTCCTCAACCAGGGATTGAACCCGGGGCCCCCTAACCCTGGACTGCCAGGGAAGTCCCTGAGCTCAGCTTTTCTGAGCATGTTCTTTGTGCTGCGGGTAGACAGTACCAGGGCAGTCAGGCAGGGACCCTGTCCTCGGGCAGCTCTGAGTCAGCGCGGAGGTGTAAACCGCCCATCTCAACACGCCGTGTCCCTTCTGGGATGGGCAGGCTTGGTGGAGGGACCTGGGCCAGCCTGGGCGGGAGGAGGATGGAGGGGAGCCCCCCCTTAAGCAGGGGGTGGTGTGGGCCGTGCCGAGGAGGCGGCCTTGAGCAAAACCTGGAAAGGCAAGGGCACGAGCCAGGCGGGTGTGGGAGGGTGAGCTTTCCAAGCAGAGGGCAGGCGCAAGGTGGGGCCTGCCAGGTGTGACTACGGAGCGGAGGGCCCCGGTGATGGGGCCGAGTGGGCCGGGCGGCAGGTGAGGTCAGAGAGGCGCCCAGGGGCCCTCTTGGAGAGTGCAAGGAGTTTGGCTTTATTCCCCATGGAAGGGGAGCCAGTGTACCTGCAGTGTTGTACCTAAAACTGTATCTTAACTGGGGCAGGAAACGGGGGCGAATGCTGTGGCTGTAGACCACGTGGCTGTTGGGAAGTTTTCCGCAGAAGGCTGAAGGCATCCTCGTGCCTTGCAGAGTCCACCTGGGCACAGGGCTCTAGGGGACTCCTCGGGCCTCGAGGAAGGGACTCGTCTTCATCCACGTACCAGGATGCTCATAGACAGTTACTCATGATCGCCTCAAACTGGGAGCACCCCCAAAGCCCAGCGGCAGAGAGGGCGTACAGGAACTGTGCTTTATTCGTGCAGTGAATCCTACCTAAGAGTGGGCACGAGTGATCCACAACTACATGCAGCACGAATGAGCCCTTAGACGGAGCTTGGAGGGAGAGCCAGACCTAGAGAAGTGCTTAGTGTTCAGTTCTATTCACACAGCTGCTAAAAGCCAAGTGAAACTCCTCTGCGTGTGAGAAGTGGGGAGAGCAGTTCCCCGGAGGTGAGGGTGGGGGAGGTGGTGGCCCGTGGGATGGTGGGAATGTCCTGCCTCTTGACCTGGGTGCTGGGTGCACGGGTGCCCGGGCGCGTTCAGAACGGCAGCGTCGGGGAGCCGTGAGCTTTCGTCTCCGGACAAGTGCACACGCGATCACACTGATAAGATACGTCACTGACAGTGATGCCAATAAAAGGTGCAGAGGGAGGGCCAGGCAGCCACAGGCAGTGAGGGCTTCTGAACTTCTGAAAACGCCCGGCGGTTCCTCTGCCTTTGTGAAGCCAGTGGTTGAGCTTCTGACATCGCTGGGGCTGTGATCTCCTCGTGCTGTTTCTCCCTGTGGGATGCCTGTACCCCCTGAGGGTGAGGCTGGCTCGACCCTCCCCCGGGGTCTGCAGGTGCAGCCCTTCCCCCGCACCCCGGGTCACAGGCGGCTCCATGTACCTGCCCAGGTGCTGACCTGCTGAAGATGTCCCGCGATGACCTGGTCCAGATCTGCGGCCCTGCAGATGGGATCCGGCTTTTTAACGCCATCAAAGGCAGGTGGGTGTTGGTGCCCGCTGGGGGCACAGGGTGTGGCTGGGAGGCGCCAGGAGTGGGGTGGCGGCCCCCGCGGGCAAGTGAGATGCCGTGGCTCGCAGCCCACCCTGCCCGGAAAGCCCCCTCCTCCCCTCCCTCCCTCTTCTCTGTTTGACGGGGGCCTTGGCCTCTGAGTCTCAGCCCCTTGGCCGCTTCCTCTGGTTCTTAGATGCTCGCATGGTCCTGGGCTTCGAGCTGCTTCCTGTTGCTTCTGCTGGGGGCGGGGCAGGCGTGGATGGTGAGGTCTAAATGGGCACAATGTGGACAGCGCAGTTTTCCCTCCGGGTTTGAATCCCACATCTGCCTCTTAGGAACTTGGCAACTGGGCCGAACCCTTAACCCCCGTGAGCCTCAGTTTCCTCATCTGTAGAAGGGGAGGGTGGTCCTGGCTTCCTCATAGGTGTGTGAGGATGAAATGAGCTCAGAATGAGCCAGAGAGAGCGCTTGCTCTGACTGTCACCCCGGAAAACCTCCTATGTTGAGACTGGTGCCCCGGGCGGAGCCCCGCTCTGGGCAGGTTGCAGGACCGGGGTCGGGGGTGGGGGGATCGTCCACCCCCTGTCCCCAGCAAGCCTGTGCGAAGCTGTTAAGGTCCTTCCAGATGGGGTTCTGTCCCCAACAGCTCCTCGATGAAAGGCACTCTGTACCCCCGTAGCCTTCTTTCTTTCCCCCTAAGTCCCTCCTACTGCTCTTTCCACCCTGGGTTCTGGAACAACAGAGCTTGGTCCCTCATACCTGCTGTTTATTTCCTTTCCTCCTGCCAGGAACGTGAGGCCAAAGATGACCATTTACGTCTGCCAGGAGCTGGAGCAGAGCCGCGTGCCCCTGCAGCAGAAGCGGGACGGCGGCGGGGACCCCAATCTGTGTGGTGGGTTGTGGGGTGCGCCCCACACCCCTGGCCGGATAGAGGGCGGCAGAGTAACGGGAAGAGACACAAGAAGGAGAGGCAACACGAGTCCACGGCTGAGGACGCCTCTCTGATCCACCTTTCATGCAGGAGGAGTTCTTGTTGTACTTCATCCTGGGGGTGAAATGTTTAGGGCGGGCATCATCTCCCAGCATGGCTGGTCCAGGTGACCGATGTTCCACCTGGGGAAACAGGGCTGGCGAGGAGCTGCGTCCCCTTAATGCCACTCAGCTACTCGTGGTAGAACTGGAAGTTGGGCTTTCTGGCTCCTCGGCTGGTGACGAGTGACAGCTGTATTCCCAGGAGCGTGTCCTCCTGTGTGTTCCCCCAGCTGGATGAGACTTTCCCATTTGGTTCGGTCGCTGCACAGGGGGTTCTCGGAGCGCCTCTGGGGTACATGGCTCTTTGGGGTTGGCAGTTTTCAGCGTCTTGCTTCTGAGCGTTGTGAGTGCCGAGTCTGATGAGCTGCCCGGCCCCACCTGCGGGGTCTGGACTCTGCGTCGTCTGCAGAGAGAGCCCCCTGTACCTCTCTGCGGGCCCCTCCAGATCAGCAAGGATGCCCGAGACCCTGGGCTAAGGGCGTTCCATTTTCTTCCCCTAGCAGGAACTGCTCATGGTTTGCTGTGGGGGAAACTGAGGCACAGCGGCTGCCCCGAGATGCCAGTGCTGTGAGTGGCAGAGCCAGGATCCAAATCTCCGGGCACTGGCCGTTGGCGTCCGGGCCTCAGGACATTTCTGCGAATGTCCGGGTCCTTCCACCGCGGTCAGTCTGTGAAGGACAGAGCTCGAGTCTCGTGGTTTCCTGCACATGTGGCGAGGGCAGGCGCCCAGCCCACACCCCCAGCCTCAGAGGTGTGGAGAGCGCTGAGGTCTGGCTTCTAGCAGTGGCAGCGTTGGGATTTGAACCTAGGCTGGCCCGCTCGAGGGCCTCTCGTTTCCCCACGCGGCCCCCGATGAGAGGATTTCTGAGCAGTGGGTGACTGACCATCCGCTGGCTCTGAGCAGTACTGGTCCCCCCCACATTCCTCCAGGGACAGGAAAGGCCAGAGACAAAAGGTTACAGCCAGAGGGCCGCACTGCAATCCTTCTGGCTCTTTTCTGCCAGCAGTCCAAGAGTAAAATAAGAAAAAGTGGAACTGGCTCTGAAAAGTTGGGGGGAAAAGTTCAATGAGAATTCTGTTATAAAAAGGAATCTTACGACAGAGGCCTGGGATTCTTCCCCGGCGTTAGTTTGGGAAGGAAGGTTACACAGCGACCGCATTCTCTGAACAGGGTCTGGGTGCGGGTCCTCCTATTTGAAATCCGGGGAAGGCGAGTCTCTTGTGTGGCTGGAACCCCATGGACTCTGCCACCCCTTCAAAGGGAGCCGCCGTGTGCGCGTGCGTGCGTGCGTGTGTGTGTGTGTGCGCGCGCGCACGTGCTTTTAGCATACCAGGCCGCCGATCGGATTTGTTGAACCAAGGGTTCCTTCCTTAGTTGAGCAAGGAGTTTCAGCACCTCTTGTTTCATCCAGCTGTGTTTTACTTTTTAAGGGACTTGAAGTTCCTGGGCATTGCTTCATCCCCCGCAGTTCACCCACGGGGTTTGCTCCTCCCCGACTGGTTTGGGTTTTTGCTTCCAGCCTCAGGGTCCCTGTTGTCTCAACTGTCTGGTGATATTCCTGGTGCCCCCCCCACCCCGCCCTTTGGGGTCACAGCGCTCCAGCTGACTATTGTTTGTGCCGTGGAGAAGGGTAAGGACAGACCCTTTCTCTTCTGCCGTCAGGTAGCAATTATCTTACGTCTCACTCTTGGCCACAGGGAGCCGTCCAGTAACCCCTTTAACCAGTGGAAGGGAAGGAATGCAGACACAGGATTTTCTCCTCCATAGCAGGCCACACCTCAGAATCACCAGAAGCTTCTAAGAAATGCAGATTTCGGCAATTCCCCGGCAGTCCAGGGGTTAGGACACTCGGGGGCTTTCACTGCCATGGCCCCGGGTTCAATCCCCGGTCAGGGAACTAAGATCCCGTAAGCTGTGGGGCGCGGGCCCCCCAAAATTTTTTTAAATGCAGACTTCAGCCAGCTGTTCCCCCTCCAGCCTCCACCCCTAGATGGGCGTCCTTGGTCCAGGGTGGATGCAGGGATTCTCCATTTTACACAAGTCCCCCAAGAGAGAATGAAACAGGAATACAGAACGGAGCCTGGAATCTTGTCAGCTGGCGCTGGGCCGAGAGGGAGCCTTGCGGCTTCCAGACGCGTCCCCAGTACAGCCAGAACCCGCGAGTCCATCTGGGGGTGGACATTCTTACAAGCACGTTACTGGTTTGGGGGGTCGGGGAGAGTAGGCGGGCTCCTTTGAAGGCAGCCGCTTGTCCTATAGAAGGCCCTGTCCACCGCCCTGCAGTGTACCACGCCATCTTCCTGGAGGAGCTGACCACCTTGGAGCTGATCGAGAAGATCGCCAACCTGTACAGCATCTCCCCGCAGCACATCCATCGGGTGTACCGGCAGGGCCCCACCGGCATCCACGTGGTGGTCAGCAACGAGGTGAGCACTGCAGTCCCGCCGGCCCGAGGCGCTGGGCCCAGGGCTACGGGCGGGAGCCGCGGACCCACATCCGAAATGCGCCCTGCGGGGCTTGGGGGTGACTTTAAGCTGAAGATGGCAAACCGGGTTCATCTGCCTATGGCCTGCTCTCAGCTGCAGGGGCTGCCCGGGGAGCTGGGAGAGAGGGGTCTGAGGCCACGACCATGGGCTCTGAATAGCTGTCGCCTCTCCATCTGGAACCCCGCCCTCGGCCAGGTGCCCTGCTCGCATCCCTGCCTTGGGGCGCTTACAGTCAGGGCTGTGAGGACTCAGACGCAGGTGCTCACCCAGGGCAGGGGCGGGGGCTGGGAGGGGGCAGGCCCAGGAGAGGTGACATGGGCTGGGTTGATGATGGAGAGGCCGGGGCTCTCGGGGAACAGAGGCGTCCTATGCTGAATGGTGAAGGTGCCACAGCCTTCCAGGGTCTGTCTCTGGCCACACAGGCCTCTGCAGGGCATAAGCGGCCCCTGACAGAGGACACAGATACAGAACACGGCCCCCAGGCGACCGTGCCCTCGAGTGATCAGATCCCACTGCTGGCTCCTGAGGGAGTTATTAAACGGGCTTGATGACATGTTTCAGGCGTTCCTGCCTGTTGTAGAACAGAAGCTTTTAAGCTTGTCTTATCCTGGACCCCTTCTCTTAATAATAGTAATAATAATAATTATGAGCACTAGCGTTCCATCAGCGCTTACTGTGTCCCGGCGACTGTTCTAAGTGACTCATTTAATCCTGGCAGCCTCCCTGTGAGGCAGGTGCTGTCATGAGCCCATTTCACAGATAGGAAACAGGCACAGAGAGGCTGCGTAATGGCCCCAGGGTGCACAGCTCGTAAGAGGTTGGGCTGTGGTGGGAAGGCTGGTGGCCCGGCAGCAGAGCCTGAGCGTCGAGCCCACAGACTCTCCAACCACCCCTGAAATGAGGCGTTTACACAGAACTGTCCTGATAGGAGCAGAGGTGGAACCCTGAGCCCCCAGCCCAGCCCCCAGCAGACCCTCCACCCACCCTGGGAACTCTGCAAGCCTCAGCAGAAAGATGATGGAGGGGACGGTACAGGAAGGGGGGCTGGGAAAGCAGGGAAGTTGTGGGCTTCGGAATTGGACCCATGTCCCCACCTGGACTGGCTCCTCGTAGCCGGGTGACCTTGGGCTAATCTACTTAATGACTTTGAGCCTCAGTTTCCATGTCTGCAAAATGGGGATAATTCTATCCATCAAGCAGGCTGTAGTAAGGATAAAATAGAAAACAGTGTCAGGTACCGGCAGATGCTAAATTAGCCAGGCACTTGTTTTGGGAAACAAGTGATGGAGAGATCCTTAAATTTGACAGCGTATAACATGTAAGGCTTTTAATGGTCTGTATATTTCATAAATCATCATCATCAGGAGCAATCCTGTTGTCACTTGTCATCATAATTGCCCAAGCCCCCCCTACGTGGGAGTCCTCCGTTTCATAGGAGTTTCATCCTGGGGGTGGGCAAGGTGGTGTTTTCCTTCCTTTTTAAAAAAATATTTATTTATTTATTTTATTTTTTGGCCGCGCCGTGTGTTAGTTGTGGCACTCGGGATCGCTGAGGCGTGCGGGATCTTTCCTTGCGGCGCGTGGGCTTCTCTAGTTGTGGCATGCGGGTTTGCTCTCTCCAGCTGTGGCGTGCGGGGTGAGTTGCCCTGAGGCGTGTGGGATCTGAGTTCCCTGACCAGGGATCGAACCTGCGTCCCCTGCACTGGAAGGTGGATTCCTTACCACTGGACCACCAGGGAAGTCCCTTCTGTCCTTTTTAATTAAAAAGTAATTCACAGTTCGTAGAAGTCAGGCAATATGAGCAGAAGGCAAGTGTGAAAGGCCCTTATCTTCCCCACTCTCTTTTCCTAGCGGAGTTACCTTAAGTTGGATGTAATTCTGCCAGCTAACTTTTTGTGCGTGTGCCCATTGCATGCCTGAGTGTGCGTAGGTGTGGGTTTTTAAAAACACACAGCCAGGATCCATTTGAACAAAGGGCCATTGATCTGCAACTTGCTATTGTTGTCACCAGTTCAGAATTCCTTCCACATCGTTACAATCGAGTGTACGGTGGCTGCTTTTTGGCCCCCGTTTCACAGATAAAGCACATGTAGCCCAGAGTTGCTGGCCTGAGCAGGTCCTGTAGAATAGCCGGGACGCGTGAAACGCCCTGAGCATCAGGCAGTAGTGACGACATGGAAAACTCGTCAGTTTGCATCTCACAAATGCATTTCTGCCGTGAAGACAAAAGCCAAGAATGCTCAGAACCCTTGCAATTTCACAGGTCCCTGGAGGGGTTCCTTCCCCCAGCTTGCCCTGTGTCCCCCCCAGAGCAGGCAGTTAAGCCAGTGAAGCAGAGAACAGAACTCAAACGCCACCTCCGCTAAGTAGGTGATTCTTATTCCCCTGAAGTCTCCTTGCCTCTTAACCCCGAATCAGTTGGAAACCTTTGGTTCTTAACTGCCCGGAGCACTGGAGGTGGCCTGGCCAGCCGTGCAGCCGGCCCCTGGGGTGCAAGGGCACTTCATTAAACAAGGCGGTTACTGATTAAGCCCGTGTGGGCCCTGCTTCAGGTTTGGCATGCCCCAGCAGTGGGGTTGCCAAGAGTCCCCGAGGGAGCAGGCCGGCAGCATAGCGTGAATGTACTTCATGCGTCATTAGGGCCTGGGGGAGGGGCAGGGGTCGACAGGTGGACGGATTTGCAGGATCTGGGGCAGTCATGGGGGGGGAGGGGGCAGTAAAATGTGGGTTGTGCTTTTCATCTGGAAAGGGGTTTTGCTGTCCCATTGGCCAGTATGTGTGTTGTGGGTATGTTTAGGTAGATGTGTACATTTTTCATATTGTTTAAAGGTGTCCTGTGAAATGCAGCATACATATTTAGAATAGAGGAAGCTCATTTGTAGAGTTTAAAGAATAACTAAAGTCCTCCATGCCTGCACTCAGGTTAGTGCGGTGTTTGTTAGAACCCCCTTTGTGGGCTAATTTCACGTTCCCCTCCAGTGCTGGTTTGAATTTTATATTGATCATTCCCTGGTTCTTCTTCAATGCATTCTTTAATTTCACCTATTTTAAAACTTTATAGAAGGGGGATAGGAGTGCCTTCCTCAGGGACTTACGGTTTTTGATTCGTGCATGTTGAGGGGCACTGGAGGTCACCGGCCCTGTCGAGCAGCCGGGTGTGATCAGGTCCTTGTTTGTTCCCGCTGCTTCTACGGCTGGGTGACGTGAGGGCTGTTTCTAGTTTTCACTCATAGAGACAGCGCTGCTCTCAGCATCCTTAGGTGTGTTTTGTGTGTGTACATGCAGGAGCTTACCTAGGGCACCTGCCTGCAGGAGAGATGTGTGTGGTCGTCTGTGCTGCGTCCTGTGAACAGTTGTAGAAAGCAGTCATTTGGATGAACGACCCCCCCCAGAAGAGGATGCCCATTCCCATTGCTCTGCATCCTGGTTATATATATATTTTTATCATCGAAACAGCCTCATTTTACAGACAGCGCCTGGAGACAGGAAGTTGCCTTATCTAAGGTCACCGGGCTGTTAATCAAAACGAGAGCTCCAGAGAGGGGGCTGGTGAGTAATCATAAGCTTCCTGCCCCGCATTTGTAGACGCAGGGAGTGGACTTCTGTTTATAGTTGGTCCTCAAAGGACTCTGATATGCAGAGCCTACTAATCACGAGGGTTTCGTTAAAGCATTGTTTTCTTAATTGAAAGATGGTTTAGTTCCAATGTCGTGTTAGTTTCAGGTGTACAGCAAAGTGATTCAGTATATGTGTATATACATATATGTATTCTTTTTTTCGATTCGTTTCCCTCATAGGTTGTTACAAGATACTGAATATAGTTCCCCGTGTAGAGCACTTTAGTTTTTTTATCTGGTGCTGTTTTACACACACCCGCTCCTGTAACGTGTCCTTATAGGGATTGGAAAACCCAGTCACTAGGAAAAAAGCAAAACGAAAGCAAATCAGGAACAGTTTAGTCTTGTATTAAACGTTTACATCTTCATTCCCTTCCAGGCTTCTTTCCATCCTTTACATTCAGTTTTTGTTACTCGAAACTGTAATTGCTTTGTCCATCTACTCTGTGTCACGTTCTCTCCGTGAGGGCTAAGCATAAGCGTGTTCCTGCACTTGCGTAAACGCGGCGCCTGTCATTCCTGATGCTGCGAGCAGCTGGGCTCCGTGTCACTGAGGCTTTTCAGTCTCTGAACTCGTTGTTGAAGGGACAGGGTCTCTCTTTTGCCTTTCAGATGGTGCAGAATTTCCAAGATGAATCCTGTTTCATCCTCAGTACCTTAAAAGGTAAAGCCCCCGCCTCCCTGCCTTTTCTTGTTTAATTAAAGGATGTTGGCTGCACTCCCCCCGGGTTAACGGAGTATCGGGGAGGGCAGGCTGGTGAGTGGGGCCTGCATGGGGTGGGCCCTCGAGAGAGTGTTACCTGGGAACATCCTCTGGGAAAAAGAAACACACACTTCCCGGGAAGCCTAGCCTCGGAAACGTGAGAAGTGGTGCGGCTGGCGCCAAGGTCACTTTGAAAGGGAAATCCTGGCCAGACAGTATGTGCTTCACGAACCCAGTGCCAACGAGAAGTACCGTAAGTCCTCTACATACGAACCTTCAAGTTGCAAACTTCCAAAGATGCGAGCGTGTGTTCACGTGTCCAGTCACGCAAGTTAGTTCACGTGTCTGGCGTACATTGTCACGTGCACGCATCCTCTACAAGTGGTTGTGCTTTTGTGTACTTTACTGTACAGTGTCGTATAGAACACAGTAGTACAGTATCTTTATTTTGAGCCCAGGATGTCCGGAAGCAAGTGTAGAAACAGTACTACATAGCTGATTGTGTTAGTTGGGCACCTAGGCTAACTTTCTTGGACGTACGAACAAATTGGACTTACGAACGTGCTCTCGGAATGGAACTCGTTCGTGTGTAGGGGACTTACAGTAAGACCCGTTTGAATGTTTCTAAAGTGTGGGTCTCTGGGAGGAGTGGGCATGGAATACAGCAGCTGAGTCTGCAGGCCGTGTGGATCGGGGACCCGGGGCTGGGTGGTACCAGGGGGACACGGCGGACCCACCTGAGGAAGGGGTCTGAGAAGGAACTCACATGCCAGGAAAAGTGGGAGACCAGCTGTGACCCCCTGTAGGGCTGGGGCAGGTGAGTGTGTGGGGTCAGGTGGGAATGAAAGCCCCCTGACCGGGCCATAGACCCTGGACCGTGGCCCTGGACCCTCCCCCCTGTTCTCTGGATCTAGCTGCCGGCTGCCTTCAGAGCCCTGGGGGCCGCCACGCCCAAAGCCTCCTCGGACATAGGCCCTTCAGTCCTTGGGCCTCAGGCTGTGGTGGAAAAGCCCGCTGTCAAAAAGAAACTCAACAAGGCAGCCGTGAAGGTGTACGTTGAGATTTCTGCTTTCGTCAGCTTGCTTTTTTCTGCACAGTCTCATTTGCGTGGCCTCTGCCAGTGTCCACGGCAGGGTGTCTGCTGGTACCCTAATCCCATGGCCCCCAGGTGCCACAGCGGCCTGCCTTTCTTCCTGTAAAACGCCACGTTTATCTCTTGCAGCCGAGAGCAATGACGGCTACCACGTCATCCTGAAATGTGGCCTCTGAACAGAGACGAGCAGGCAGCCACCTCCTACCCTCAGCCCCACGGACCCCCTTGGATGTAGAAATCGCACCCCGGGAAGCTGCGGCGAGGAGGGACCTGGCCCAGCCTGTGAAAGCCACAGACCAACCCCTAGCCGAGACCCTCGGAGGCCATGTCTCTGGCGGGCAGAAAGCCTGCCCCTCCCCCTAGCCCCAGCTTGGGCGCGGTTCCTTGTTTTTCTTCCCAGCCCTGCCATTCTGAAGAGGCCGACGGTGGGGCATCTCCTCTGATGCTCCCCTAGTTGGAGGCTAGCTCACCGGGTACCTGGGTGCCACCTGTACTGGTCCCTGCCTTCACCCTCTTCTCTGGTAACTGGCTCAGTGATGGGGCTGCTGACGAAATGGGGGTTTGCGACGGTTCTCCTGTCTTCGTGTCGGTTTCCCGTCTCCGTGACCCTGCTGAGCATCCGTCTGTCCTGTTACTGGGTGGATCGATGGGAGTTGGGTTTATTCTGTGCCTCCTGCTTCTTTCACATTTACCTTGATTCTAAGGGTCTGCTGCTGCTCGGAGCCCAGAAGTGGGCTCGCATCTCTTCACTGCCGGGCTAGACACGCCACGGGGCCACACAGACCTAGTTCTAAGGCCCTTGGGAGGGACAGGGGGAGGCTAGAAAGACTAATTTTAGGCACATTCTCATGAATATAAAAGGGAAGAGAACCAGATGATTCCTCTTGAGCTCCTTCGGTATAATTTTATTTCCTAAACAATCATGGGTAAAGGAGGACTAGGAAATGAACATTCCATTGTAGGATCACATGACCTTGACTATCCCGACACCAGGCCCTCTTGAATGGACTCAGCAAATCCCATGTAGAGAAGACCTCCAAACTTGCCAGGCTTCCTAGAGACATTGTATCCTCTGGGAGGGCTCCCCTTTAAATGTTTCTCTTTTTTCATTTGTAGAGGGTGTGTTTGGGGCATTTCACCTGCACTGGAATGGTTGGATCACCTTTCTTAGTGGCCTAACTTGGGGGAAATATGAATATCAGTAACCAGTAGACTCAGCAATTAGTCTTTATCTCTGTTTCCTGGGACCCGCTGATCTGTACTGGCCCCAGGCTTCAACTCTTTGCTCATGTAAGTTCAACTTACAAAGCACGGGGAGCGCTGTGACCAACTGAGTAGGACTTGACAGCTTTTCAAGTGGAGCTTTGGGGGCATATAGAGGTGATCAGAACGGGTAGACCTCGCTTTACAGATGGAGAAACCAAAGCCCAGAGGGGCGAAGCCACCTGCCTGATATCACATAGTGATAGGGTAATGACATAAATCT
This sequence comes from Globicephala melas, assembly GCF_963455315.2. NCBI lineage: Eukaryota > Metazoa > Chordata > Mammalia > Artiodactyla > Delphinidae > Globicephala > Globicephala melas. Next base: position 103,189,604 of record NC_083320.1, on the reverse strand, counting down.
GTCATCTAAACCAGGACACTTCTGAGAGTGAAAGGGGCTCTAGCAGTAACTGCGTGGGGACAACGGGTGTGGTGTCCTACGGTGTAAGGACAAGCTTCTGGTTCCCCCTCCTTTTTGGGGGTTGGGGGAGAGGAGCACATAACAGCTTTACTGAGGTATGATTCACATACTGTACAATTTACCCGTTGATAGTGTACAATTCTATGATTCTTTAGTCAGTTCACAGAACCACCACATCAATTTGAGAACATTTTCATCATCCCTGAAAGAAACCCTGTACCCTTGGCAAGTCCTCTCCTATTTTCCTTACAATTCCTCTACTCCTAGGCAACCACAAATCTTCTTTCTATATGGGTTGACCTTTCTGGACATTTCACGTATGTGGAATCATACAATATGTGATCTTTTGTGACTAGCTGTTTTTTCACTTAACATAGTGTTTTCTAGGGTCATCCATATTGAACATATATCAGTACTGCCGTCCTTTGTATAGCTTAATAATATTTCATTCTCTGGCTATACCACATTTGTTTATCCATCCATCATTTGATGGCTATTTGAGTTGTTTCTACCTTGGAGCTATTATGAATCATGCTGCTATGAACATATTTGTACACGGTTTGGTGTACACTTAGGTTTTCTTTTAGGAATATACATGTGAGTAGAATTGCTGGGTCGTAGAGTAAGTCTGTGTTGAATAACTTTTTGAGGAACTGCCAGACTGTTTTCCAAAGCAGCTGCGTCATTTTACATTCCCATCAGCAGTGTATGAGGCTTCCAGTTTCTCTACATACTGATCAACGCTTGCTACTCTCTGTCATTTTGATTATAGCATCCCAGTGGGTGTGACGTGGTGTCTCATCGTGGTTTCGATTTGCATTTCCCTGATGGCTAATGATGTTGAGCGTTTCATCATGTGCTTACTGGCCATTCATACGTCTTCTTTGGAGAAATGTCTATTCACCTCCTTCGCCTATTTTCAGTTGGCTTATTTGTCTTTTTATTATTGAGCTGTATGAGTTCTTTGTATATTCTAGATGCAGGTCCTTCATCAGATATATGAGGTGTCAGAATGTTCTCCACTTCTGTGGGTTGCCTTCACTTTCATTATAAGAAAGTGAACTTTCTTAACTTTTACCTCTTAAGGGCAAAAGTTTTTAATTTTGATGATGTCTAAGACACCTATTTTTTCTCTTGTTGCTTATACTTTCAGTGTCCTATGTAAGAAACTATCACCTAACCCGGGGTCAAGAAGATTTATGCTTATGTTTTCTTCTAAGAATTTTGATAGTTTTAGCTCTCCAATAGTCTTTGATTAATTTTGAGTTAATTTTTATATATGGTGTGAGGTAGGGGTCCAACTTCATTCTTTTGCATGTAGATATCCAGCTGTCCCAGCACCAGTTGTTCAAAAGACTATTGGAATCCCCATAGAATTGCCTTCATACCATTGCTAACGACACCTGATTCTTACTGGATCTTTTTTTCTGCGACACGGGGCTGTCATTAGGAAGCTCACCTTTTTTTTTTTTTCAAACTCAGCCCACGTTTGGCTCCCCCATTTTTACACCTGGCTTTCTATTCTCTTCTTGCTGTCTCCCCCCTTTCCCTGTCTCAGCAGTACTGGGTCACGTCACTCTCTGATGTTCTGCAACCTTTCTGGGTGTGTAGCTGTCTACACGTCAGTTCTAGGGCATCAAGACCGGTCATTTCCTTTTTTGAGGAGACAGAGTCACACAGAAGTGGAATAACTTGCTCCGGGTCCCCCAGATCCAGGACTAGACTGTTGATCTGGTGACTGCCGGCCTTTCAAGGTGTCTGCCATTCACTAGACCCAAGAGATGCCACTACCCAGACCCAAGTGATGGCAGGCTGAAATCTTAATTCTAAAAATGTGGTAGGCTACTCTTTTTATTTCTTCATTCCAGATGAGGGTCTGATCAAGATCTGGTACCTTAAGTTTGCTGTAGGTAGAGTCTTCTGTTCTCTGGAATGCACTTACAGAGAAGCAGAAAATAATAAATATGAAAAAAGAATACACATAGTCATTTGGTACCAAAATGTTTTCGCCACCCAAATCAGCAGCTCATCCCTTCCACACGGGTCAGCTGAGCTAGCTGTAGGTTTTCGGGTTTTGTTTCTGTTTTGTACATTTTATTAAAGTACAGAAAAGTTGTAGCACTCCCACCCCTGTCCACTGTCTTTCTTGTGAGCTCCAAGTCCAGAGCCTGGGCCTGCTGGACAGGCGGCCCCTCCCAGAACTGTCCCCTCTGCCCCCACGTATTCTAGGCTGTAGCTCCTCGGCAGCAACACGTTTTAAAAGGGATCCGCAGAGGGACAAAAGATAAACCGTGCGCTTGGGCCACTGTCTCGGGTCACCTGAAGCTGAGTGCTTTATTCTCAGGCCATCACATTTCTTTGCTGGGCAGGTGTCTGTTTGCAAGGCTGTGATGAACCTTCTCCTGGTTACCAAGTTGCACCTTTATAATAAAGACACGGGCTTTTGAATGGGGGAAGGGCCGATGGGCCTTTGGAGAGAGCAGGATGGGGGAGGGAGGTCGAAATCTTGGTTTGGGGTCCTAAGCGAAGGTCAGATGTTGCCCTGGTGACCTTCTGCCCGAGGGCCTCTTGGGAAGAGCTGTGAGCCTAGAGGGGCCTTTCCTGGGAGCACAGTGGAGCTGCCTGAACAGTGTGTCACCAGTTTCCAAGTCCAGAGTGGCGTCAGGGGCGGGCTGAGTAAGTTAAGGTCTGAAAATCATTAACGAGTTGACGAGGAGAATGGAAAAAAAGCCTCTTTTGCTGCTGTCATGGGGCAAAAGAAGGCAGCCCCCAGACTCTCAGAGAAGATGGAAAAGCAGGTGACCAAGAGCCAGGGGTCCTGGGTCCCCAGACCCTCACTTGGCTTCTGCCTCTCTGGTCTTGCCTCCTCTCTGGGAGGCCTCTGGGGTCGTGGCTGACTCAGTCCTCGGTGAGTCTGAGGGGCAGCAAGGCTTTCCGTCTTTCCCACCATCAGAGTCTTACTGTGGGCAGGTGGCGTGCGTGTGTGTATTTCCTGGTGGTACTTGGCACCTCAGATGCTCCCGCTTGGGCTGGTGCACGCACCTCAAGGTTTGCACACGTTTCGGCGTGAGGCATGGCATCTTAGCTGTGTCTTTAAGGATCCAGCCTAGCTCACAACCGGGTTGACTTGACTCCATCAGTGCTCTTGAGAGTGGCCGCCAGCTGTTCCCTGCAGCCTGAGGCTGGATTCCATTGGCTGGCTATGTGCCTACATTACAGATGCATGTGTGCGTGCGTGCGTGCATGTGTGTGTGCGTGCGTGCATGTGTGTGTTTATGGGTGCACGTGGACCCCTTTCCCTGCCCCTGTATCTGCCATGAGCACAGCCCTGAGCATCCTCCGCTTACCTAGATGCGGTGATTACAGCTGCTCTCTTTAGATCTTATGTGATCCTCCTGGTTTAGACTCCGTTGACGAAGATGGTTAGGGCACCGTTGCCCTCATCGAGGGGAAACGCCCGCCCTAAGTCCCGCTCATCTGGGGAGGGGAGCAGTGCTGGCAGCTGTCATCTGACCAGGACCCCAAAGGAGTCCGTGGAGTTGGTCTTCCTTGAAGCTGCCTCAGGTACCCTCTGTCCGCTAGGGCTGTGTATCCTGTGCGTGACATCATCAGTCAGGCTGGCCAATAGGAAATGTTTGTACACTCTGTCTGGTCACCTCCCAGCCCTCTCCCCTCTGTCCTGTGGGGACAGGGCAGTGAGGTGCTGGGCAGCCGCGCCCCCCCCCCCCCCCCCCGTCCCCCGGCCTCCTTCCCAGCGGCATCCTGAGAGCCGCTTGCAGCCTCCGCCCAGCTCTCCAGAGCTCCCTGCAAAGGCTTCTCCTGGGCTTTCTCCGTCCTTCTGCTCCCTTGGGGAACAGCTGAGTTCTGAGGGGCGCCCCCCCCTTGTCATGTAGGGGCCCTTCTAGCGGCAGTGTCCCCAAGAAGTAGCTCTGAGAGGTGGCTTTGCTGTTCTATGCGGGGCAGCTGGTGGGGTGAGGTGGGGAACGGCGGGCACTGCTTAGTCTGCAGCTGAGCCGCTCTGCTCTCCCGGCCGCCAAACCAGCCCCCTCCGAAGAGGGAGTGTGTCAGCCTGTCCTGTGCCCTTCATCCTGGGGAGCCCTGAGGGTGGTCTCCAGGCAGCTAGCAGGGACCAGGGAAGCCTTTTATCATGGAAGGTTCGCAATCCTTTCTCAAAGGCAGAAGAATATAGTTAAGCCTGGTACCCGTCACCCAGCCTCTGCAGTGGTCACCCTACACCCACTCGTCAGGAGCTGAATGCAGCTCCCTACTGGGTTTCGTGGTCTGTTTGCTGACAGTGAACACTGAACCCAATGAAGTGAAAGGCATCCTGTACCCCTCCCCTGTTCCATTCCCATTAGTATACCTGTGTTACCAAAAAATGTACTCAAAGATTATATTTTGAATTTCATCATCAAAGACGTTATGGAAACTTGTTTTCTCTTATACTGATATAATACCGATTGACCTCCTCTTAGCCTTTAAAGCCCAAAATAGGTCCCATCCAGCCCTTTGCAGAAAAACTGCCCACTGCTGAGTTAGACCTCTGTTACTCTTCCCCCTGGATTATGTTGAAGAACATCCTAGAAAATAAGGACTTCTAAAAATAGTAAAAAAAAAGTATTTTGTTAGGAGCTTTGAAGCAGGAGAGCCATTCAGCTGAGCAGTCTTTGGACCCCTGCTGCCTGTTGGGCATGCGGCCCCCTCCCCCCGCCGGCTCTGCCCCAGCCGCTCAGGAACCAGAGCCCTTTGCTCTTGCCCCTTCCCTCCTGCTGCCCAGTTCCTGGAGACCTGCTGGACCCTTGGATCCCCAGGGCAGGGTGCTGGGGGTTGGTGTCCCGAGGGCCAGGTGCGGGGAGGGACCTCTACTGGCCCCGAGCCACGGTGGGTGGCGGCCTGCTGACTTACGTCACTGGAACTTTCCTGTCCTGGGAGGTGCAGCCTGACCTTCCCCTCCATGGTGCCTTGAGGACCTCGCAGCTCCTTGGGGTCCCGCAGATCCCTCCGCACGTGTCTGCTGCTCTTCCTCTGTTGAGGGCCCCACCTGTGGCAGCCTCAGCTTGCTGGTGCTCCCTGGGCCCGATTCCCAGCTCTGCCCCCGGAGGAGCCAGCCCCCAGGCAGCCTCCCGTGGTGAATCCCTCATGCTGAGGTCCAGCCGGGATGGGACCACCTCCCTGTGGCTTGGCCATCCTTTCTGGGCCCCCGGCTCCTTCGCTCCCTGTGCAGATGGCCGGAGCCTGCGGCTGGTCCTCTGTTAATACCAGCCGCTGATGCTGGCTGGCCTCGCCTGGGTCACACATTGTGCTCTGTGCTTTGCCGTTGTCTCATTGGAGCCTCCCCACGGCTCTGAGGCCCCCGAAGCCTGGTTTCCAGGTGAGAAAATCGAGACTGAGAAATCAGACAGGGGCCCAGGGTCCTACGACTACTGGTGGGCTGAGCCGGGGTCTGGATCCCACACGCTCTCGCCCCAGACACGCAGGTGGAGGGAGCCCTTTCGTCCTTAGCACTCACTTTTGTGCCGACGTGATCCCTGGGCTCCACGCCCTGGGTGGGGACAGCAGAGAAGGGCATTGTTTTGTGTCCCTCCCGCCAGCCCTCCCCTTGCTGGGCAAAATCTTGCTTACTGTGTTCGCCAATGTTGCTGTATTGAAAGTGATTTCTTTCTTAAAATGCCACTTCCTCACCTTTCTCCAGATTGGGTGACTCTTCTCTAAAGGTGGCGGGTGTCTTGATTGGGGTGGTGTGGCCCTGGGATGGGTCAGGTGGGTGTGACGGCAGCGGGATGGGTCATGGCGTGGGTGGGGGGAGTGGGCATTGAAGCAGAAGTTGTCACACTGCCACGTTTTGTACCCGAAATAAAGCATATTTTGCACTTGTTACTGTACCATTGTGCAGACGAGAGATCTGTTTGGGGTTCTGTGCTTGGGTCAGAAAGCAAATAAAACTCATTTGTAAGAAACCTCTGTGACTCAAGCCTCTGGCCTTTTAATTTTTTTTTCATTTGTATTGATAAAATGCACATAAGAGGAAATTTACCATCTTCAACATTTTCAAGTGTAGGATCCAGCGACAAGTACATTCACACTGTTGTGCAACCATCACTACCGTCCATCTCCAGAAACTTTCCATCTTCCCCAACTGAAACCCTGTCCCATTAAACAGCAGCTCCGCCCCCTCCCCCTCCCCCCAGCCCTGGCACCTACCCTTCTGCTTTCTGTCTCTACGAAGGTGACTCTTCTGGGGACCTCATGTAAGTGGGATCTTGCAGTCTGTGTCCTCTTGTGACTGGCTGATTTCAATCAGCATCATGTCCTCAGGGTTCATCCACATTGTACCCTGTGTCAGAATTTCTTTCCTTTTTTTAACCCGCCGTGCCACGAGGCTTGTGGGATCCCCAACCAGGGATTGAACCCGTGCCCTCAGCGGTGAAAGCGCCGAGTCCTAACTCCTGGACCGCCAGGGAATTGCCAAGAATTTCCTTTTTTAAGGCTGCATAGTATTCCTCTGTCTGTACACACTGCATGCTGCGTGTGCATCCCTCTATCCGTGGACACTTGGGTTGCTTCCACCTCTGGGCTATTGTGCATAACGCAGCCGTGACCATGGGTGTGCAAATATCTGTCGGGGTCTCTGCCTCCACTTCTGGATACACACCCACCCGGAGGTGGAGTTGCTGGATCTTAGGGTCCATTCCCACCGGCGGTGCACAAGGGCTCGAATTTCTCCACATCCTTACCAACACTCACTTTCTCTCTTTTTCCTTCTTTCTTTCTTTTCTTTTTTGGCTAGTACCATCCTCATAGGAGGCCTGGGGTCTTTGAAGCTTGATCAGTGGGTGGGCTGTTTTGAGCCCTGCTGGGGGCACATCTGCAGTGGCCACCACCCTAGACCCTTGTCACCGCCTAGCCCAAGGCCAACATGTGACCTTGCACAGCCTGGCACAAGGCCTGGCAGGACCGGGCTCCCAGGGACAGGAGGGAGCAGCTGGGGTGAGGGTCCCGGGGCGGGGGACAGCTTGATGTTTTCCAAGATCCAAAGGAGAGTGACGCCATGGGGGGCTTGGGGTAAACAGATGGAGATGGGGGATCTGGTCAGATAAAGCTGTGCTTCTCTGGGCTTACGATCTTACCCAGTACACGCTCACCTACCCATGAACAAGAGTCTCACAGAAGAGTACTCGAACGATTGCATTTCACCTTTTCTTTAGAAATGCGGGTCCTGACCTGCCAAGTTGACTCCCCAGCCCACGGGTGGGCTGTGCCTTGCATTTTGACAAGGCTCATACGGTCTCAGTGGGCGGGGAGGGGAGTTCTGGTTTGTTTTCTAAGCTCAGTGGGACACAACCATGGAGGTCCTTAGACTAAGAAGGGATGGATGGGATTGGGTTCAAAAACTCAAGAGTTGGGGACTTTCCTGGTGGCTCAATGGTTAGGAGTCTGCCTGCCAATGCAGGGGACACGGGTTCCCTGGTCTGGGAAGATCCCACATGCCGTGGAGCAACTGAGCCAGTGCACCACAACTACTGAGCCTGCGCTCTGGAGCCCGTGAGCCACAACTACCGAAGCCCGCGCGCCTAGAGCCCGTGCTCCGCAACAAGAGAAGCCACCGCAGTGAGAAGCCCGCGCACCGCCACGAAGAACTCGGGAGCTCGTCAAGGCCTCAGAGCCGTTAGAGGCTGGAGCCTGGGGGTTACCCCGCGTCACCCTATCTTTCTTTCTGGCTTTGGCTGCTGGCTGTCCAGATGACTGTGTGGCCTCTGTCCCAGCAGGGAACTCAGACATGAGCAGCAGGGCACAACAAGCCCGGTGCTGTGTCCCCAGCAGTGCTCTTGGCTTACCCTGGGCAGGCACTCCAGCGGCTGGAACCTAGAGCCGCCCGGGCTCAGCAGTAGCTGCCCCCGCCCATCGATCTGCAAGAGAGCCAGCCACGCCAGGCAGGCGAGCCCCACCAGGCACGTCCCAGCTGGGCAGGAGCGGGGCCACACCGCAAGATGCTCCATTTCCAGCAAACGTTCCCTTAGCCATGATGTGGGCATGAGGCTTCGGGGATGACTTGCATGGGATGCCCCATTTTCAGGCAGCAGGATGGGCTGCCGTGGTCCTCAAATTGGATAGGGTACTAGGGTCCTCCAATTGCATCAGAGTCACCTGGAGATCTTGTCCAAGGGACTCCTCACGCCCAGGGTTTCTGACTCTGCAGATCTGAGCTAGAGCCTAAGATTTTGTATTTCTAAAAATTTCCCAGGTGGAACTTCCCTGGCCATCCAGTGGTTAAGACTCTATGCTTCCACTGCAGGAAGCGTGGGTTCGATCCCTGTTCAGGGAACTAAGATCCCGCATGCCGCACAGTGAGGCCAAAAGATAAATAAATAACTAGAAGGTTCCCAGGCAATGCTGCTGGTCCGGGGACCACACTTTGAGAACCCCTGAAGCAGTGGGTAACTGCCGTGGTTCCAAGTCAGCTTTTAGCTTTGTCACCTGGGCGATGTGACAACTTTTCTGTGCCTTGCTTTCCTCATCCATAAAAGGGGACTAATGATGCCTGTTTCCTAGGATTTTTCTAGGGATTAAATGGGTTTAAGTTATGTAAAGAGTTTGGAATGGCCCTGACAGGGAGTGGTAACTTTGTAGCCCCTGCTGAGAACCAGTGTCCTCAGCTTGAGATTCCCTGGGAAGGGGGAGGGCTCGTAAGGCACAGGGCTGGGTCCCACTCGCTGTCTCCCATTCAGCGAGGCAGAGGTGGCGGGGGACGTCTGAGGATTTGCATTTCTCCCTGGTTCCCGGTGGGTGCTGTTTGCTGGTGGGGGGACCACCCTTTGAAAACCACTGCCCTGGAGGACTGCACCCTCTTGAAGAAGCATCCAAGTCACCCAGGATGCAGACCTGGGTGGGAGCTAAGAGGGGGGTGGCGGCGGAGGGGTGGGCGTGACTGGAGAATGTTAGGTCAGCGGACACAAAGGTCACCAGAACCTGAGGAGTGCGGTCACAGCCCTGGGATCATCCATCCTCAGTCTGGGGGAAGCTGATTTGGGTTGTGAAACCGGTTCCTGCCCCCAACCCCCCACCCCCGGGGAGGCAGGAGGCCTCCTGGCTACAAGTGTGGAGGCTGCTGGCTCTCCACTCCCCTGTTTACTCTGGACCAGGTGTGGCAGCCACACTGAGCCCTTCTCCTGAGTCCTGGGCTGCAGCAGCTCCCACGTCACTGACTGTGGTTGTCCCCATGGAAGACCAGAGAAAGTCACCAGTCGGGGACGGGGGCACACTCTCTGGGCCTCTGCCCTGTGGGCTGGAGAGTCCACCAGGAGGGTGTCGGAGAGGATGGGCCCTCAGGGGCTGACTCACAGGGACAAAACCCCCAGGAGCCTGAGAGAATCCGCTCCACTCCAGCAAAGCAGAGCCCCTAAAGGAGAGCTGTTCTCCCAGCTGAGCGCAGGAACCAGCAGAAGTGCTTCTCCCTCTGCATCCTGCCCTGGCCAGAGCAGTGGACAGGGCCCAAACCGTCCATGTGTTCTGCCCTCACCTGGTCCGTGAGCTGGGAAGGGCAGGTGCTGGAGTTTCTGTGCTGTAGGCAGAGGCACCAAGGCTTAGCTCGGAGAGGGTTCTTGGCTCCGTCACGGGGAACCAGCCCCTCAGGGGCAGAGCCAGGCCTGGACAGGCCCCAGCCCAGGCCCCCAGATGAACATGCTTTCCAGAGAAGACCGTGCCCCATGGCTGCCCAGGGCTCTCTGGGGAAGGGAGCCTGGCGGCTGGGAGCTCAGCTGGGTTGCATATTAACCTGCCTTGATTGGGCGGATCAATATTTAAACTCAATTACAAGGGAAAGGGGTTATCTGGAGAGAGTGTTTCGGGCAGGAGTGGCTATTGGAATATCTGATCATCTGAGAGGCTGACATGGAACGGGGGTTGGGGGGGGGTGGGGGCAGGGGGGAGGGGCTGGACCCCGAACACGTCCAGAGGGGAGAAAGGTGGATGGAGGGACATCTTTCCTCCCTCCTTCCCTCCCTCCCTCCTTCCCATCCCTCTGTGGACCCAGATCTCCTGGTACCAACAAGATACTGAGCTTGCCAGCCCCACTCTTCCTCTGAGCTCCCATGGGCTCCTGGGCATAGGCTGAACTGTCTGTGTGTCTGAATGCCTCCCTCACTGGGAAGAGCTCCTAGAGGACAGAGGGTGGTCTGCCTGATCACTGACACTCTGGGGTCCAGCCCAGGGACTGGCAGGGAGAAGCTTCTCCGGGAACGTTTGTTGAATGACTAAATGAGAGCAATATGGTGGTGGGCGAGTGAAAGAGTGGGAGCTGGAGGCCCCAGGGAACGAGTGCCTGGATGGGGCAGGGGACCAGCTGGCGTGCCTTGGCAGGACTTCACGTGAGTGTATTCGCTCACAGCACAGGGAATGGGGCTATGGTCGTAGGGGTTGGGGAACAGGACAGTTTGGATGGGAGAGTAGGGAGTTGGGAAAAGGACCAAGCATGGGGCAAAGGAACACTGGGTGGGTCGGCATGGAAAGAGCCCTGAGTCAGGTACCCACCATGGGCCGAGGGTCTTACAGACTTTTGAATGAGCTAGAGTACACCACCAGGGAGCGTTTTTTTTGTTTTGTTTTTCTTAAAAACTCTCCTTATCTGCCTAAAAGCAGAGCTTTCTGAAAGAATTCATCTGCCAAATCCCTTCCCCGGGGGTTTTATAACCAGGGAAGGTTGACTCCTATCACCAGAGAGAAAAAGTCAAGACGTCTTCCCTTGGATAAGACATCACCTAACAAACATTGTCACAAAATGATCATCCCTCCCTCTGTTCTCCTAAGGTCCCACTTGTCATTCTGGAAAGCAAATGACTTGTTTTCCCCTTAGCGCCCTTCTCCCCCACCCCTTCCCCTATGAAGATGGTATAAAAGTCCCAAATTCTATCTGTCTCCTTGAGTCACATTGTTCTGTGAACTGCTGTGTACACGAGGTTAAAGTTCTGTCTTTTCTCTTGCTAATCTGCCTTCTGTTCATTTAATTCTCTGGCCCTCCAGTCACTGAACATCAGAGGGGAGAGGGAGAGATTTTCCCTCCCTGACATTTTGTGAGGTCGCTCAGTGCTCACCGCACCTTTTGAGGTGGGTGTTAACGTCTCCCTCTTGCCCACAAGGAGGCTGAGGCTCAGAGCGGCTGGGTCGTCTACTCAAGGACACACAGCTGGTCCAGAGCAGAGCTAGGCTTCTGACCTGCATCTGTTGGCTCCAAGGACTGCCAGGGACTCCAGGGCTGTGCCAGGTGGCTCTGGGGAGGGGGTGATGGAGCCAGAGGTAGAGAGGAAGCACCTGCTTGTTGAGGTGCTGCTCTGAGCCAGGAAGGAGGATCCAGGACGTCTAGGTAGGTTGTGGGATGCCCTTCCTCCCAATTCTTTTTCTTTTTCGAAGTTAAAGTATAGTTGATTTACAAGGTTGTGTTAATTTTTGCTGTACAGCAAAGTGATTCAGTTATACATATATACTCTTTTTCAGATTCTTTTCCATTATGGTTTATTACAGGATCTTGACTATAATTCCCTGTGCTGTACAGTAGGTCCTTGTTGGTTCTCTGTTTTATATATAGTAGTGTGTATCTGCTAATCCCAAACTCCCAATTTATCCCTCTCCCCGTTTCCCCTTTGGTAACCATAAGCTTGTTTTCTGTGTCTGTGAATCTGTTTCTATTTTGTAAATAAGTTTATTGGTAGCACTTTTTAGATGCCACATATAAGTGATATCATATGGTATTTGTCTTTCTCTTTCTGACTTACTTCACTTAGTGTGATAATCTCTAGGTCCATCCATGTTGCCGCAGATGGCATGAAATAATTCTTTTTTATGGCTGAGTAGTATTCCACTGTATATACGTACCACATCTTCTTTATCCACCCCTCTGTCCATGGACATTTAGGTTGCTTCCATGTCTTGGCTATTGTGAATAGTACTGCTATGAACATAGGGGCGCATGTATCCTTTCAAATTAGAGCTTTCTCCGGGTACCTCTCAACTCTTCACACCCTTGGTGAGGTCGTGTACCATGGTCCCCATCTCAGCCATGTCCCAACTCTGCCCTTGGGCCACATAAAGGGGTGGATGGAACCACGTGTTCTACTTAGTGCTTTGGGTGTCATTTATTTTTAGGTTGTTAGCGACTTAAGAGAAGAATGGGTGGTAGACCAACTCAACTGTCTGTGAAGCAGCCACAAGATAACGTTGAAAAGAAGGCTACCAAGAATATAACACAGTCCCACCAAGGTAACAATTATTAGAAAAAAAGATTAAGTTGGCGATGCCCTGAGAAGAACTGATTACTATAGTCTCACATTATGGCCGTATTAGATAAGTAATGCTAGACACCATAAAACACTCCCTAGACCTCAGCCAACACAATAAAGATTTATTTCTTCTCTGTGTCCCAGGCTGATCTGGGCTGCTGGGCTGTGTTCCGTGTGGTCATTCAGGGACCGAGGTTCCCTCCCTCTGGGGGTCCCGCTGTTTTCTAGAGCCCCAGAGCCCTCTGTTTGACCCTTCGCTCCAGAGAGAGGATGGGCTGAGACCCTGCAGGCTGGGAGGAGAGACTCTAGAGAGCAGCCTGAAAGCAGCCCCCAGCAACTTCCCCTCATATGACCGTGGGCAGAACGCGGTTGCACGACCCCGCAGGCCCCATTCTTGGGCGGCTGAGAAATGCACGCCAGCTGTGAGTCCAGCATTCACTGCCTCCATGGCGTTTAATAATAAATAAACCCACGGTGAAGAAAGGACTTGCTGACACATCGGGTGTCACCCCTGTGCCCGGCTCTGTTCAGGGTCTAGACACCAATGCGCTCCCAACGGCCCTGCTCAGACGCCATCCACAGCCCCGTTTCAGGAAGGAGAGAACTGGAGCGGGAGAGGCTCATTACCTTGTCCAAGAGAGAATCTGAACCCCAGTGTTTTGGCTCAAGCCTGTGCCCTAAATCACTCCTTGACTCTGCCCTGACAGAGACACAATCTCAAAAAGGTTAAAAAAAAAAAAAAAAAAAGCCAAAGGTAGGGTGATGTTTAGGGGCTCTGCGTCAAGATTCATTCATTATTTTTTTCTTAGCCAACAGTCACTCTGAGCCCGCTGTGCTGTGTGGCAGGCAGGCACCTTGCTGGACAGGGTGATGCAGGGGGACCCTCCGGCCCGTGCAGGTAGCGGAGGGATGCAGGGCTGTGGTCTCCCATCTCCTCCAGCCCTCTCTGAGGGCCTCTACTTACCTTCCCAACCTGAGTGTGCAAAGGTGCCTTTAAGAAAAAAAAGGGCATTGTTTTTGGAAAGACAAAACTAGCCTGCAGGTTTCCAACGCCCCGTCCTGGGTGTTTGTGTACAAAACAGAGGCTGGGCCTGGGGGTGCAGGGCTGGGCTGGGCGGGGGCACACAGGGCCCACTGTGAGGCGGGCTGAGGCTCCTGGGCCGGTCCTGATCGTCTCTGGCACAGAGGTGACGGAGGAGGCGTATCCACTGCTTCTGCGTGACCCGGCTGCAGCAACGCCAGCCGGACCCGTGTCACCCGGCCCTGGACGGTCAGCGCAGCCAGGAACCCTCGACATCGCCCAGTCCAGGGGTCTTCAAAGCCGTCCCCCCCAAACCTTCCTTCCGCAGCGTGTGTCTGTGCACCCCAAACTCTGCTTTGAGGGGCCAGACTGGGACGGGGTGAGGGCACAGATTCATGAGAAGGGCTCTGAGGATGCCCAGGGTGCGGAGGGCCAGGCTGCGAACAACTCTGAGCTTGTCTAAATGAAACAGAGCAGGACCCTATGGTCCTTGTTCCCATGTCCTCCGGCCGCCTTTTGTCTGTGGAAAAACTTTAGCCAAAGAATAAGTTTAATCAGAGAAGTGAGGAAATGCAGAAACAAAGGAAAAGAGTCAAAGGAGACCAAATAATGATCGTTTAGTCATTAAGCAGACTCAAGGACTTTTAGTTCCTTCTCAAGGGCTGTAGATAATATTCTGAGCCATATCCATTGAGCTGTCTTATAGATACTGGAACCGCCAACAGGTGGAAGAAGTTAACTACGTGATGACCAGCCTGTCGCCATGACCTAAGCTGCCACAATTCCAAGAACTGGCCTCAAAGAAATGGGAACAAACCGACCCTGGAACTGAAGACTGACTATTCTGAAAACAATCAAGATGATGGTGGTCAGACCAACGATGAGCAATTTCAAGGTGACGGTCAGAGCTGACTGTGCTGTTCCTGCACGTAGCCCCCTCCAAGCTCTTGTCCCCTGATTGTCAGGGTGTGGGGGGGAGGCGGCCTTTGGACAGGCGTCCACCCACCTGCCTCGCCCCAGTTGCCGGCATCCAGAATAAAGCACCCTTTCCTTTCCACCAACCCGGCCTCTTTATTGGCTTTTGAGCGGCGAGCAGCTGGATCCCACCCTTGGTTACATAAACTCTTCTGTTGCTGCTTCGGGGGAAACTGAGGCCCACAGAAAGGAAACAGCATGCCCAGGTCCCCTGGCGTCTGGGGAGCCCATCCAGGCTGAGAAGGAGCCCAGGTGCCCAGGTCCTCCGGCTCTGTCCTCCAACTCAGGCCCTTCCCACATCAGAGATGTCAGGAACGTGCCCGGGAGTGGGTGGCTCCTGGGACAGCGTGGCCACTGAGGGTGCTGGGCTGGGCTGGACCCAGAGAGCACCGAGAAGCCTTCAGGAGGCAGGGATGCAGGGAGAAGCTGGAGCGGGTGAGGATGGTGGATGCGGGCAGCCGAACGTCAAGGGGAGGCCCTGGTGGCCAAGGCACCTGCCCAGAGGGTAGCGCCCGAGACAAGTGGAGGCTGTCTGTCTGGCTTGGAGGGGCCTCGGCCAGGGGCAGCTGAGTCCCTGCCTCCGAGGGAGGGGTCACAGGAGTATTGGGGTTGGGAGGGTCTTTGTTCCAGACTCCCGTTACCACCACTTACGGGATGCGTACACCACGGTTCAGGCCAAGTGCACAGTAGACCCAGTTAAATGGCCACATTTTTTTTTTTTTATTGGAGTATAGTTGATTTACAATGTTGTGTTAATTTCTGCTGTACAGCAAAGTGACTCAGTTATACACATATATACTTTCTTCTTTTTTTAAAAAAAATATATACAATTTTTGTTTGTCAATTATACTTCAATAAAGCTGGAAAAATATAATCCCAGAGCTCAAAGACTGAGGGGTTAAAGCACCGTTCATTCACTCATTCATTCGTTCAACAAACACTATTTTAAAAAAATATTTATTAATTAATTTATTTAGGTTGTGCCGGGTCTTAGTTGCAGCATGCGGACTCTTAGTTGCGGTATGCATGTGGGATCTAGTTTTCCGACCAGGGATCAAACCTGGGCCCCCTACACTGGGAGCACGGAGTCTTACCCACTGGGCCACCAGGGAAGTCCCAACAAACACTTTCTAAATAACCACCTATGCCAAGCCCTGAGCTCAAGTTGCTTATAATCTAACGGAGAAATAAACGTACAGACACATAAATGCAATATACTATGTTAATTGCTATAATAAAGGGATATTACAATTTCAATGAGATTTTGGATGAGGGGCTGAAATCCGGGTAGTGAATTGTGGAATGTTTTAAGAGGAGGTGTAGAGCACCTCTGTGAAGTATTGTGAGGAGTTCCCCAGATAGACAGGTGGTAGGGAAGGCTTTCAGACAAAAAGAACAGTTTGTGCCAAGGAACAAAAGTATAAGAAAGCTGGTTGGACTTAGGGTTCAATTACTGTTGAATACACTACAAGTGGAAGTGATAGAGAGTACATCTAAAGGAATCATCTGGGGTCAGATCATGAACGATTTTGTGTGCCACACCAAGAAATCATCCTACAGGCAACGGGAATAACTGAAGAAAGTTAGGCAGTGGAATGACATGAAGAGATAAGTGGTTTAGAAAGATTCTGTAGCAGTGTAGAGGACATTGGGAGCTAGCTCAGCAATGACCTAACCCATAAATACACAAGATGATAAGCCACTGTTAGTGAAAGTCCACAGACACAAGAGTCAACATATTTACATCTCCAAGGACCATAGATGATGTCGGATGCAGCCTCTTCAAAATCCAAAACCCTATGAACAATGAGTTTGAGGCACTTTAAACTTTCATTAATGCTCTCCTCAAAATCGTTTTTTCTTTTTTTTAAACATCTTTAGTAATGGAGTATAATTGCTTTACAATGGTGTGTTAGTTTCTGCTGTATAACAAAGTGAATCAGTTATACATATACATATGTTTCCATATCTCTTCCCTCTTGCGTCTCCCTCCCTCCCACCCTCCCTATCCCACCCCTCTAGGTGGTCACAAAGCACCTAACTGATCTCCCCATGCTATGCGGCTGCTATCTATTTTACATTTGGTAGTGTATATATGTCCATGCCACTCTCTCGCTTTGTCACAGCTTACCCTTCCCCCTCCCCATATCCTCAAGTCCATTCTCTAGTAGGTCTGTGTCTTTATTCCCGTCTTACCCATAGGTTCTTCATGACCTTTTTTTTTTCTTAGATTCCATATATATGTGTTAGCATACAGTATTTGTTTTTCTCTTTCTGACTTACTTCACTCTGTATGACAAACTCTAGGTCTATCCACCTCATTACAAATAGCTCAATTTCGTTTCTTTTTATGGCTGAGTAATATTCCATTGTATATATGTGCCACATCTTCTTTATCCATTCATCCAATGATGGACACTTAGGTTGCTTCCATCTCCTGGCTATTGTAAACAGAGCTGCAATGAACATTTTGGTACATGACTCTTTTTGAATTATGGTTTTCTCAGGGTATATGCCCAGTAGTGGGATTGCTGGGTCGTATGGTAGTTCTATTCGTAGTTTTTTAAGGAAACTTCATACTGTTCTCCATAGTGGCTGTGTCAATTTACATTCCCACCAGCAGTGCAAGAGTGTTCCCTTTTCTCCACACCCTCTCCAGCATTTATTGTTTCTAGATTTTTTGATGATGGCCATTCTGACTGGTGTGAGATGATATCTCATTGTAGTTTTGATTTGCATTTCTCTAATGATTAATGATGTTAAGCATTCTTTCATGTGTTTGTTGACAATCTGTATATGTTCTTTGGAGAAATGTCTATTTAGGTCTTCTGCCCATTTGTGGATTGGGTGGTTTGGTTTTTTGTTATTGAGCTGCATGAGCTGCTTGTAAATTTTGGAGATTAATGCTTTGTCAGTTGCTTCATTTGCAAATATTTTCTCCCATTCTGAGGATTGTCTTTTGGTCTTGTTTACGGTTTCCTTTGTTGTGCAAAAGCTCTGAAGTTTCATTAGGTCCCATTTGTTTATTTTTGTTTTTATTTCCATTTCTCTAGGAGGTGGGTCAAAAAGGATCTTGCTGTGATTTATGTCATAGAGTGTTCTGCCTATGTTTTCCTCTAAGAATTTGATAGTTTCTCACCTTATATTTAGGTCTTTAATCCATTTTGAGCTTATTTTTGTGTATGGTGTTAGGGAGTGTTCTAATCTCATACTTTTACATGTACCTGTCCAGTTTTCCCAGTACCACTTATTGAAGAAGCTGTTTTTTCTCCACTGTATATTCTTGCCTCCTTTATCAAAGATAAGGTGACCATATGTGCGTGGGTTTATCTCTGGGCTTTCTAGTCTGTTCCATTGATCTATATTTCTGTTTTTGTGCCAGTACCATACTGTCTTGATTACTGTAGCTTTGTAGTATAGTCAGAAGTCAGGGAGCCTGATTCCTCCAGCTCCATTTTTTGTTCTCAAGATTGCTTTGGCTATTCAGGGTCTTTGTTGTTTCCAGACAAATTGTGAAATTTTTTGTTCTAGTTCTGTGAAAAATACCAGTGGTAGTTTGATAGGGATTGCATTGAATCTGTAGATTGCTTTGGGTAGTAGAGTCATTTTCACAATATTGATTCTTCCAATCCAAGAACATGGTATATCTCTCCATCTATTTGTATCATCTTTAATTTCTTTCATCAGTGTCTTATAATTTTCTGCATACAGGTCTTTTGTCTCCTTAGGTAGGTTTATTCCTAGATATTTTATTCTTTTTGTTGCAATGGTAAATGGGAGTGTTTTCTTGATTTCACTTTCAGATTTTTCATCATTAGTGTATAGGAATGCAAGAGATTTCTGTGCGTTAATTTTGTATCCTGCTACTTTACCAAATTCATTGATCAGCTCTAGTAGTTTTCTGGTAGCATCTTTAGGATTCTCTATGTATAGTATTATGTCATCTGCAAACAGTGACAGCTTTACTTCTTCTTTTCCGATTTGGATTCCTTTTATTTCCTTTTCTTCTCTGATTGCTGTGGCTAAAACTTCCAAAACTATGTGGAATAGTAGTGGTGAGAGTGGGCAACCTGGTCTTGTTCCTGATCTTAGTGGAAATGGTTTCAATTTTTCACCATTGAGGATGATGTTGGCTGTGGGCTTGTCATATATGGCCTTTATTATGTTGAGGAAAGTTCCCTCTATGCCTACTTTCTGCAGGGTTTTTATCATAAATGGGTGTTGAATTTTGTCAAAAGCTTTCTCTGCATCTATTGAGAGGATCATATGGTTTTTATCCTTCAATTTGTTAATATGGTGTATCACGTTGATTGATTTGCATATACTGAAGAATCCTCGCATTCCTGGAATAAACCTCACTTGATCATGGTGTATGATCCTTTTAATGTGCTGTTGGATTCTGTTTGCTAGTATTTTGTTGAGGATTTCTGCATCTGTGTTCATCAGTGATATTGGCCTGTAGTTTTCGTTCTTCCTGACATC
Source organism: Globicephala melas (assembly GCF_963455315.2). Lineage (NCBI taxonomy): Eukaryota > Metazoa > Chordata > Mammalia > Artiodactyla > Delphinidae > Globicephala > Globicephala melas. The sequence continues at coordinate 103,170,797 of NC_083320.1, read as the reverse complement.
TTTGTCTGGTTTTGGTATCAGGGTGATGGTGGCCTCTTAGAATGAGTTTGGGAGTGTTCCTCCCTCTGCTATATTTTGGATATACTTTCTTCTTTTATATTCTTTTCCATTATGGTTTATCCCAAGAGATTGGATATAGTTCCCTGTGAGACAGGACTACTGCCCTTGTTCTCCGAGGAAAAACCTCAGGCTTAAAAGCATTGACTTGCGTGTGGTAAAGCCTTGGCCAGAAGGTGTGGGCTGACACCCTGAATGGGGGGGTTCTGGCTGCACAGAGCTCCCTCCCACCTCTTCACATCATCTTTCCCATGGAGGACACCACCTACGCTCAAGACGGGTGGCCTGATACCTGCATGGTGACCAGCAATCTGGGTATAAGATGCTGCCTCTTGGGGTGGGGCCCAGTTTAAGGAAAGCGACCCAAGCCCGACCTCTCCATCCTGTCCCCTTTGAGGTCCAGCAGGGACAAAGGACCAAGAGGGACCAGAGTGACATCTGGGGACCTGAGTGTAATTCCATTTCTCTAACTCAGTAGGACATCTGCCTCCATGGGTGAAATTGCAAACAGATTACGGAACATCCACGGGTGAATGAGGGTGTTCAATTTCATTCATTCACTTCTTTATTTTCGCTCCTGTCTTCTGTATTTTAAAATTGGTCTCCATCTGGCCAGGATTCTTGACACTTTAACTTCAAAGGGGTATCGTGGCCAGGACAGACTCAGGAGTTGGGGTTAGGCCAGGGAGCAGGGACACAGCCATCCCCAGCGAGGCCTGGCATCCACGTCAGGGGGTGCCTTGGGCTTGGCTGTTTGCCCAGTTGGGGAGGGAGTGTGACTGGGGGAAGCCTGACTTTAGGGTCCTGCCCCACACCTGCAGCCCACAGCTCCTGGTGTGCCAGTCCTGTGCCAGAAAGGTCACCTCCATCTGCCTTTCTTTCTAACACTGGTGGCTTTGCTTATTGAGAGATGCCTTCTCTGCTCCTGCTGGGGTGGGTTTGAAATGCCCAAACTGGCAGAGCACAAAGGGTTTTGGAACATTTTCATGGACACCCCATGCTCTGAGGTGGTGGAGGCCAGAGGAATCCGAAGGCCCTGGGAGGCTCCTGCTGGGACAGGACTTGGGACAAGCTGCTTGGGTCCTGGGCTCCCCCAGGGCAGCAGGCCTTTCCTCCCACTCCCTTTAAGCCGGGAATGCGTTGAGGGCAGAGAGCACTTTTTTTTTAAATTTATTTTATTATTTATTCATTTATTTAGGCTGCGTTGGGTCTTTGTTGCTGTGCGCGGGCTTTCTCTAGTTGTGGCGAGCAGGGTCTACTCTTCATTGTGGTGCACGGGCTTCTCATTGAGCTGGCTTCATGTGTTACAGAGCACGGGTTCTAGGCGCATGGGCTTAAGTAGCTGTGGCATGCGGGCTCAGTAGTTGTGGCTCGAGGACTCTAGAGCGCAGGCTCAGTAGTTGCGGCGCACAGGCTTAGTTGCTCCGCGGCATGTGGGATCTTCCTGGACCAGTGTCCCCTGCTTTGGCAGGCAGATTCTTAACCACTGCGCCACCAGGGAAGTTCCCAGAGAGCTCTTTTGTAGAGGGCGTCCTTTCAGTCAGGACTGTGGCAGCATTGCGTAGATACCATCATGCTTTCAAATATAAAGTAGAAAAAAGGTCTGTCTCACAAGTGGTTGCTTTATAAGTAATATGGTATATACCTCACATCAGGACAGGGACATTATCGCTTAGAGGACAAGATGTGTACCACGGGCCTGCATTTACCCAAACATCCGTAATTCTTAAAACCATCCTGCAAGGAGATACTATTATCACCATTTTACAGAGGAGAAAATGGGGTCTCAGAGAAAACAAGTACCTTGTTCAAAACGACACAATCAGAAAGCGGTGAAGGGACTTCCCTGGCGGTCCAGTGGTTAAGAATCCACGCTTCCAACCCAGGGGCGTGGGTTCGATCCCTGGTCAGAGAAGTAAGATCCCACATGCCTCGCAGTGCGGCCAAAAAAAAAAAAAAAAAATTAGTGGTGTAGCCTGGATTCATACTGAGTTCTGGAGCTCTTCAGCTGGGCGGCACTTTCGGGACATCCTCAGGTTTGGACAGGATGCCCAGGTGTAGGGAGGCTCGGAGCCCACGAGGTGCCCTGCAGTTGGGACCAGCCAGCCTGGCTTCAGAGATGCTCAGTAAAGACCTCTCAGTAAGCGGTGCGTGACCATCTCAGAACGTGACAGTGAGTGAAAAGCCAGGAAGAAGGCGTGTTGCCCAACTTCCTAGCTCAGTAAAGAAGGCACAGCTGAGAGCGTTTAGGGATGCTTAGGAGGTCAAGTTCAACAGAAAGGCAAGGAAGTGATGGCTGTGAATGTCAGGCTAGTGGTTAACTTGGGGGGGAGGGGCAGGGCAGTGGGGGAGGATTCGAAGTTTGCGGGGGTGCTGGGGAACTGCGGTGGTCCATTTCCTGCCCCAGCGCTGACTTAATGAATGTTGGCTTTGTGATAAATCACTGAGCTGTGTGTCTGTTTTGTGCCCTTTTTTGTATCCACGTTAAGTTTCACAATAAAATAGGTTTGCAAAAGAAAGAAAGAGAAAGAAATGCTCAGTTCGTGAAACATGTCATTCTGCAAAAGAAGGACCTGCTCCCAGAGGGCTCCTAGCTGGAGCGGGCAGTTCCCTCGGACCAGAAGAATCGTCTGCTGTCCTCTCCTCTGGATGCACTTGCTTTGCTTCCAGTCTCTTCCACAAAATGGTGTTGGCCGCGCTTGGTTTCGGGTCCACGTTCTTCATGCTTGCTTCGTGCTCCGTCCGCGGGGACCCCTCCTGGGAGGCCAGCCCATCTTCCCCCGACCCCACAGTCATGCCAGGCAAAGGCCAGAGCGGTTGTCCATAGTTCTTGCCTATCGAAACGGCTCTGGCTGACAGCCCTGGAGAAAGAGGAGGCCTCACAATGGGTGGGAGCAGACGCGGTCCTCTGCATCCCCTGGCCATGTGCTGGCCCAGCCCCCAGGAGCCAGAGCTCAGCTGCCCATCATGAGGCATTTCAGCCCACTCCTGGCCAGTTGGCACACGACAGGGCTCAGGCAGATCTGCCCTGACCACTTCTCTGAGCCCGGAGAATAAAGACAACCGTACTTCCTCCCAAGAGCAGGTGCCTGGTTTCAATGCAATGACACGGAAAAGGCACTGGTGCTTATGTGGAGAGGGCCCGACCACGTGGCTTCCATGCCCAGGACGGCCTTCCCTGCCTGCAGGCACAGACCTCTCCACTGACGTCCAGCCCACCGTCCCTCGGACCCCTCACCTGCTGCAGGGAGCCCTCTGAGCGCCCCCAAACTCAGGTGGGCCAGACACCCCCCTCCAGCTCCCACAGCCCTGGGCTTGCCCCAGCGAAGATGCTCCACCCTGCCCTGCCCTCCCCTGGGCCGAGAGACAGCTGGAGCACAGGCACCTGTCTTACTCACATCCCAGGTGCTCTGGCCCCAGCCCAGGGTCTGAATGCAGCAAGAGAGGGATCCACAGGTCTCAGTACGGAAGCTCTGGAGACCCTGAAGCCCCGCTGAGTTGCAGGCAGCTGACCAGCCGTCCAGAGCAAACCCCAGCCCTCCGTTCAACGCCCCTGGTTCCGCGGGTTACTCTGGACACAGCCGATTCAAAGGGCAGACCAGCTGCTGAGGCCAAACAGAATGAGGGTCACTTGAGTGCTAGTTTAAACGCACCAGAGGGGCTCATCTTTTAAGGAAAGCCTGTGATGAGTTAGTTCTTTGGGAGAGTAAAGGATTCTTTGGTAGAGCAACGAAGCCCATCTAATTTTTTTTCTTATACAAATTCAGAATTTGGACTTTGGGGGCCTGGGTTCCCTGGGACAGCGATTAGCATGCAGAAAATGCTCTCTAGGGAAGGTACTCCTTAATAGGGAATGCTCTTGAGGTCCGCACTGCAAAGGGGGGGAGGGGATGAAGCAGGCAAGGGCTTGGAGAAGCTGGGCTGCCAGGCAGTCTGGGGGTGCGCTCCGCGGGCCCCACGGGGAGCTCGAGGCTGGACCACATTTCAGAGTTGCCCCCCGACGTGGTGAGAGAGCCACACTTTTACCCGCCCTGACAGTTGGTCCACGGACGCTAGTCACCCGGGAGGGGCGTGGTTTGAAGGCGAGATGGGCGTGGCTTGAGGGCGGGGATCCTTGCAGAGACGGTGGGGGGCTAGTTGTGGGCACCCCACCCTGCTCCCTGGAGAGAAATCCCTTCATCCCTGAAGGGGAATCTGGGGGCTCATTAGTATCCACCCCACTGCCCCGCCCATCACGTGAAACTTTTTTTTTTTTTGCCGTATGCGGGCCTCTCACTGTTGTGGCCTCTCCCGTTGCGGAGCACAGGATCCGGACGCGCAGGCTCAGCGGCCATGGCTCACGGGCCCAGCCGCTCCGCGGCACGTGGGATCTTCCCGGACCGGGGCACGAACCCGTGTCCCCTGCATCGGCAGGCGGACTCTCAACCACTGCGCCACCAGGGAAGCCCACGTGAAACTTTTATAAGGAAAAATCAGGGAACGCTGTTTCTTGAGGGTCTACTATGAGCTAGACTCTGCTGCATTCTCTCGGAAAATCCTCACAATGGCTTTGCCAGATGGGTGTTATTACACCCATTTTCCAGTTGAGAAAACAGAGGAGAAAGAAGGTCAGTGGTCAGGAGCGTGTCAGAGCTTCACTCCCCGACCTCCTGCTGCCGGGCTCCCTGCTGAGCACCTGCGTCCTCTCCATCCCGTGTCCCACCTTGCCTGTGTAGGCTTGTCCTAGACAGTGGGCATCCTCAACCCTCACCGGGCCAGGCACCAGCCAGCCCTCAAGCGCACTGCTGGTGAAACTAGAGGCCAAGCCTGGGGTGAGGCCCTATGAGGCTGACCACCAGGGTCCAAGACCCGGCATGGGGTCCAGGGCAGGGCAAGGCCAGACCCCCGGCCAAGGAAAGGCCGCATTACAGTCTGGTTCCCCGAGAGAATCAGAGTCAAATGGGCAGACGTCAGCTCTCATGGAAGCTGCCCCGTGCAAGTGTCAACTTACATGCCTGAGGTGGTGGACACACAGGCCTGTAAGGGCATCCACTCAACAGACGCTGGACACTTGCCGAAAAGGTGGCTGAGTTCTGAGGCTCAGCAGAGGAGCAGAGGTCTCCCCGACTCACTTTTCTTCCCCGCTTTGGACCCTAATCCCCGCATGATGATGCTCTGAAGTGACTATTCCAAGGGTGGCAGGGTGGGAGTCCTCAAGTCCATTGAGGAAAACACCTCACCTGTGGCTGACCTTGGCTATGACCTTGGGGAAGACCAGAGGTCTTGTGCTGTGTGTGGAGGAAGACAGTGCTTGTAGGGCAGGGGATGGTAAGAGGGGCCGCAGCCGAGATCCCCCTTTGCCTTTACCCAAGGCCATTCGGACAGGGGGTGGAAGGCCCACATGACTTCCCTCTATTGCAGGAAGGGGAACCCCTTCCCGGGCCCGAGAGTGGGCTGTTGTCTAACACTCAGAAATGAATTGTCCGAAGAGACACACATGCTGACGAAGAAAGAGACTTTATTGGGAAGTGGCGCCCACCCGGGCAGAGAGCAGCAGGGTAAGGGAACCCAGGAGAGCTGCTCTGCCACGTGGCTCGCAGCCTCTGGTTTTATGGTGATGGGGTTAGTTTCCGGGTTGTCTCTGGCCAATCACCTTGCTTGGCCCGTGTTTGGTCTGACTCAGGATCCTTCCTGGTGGCTCATGCATCGCTCAGGCAAGATGGGTTCCAGCAAGGAGAAGTCTGGGAGGTTGGCAGGACATATTATGGGCTGGCATCTCCTCCCTCCTTTGGGCCCCTCCCGAATTCTTCCAGTTAGTTTTTGGCAGCAGAGCCATGTTCCTTATGGGGACCTTTTGTTGTGAGACAACTCATGCACATGGCCATCACCGTGCCTGGCCAAGGCGGGCAGTTTCAGTCAATGGTTCCCTAACACCTCCAGACAAGGGCATGGGTACCTTTCAAAGGAGGCAGGGGAGGGTCCCCCAGCGCCACCTCCCTGGTGGCAACTTGAGAATAGGGTCTGGCCCAGCGTCCCAGCTGGAGGCCTTGATTCCGCCATCTGCTCAGCCTCTAGGGGCTGGACCAGCGCCTTCTACTTCTCCCCAGGGTCCGCTAATCAGATTCATTTTCTCTCCACCACTAGGGCGCGCTGTAGACCCCCGTGCTGTGCGGGGCTGCCAGTATCCTGCAGCAGGACAGCCGGTCCCTGGGAGGCGGGCTTTGCTTCATTCATTGCTGGGTCACCCGTACCTGGAGCAGAGCGCAGACAGGTAGGTGCCCAGTGTAGAGCACATCCCGAGTGAAAGGATGGCAAGCCTGGGCCTTTCCAAGTGTCCCCGCCACCCTGTCTCACCTGTCTATCCACCATCTATCCTCTTCTGCATCATTTATCTATATCTCTCGAAATTTATTTTTTCTAAAGTGTCTCAAAGTAAGTTGCAGATATGATGAGTTTTACCTCTAAATAGTTCAGTGAGTGCTTCCTAAATGCAAGGACATTCTTTGACATAACCACAGTACAATGATCCACATTAGGAAATTGCAGGCAGCAGGGTGGGCGGCCCAGGGATGCGGAGATGGCTAGTGTGTCTGAGAAGCACTTCTGTGCTGAGGGCCCGGGAGGGGAGGGGGAGGCCAGACTGCAGAGCAGGCAGTCCCAGTAATCGAACAGGCCTGGAGCTAAGTTGAGTGTTGAACTTCACCTGAAAAGCAGGGGGAGCCGTGCAGACTTGCGGCCTGGGCAGCTTGGGCTCTGGTGCTCACCTTAGCCCCTGTCTCCCGGGTCCCTCGGGAGGCCACGGCGATCATCCCGGTGGTTGAGGGTCCTCGGTCCTCGGGGCTAACCCGGTCACCCTGCTCAGTTCAGCAAGAACAGAATGTACTCAAGGAGCCCAAGGAACAGGGAGTGGAAGGGCAGGGAAGGAACAGAAAAAAGTGAGTGAGAATAAGGGTCTGGCACAGGCCAGGCCTGTTGTGTAACCTGCGTTGACGTCTCCCAGTGGGTGAGTCACCGTTCTGCTCAGAGCGCCCACTCCTACCATATCTACACACAGCCTTCCTGCTCCAGCTGCCTGGCACTGTCCTCCCTGCCCTGTTCCCTGGGGCTGAGCACGAGAACTTGGAGGTGTTCAGAATGGGGTTCAAATCCTACCATGGCTGCTGTGTGAGCTTGAGCAACTTGCTTGGCGTCTCTAAGCCTCAGTTTCACTCCTCTAAAGCCTGAATGGCAGTCTATCCCTTGTAGTTCGTGGTGGGAGTTAGCTGGGATGGTCGGTGCCTGGGTCTGGCTCACCTGGACGCTCCTGCCAGGGTGCCTGGCACTTAGTAGGTACTCGGAAGGTGTCTGAGGGAGGTAAACCCATACGATAGCGCCTGGCCTGTAGCAGACCCTGGGGAAGTATCAGTTGTCTTATCTGAGGCCTTTAAACCATCCACAGTTACGACCCCCTGCATCTGCTCCGAGGCGGGTAACCCAGTCTGAGCCCACTGTGCTGAAGGTAATTGGTGCTCCTGGCGGGCAGGTCACGGCCACACTCCCTGCCTACGTGTGTGCTCCCATCCTACAGAGACGCCTGCACATGGAATTACTGAGGAGGGGAAAGCGGGGAGCTCCAGCCAGGGGACCAAGTTGGGGTGCTGACGGAGGTCGTAGGCAGGACTGCAGAGGCTGGTACCCGGCCATGGGGGCCCCAGGCACTGCGCTGCATGGGGGAGAATGTAGGTGTGCTGATGGGAGGGGTGGGCTGCCAGGGCCCTTCCCCCCAACCCCATCCCCAGGTAAACCGACACCTGGCCCTCCTCCCGCAGGCCTGCACCTCACCTGCCTCTTGGCTGCTCCAGGAGATTTGAAGGTGTTGCAAATCGCTCTGTGATGTCCTGGAGCCATACCAAGTCCCTGGCCCGTAGCCCACCCCTCGGGGCTTGGCGCCAGCTGCATTGCCCCTGGGAGACAAGCTGCCTTTTACGACTTTGGTTTGAAGGGCTGGGTCAGCGGCATCCTCACCTGGCTGGCAGTGGAGAGGTGCCTCTTTGAAGTTCAAGCAGAATCAAGGTGATCAGAGGTCGCAGCGCCGGGCTGCTCCCATCCCAGGCCGCAGCCACCCAAAGGTGTTTCTGTGCTGAGTGGGGTAGAGGCTAGGAGCCTGTGCTCTGGAACCAGACAGCCTGGGTGCCACTGACTCGCTGTGTGACCTTGGACAACTGCCTTGCCCTCCCTGCTCAATTCTCTCATCGGTAATATAGAGGTGAGAAGAGTCCTCACCTCAGAGCAGGGCTGTACCAGGTAAATGAGTTAATGCAAGTAAACAGTTCCGAGCAGCCCCAACTCGTGGGTGCTGTGCAAACATGAGCCATCACCTCGAGAATTCAGGGACAGCACAGATCCTTCCTAGGGGCGGGAGGAGGCCAGCCTTCCCTCGCCTGACCCTCCAGCCCTCTGTGATCCAGCCCTGCCCACCATCCACCCTCACATTTGACCTCTCCCTTCCTTCCACGGCAGCCCCAGGAGCTGCTGTGCTTCCCTGAGCTCCTCCACCCACCCATGCAGGCTGACTCCTACCCGCCACTTCCCTCACCACTCAGCTCAGTCATCCCCTCCTCCAGGAAGCCTTCCACTTAACCCCATGACGTGCTAACCTCCCCCAAAGCCTGCGGGTTTGAAGAAATGGAGGCTCCGAGAGGGGTGAAGCTGCCAGAGCAGAGGGTTGGGACTTGGCTTCAGGGCTGGCCAGCTCCAAAGCTGGTGCCTTTCCCTCTAGCCTTCCTGCTTCCCTCTGTCAGGGTTTGTGGAGGGGATGCTGGAATGTTGCTGTGAGGCTTGGAGGGGCAGCAGCCATTTTGTCACCATGAGGCAATAAGCATAAAGGAAAAGCCTCTCAGAGAATTTGAAGCCAAATGTATTCTTATCTTGTACAACATCTAAAGAAGGAATGTTACTGTCACAGCCATTCAGAAGGGGAGTGTCACGGAAGCAAACACTGGCAGTGCCCACCCCAGCAATGCCCATGAGAAGGAGGCTTCTTAGTCAATGCCCTTTCAGAATTCTGGACGCATCAGCTTATCCAGCTCTCTCTGTGCCACATTCATGCTCCAACTCACGAATGGTTGTTGGTTTTCTGACGAAGGTCTGCTCTGGGGGAGAAGGCACTGTCACAGGCCAAGAGTGGTTTCCATCATGTCCCAGGACTGCTCATCATAGACAAATGCATAGGCCTGAAGGTTTACACATATGAGCCCATCCCGAGAGATGGAGCTGTGAGTGGGGTGTCCCCTAAATCAGATTTCCAAAGTCTCGCGCTGTGGGACTCTTGCCCGTGAGCTTGAGAACTACAAAAGATGTGCAATGCCTGTTGAGTGAACAAGGGGATAAATTTTCCCTCCCCCACTGCAGCTGGGTTCCTGAGGGCAAGATCTGCATGTGTTTCGTCCCTGAGTGCCCAGAATGGGTCCCGGCCCTGGCAGGGGTTCCCACGGGGGTGCGGATGATCAATGGCTGGTCAGGGTGGGCAGTGAGACCTCCAGGGAGAGGAGGAGCCCCCCAGAGGACAGAAGCCCAGTTGCTCTCGTCCACTGCTCCCGACACCCTAACTGACCCCAGGTTCCCTGGGGACCCTCAGCCCATTTCCGGAAGCACTGAAGGGACGTGTCTCTCCCAGACACCTGAGTCCCTGCCACTGTCTTCGGCTGTGGTCTGGGGCTGCAGGTGGGTTTCCTACAGAGGAGCCGCTCTTTGAATCTGCTTTACTTTTTCCAGAGTCTTTCTCTAGAGGGTTTCTGAGTTCGATTTGGTTACTCATCACACAAGGGTTTCTTGAGCCCTCCATGTGGGTAAAGATCGAGATCTGCCTGCAGACTGGATCCCATTAGGGTTCAAGTCCAGGTCTGGGTCAGGACCAGACTTGGCCTCCTGGATAAGGGTAAGGTTTAGATCCAGATTAATCTTAGAGCCAGGCCAGAGGGTCAGTTTTACTTCACGCATTTGCCCATCTTGTGGGATGTGGAAATTGGAGTCAGAGTTTATAGGACTTGACCCTCTGGGACCCCCGGGACCCGCTGCTTCCCCGCCTCGGCTCCCACCGCACCTGCCAGTAAAGGGCTGACGGCCTCTTGTGAGTTTTCTCCCAGGCTGTTTGGTGATGACACCAACTTCCCAAGGCCAAGGCCTTCCCAGGGCCCTGGCCTTCTACTTACTGGGCAACCTGCAGCTTTGTCCAGATGGCTGGGGGAGCAGTGCTCGTATCTGACAACCTGGCCAGGGGCACTCGCCTCCCGCCATCCTGGAGTTCCTTCACTGCCAGCCTCCCACCGTCCCCACCCGGCCTTGACCTCCAGAGATGAATGGCGATGCTGTCAGAGATCCCAGCAGAGCCAAGTCCCCGGAGCCTTGTGAGCCCAGGATTAGAGGCCGGCTCAGGGCGAGCAGACAGTTATCTCTGGCGCTCGTCCCTCTGGGATGGGGCTGCTGCACCGAGAAACACCTCGGAGGTGCTCTGGGTTTGCTCAGGTGAACGGGCCCAGGCAGCTGGGGGGAAACCGAGGGCAGGGGCGTGGGAGAGGGTCAGGGTGACAGAGGAGCACAAGGCTGGCTCTGGGGCTGCCACGTCCTTCTGGAGAGAGGGAACATGGTGTACGTGCGTGTCCTCAACCAGGAAACCTGATGCTTGTTGATCTTGAGCGCCTGCCGGAGTCTCGGCCCCGGTTCTGGGCACGCACCATGCAGCCTGCGAACGCCAGATCTGGGGGCTGGCGGAGGAGGGAGGCGTGTGGGACCTGGGTGGACGTGGGTCCCTCTGCCATCAGGGCAGCCAGCGAGGCAGCACCTCCTGAGGGACAGCTGGAAAGGTCCTCTTGAGCACCTACTGGACACTGGGCATTGCTCACAGTGCATTGGATGCATTGTTTCATTTCATCCTGGGAGCAGTTCTGCAAGGGTTCAGCCTCATTACGCAGAGGAAGGAAGGAAAGAAGGGTCAGCGAGAATCAGTTACCCAGTGAATCAAGGAGGCGAGGACGCACAGCAGGTGCAGCATGAGTAAAACCCCGGCCTTGACATTGTTTTATTTTAAAGAACACCCTTCCAGTGTGACAGAATAGAGGCCCCCACTATCTTGACCTGGGTTCACCCAAGCAGAGACTGAGGCTCCTGGCCTCTGTGTGAGACCTTTTTGGGGGAGTGTGACCCCCTGGGAGATGGAGCGATGGACAGGAGAGTGAACGGGCTGGGATGGAGAACGGATGCTCGCATGGGATTGATGGCAGACCACTGGGTCCTGGCTCTGAGAGCCGCACACACTCTGCCTGGGGGAGAGAGGAGGGAGATTTACCCTCAGGTCCCTGTATCCCACCCTTTCCTGTTGTCAGTGCGTGTCTGCCCGGCAAGGTGTGCTCAGTGGACGAGAACTCAGAGCTGGTCCCCGCAGAGGTGCCCAGGTGGCTGGATCAAGAGGCAGGTGAGGTCCAGAGAGCTGTGCAGACAAAGTGGCTGATGTGTCCGGTCTCCTTATCATACAGCTGGGGACATTGAGAGGGGACGTGAAAGGCCATGCCTTGGTGGCTGGGGACTGGCGTGAGATCACGTGACACTCAGACCACTGAGGTGACCACGGTCCCCGGCAGGTGGCAGGCAGAAAGAAGGTTGCCTGGCTCTGGGTGTAAGTGTAGCGTCTGCGTGTGTGTGTGTGTGTGTGTGTGTGTGTGTTATACATAGAGAGAATTTTTGGAGCGACAGATAGGTGGCCAGGAGTGGAGCATGAAGACAGCCCTCTCTGGAAAGTTCTCAGGTGTGTGCACCCCATATAAAGAAGGATGCCCCCCACCTTGCTCCAGGGCTACAGGAGGTCGGAGCCCAGTGTCCAGGCCCCCGTCCCAGCCTTTGGAGGGGTGTCAGGCCAGCCCAGGCCCAGCCAGTGCCGTGACATGAGTCAGTCCCGGGAGGAGAGGGGCCGGGGGCTGGGGAGCGGACAGCCCACGTCCTGGGCTGTGGAGCTGTTCCCACTGGACCTCGGGTAGCCCAGGGGCCTAGAGCGAGAATGATGAGTAACTGGGCTTCGGCATCCAAGTAAAACCTACCCCAAACCCCAGACCAAACTGCCTCGGGTGCCTGCCAGCTGCCGCTGCCAGGATCATCAATACGCATTGTTCCCCTAGACGGGGCCCCTCCGCACTTTCAACCACGAGTTCCGGGGGCGGGCTAGGTGTGGCTCACACCACGCGGACAGGCACAGCTTCGTGGGATCTGTTCCCCAAGCCGCTCTCCCCACAGCCTCCAGCGACAGGGTCACGGGGAGGAAGGTAGCTCTCGGGCTGGATCAGGGTGGAGAGCCTTCACCAGGTGTGAAAGCTGGCTGACCTTGGCCTCGGGCTCCTCAGCTACTCAACAGGGTAATCACGTGGCCCTCGCGGTCTCGTAGGGTTGGCATGAAGGATGCAGGAACTCATAAGAAAAATGTGGAGCCGGAGTGAAGTGCAGTGTCCCTGCTATTCTCAGCGTGCTGGGAGGCGTCAGGCTTCGGGCAAAGGGTGGGGGGGTACTGGTCGCACAGGCCTGGGTTCCCACGTCAGCCTCCTCTATCCAACGCACGTGACTTTCTAAGCTTCAGTTTCCTCATCTGTGAAATGGAGCCAGGGAAGCTGGAGGCTGGGCAGGCCTGGCTCTCAGCCCAGTGCCGGGGGCTGGGGGACTTGTGACCATGACACAGAGACCCTGCAAGGTGACTCTCTAGGTCAGGCCAAGCATCACGGACAGAACAGGGGCCACATCCTCTCTGGGAGGCCAACGTCAAGACACACCTCTTCCATGAAGCCCTCTTGAGTCCTTCCAGCGCTGGCCTGGGCCCCTCCTCTAGATAACTAGATCCCACGGCCTCTAGGCCATTCTCTTTAGCTCTTAAGCACTGCAGGGGATACTGTTATTGGGGTGGGAAGTGGACTGTCCAGCAGACTTGCCCCTCGCCCTATTTGAGAGGAAAACCCCTTTCATGTGATACTGGCAGGAAATAAGCCGCCCGCTGTGAAAGGGGGCAGGTGTACCCTCACCTAGTTCCTGGGCATATTGACCAGGCTTGGCCAAAAGGACACTCCCAGCCAGGGCTCAGAATCTTAAGCAGTGACATCATTCAAAGGGAGAGTTGGACTCTGTTCCCCATGGCTGCGTCTGTGAGCAGTAGTCCTGCAGGCCAGCCGTGGTGGGGTGGACCTTGCCCAGAGCACCTGGGGCTGTGACTTGGCTCTGCTTTTCGCTCCTGGCCTCCTTTGGCGCCTGCCCACTTCCTGAGCTTTGTTCTCTCACCTTCTTGCCAATTCTGAGCTCCCTGGCAGCCAGAGTTGGGTCAGGTCTCTGTTGTTCACTCAACACACATATTTCCCTTGCATGATACCAGCTGTTCCAGGCGAGCAAATACTCTTTCCCTCAAACGGATTACACCCCCCGGGGCCAGGAATGCTGCCCTCCACGCTGACGTATCGCCCACCGCATGCCTCCCCGGGGCATGTACACCATGGTTAACTTAATGAACACTGCTGTGTGTTATGTATGAAAGTTGTTAAGAGGGTAAATCCTAAGAGTTCTCATCACAAGGAAAAATATTTTTTTCTATTTCTTTAATTTTATATGTGTATGAGACGGTGGATGTTCACTGAACTGACCTTGATAATCATTTCATGACATATGTAAGTCAAATCGTTATGCTGTACACCTTAAACGTGTACAGTGCTGTATGTCAATGATATCGCAATTAACCTGGAAGAAAAAAAAATTTTTTTTAATCTTGTTTCTTGGTTGAAATTTCCAAAGGTTTATATTTCCTCTCCCAGAAAAAAGCATGAGTTCCTTGAGGAATAAGACTTTGTATTTTTCACCTTTTTATCCCTCACAGCATCCAGTGCACAGTACAGGCGTACCTTGTTTTACTGCGCTTTGTTTCCGTGTGCTTTTTTTTGGGCGGTACGCAGGCCTTTCACTGTTGTGGCCTCTCCCGTTGCGGAGCACAGGCTCCGGATGCGCAGGCTCAGTGGCCATGGCTCACGGGCCCAGCCGCTCCGCGGCATGTGGGATCCTCCCGGACCGGGGCACGAACCCGCGTCCCCTGCATCGGCAGGCGGACTCTCAACCACTGTGCCACCAGGGAAGCCCTCGTGTGCTTTTTAAAAAATAAATTGAATGTTTGTGGCAACCCCGTGTCAAACAAGACTATTGGTGCTGCCATTTTTCCAACAGTATTTGCTCAGTTCATGCCTCCGTGTCACATTTTGGTAATCTTTGCAATATTTCAAACTTTTTCATCACTATTATATTTGTTATGGTGATCTGTGATCAGTGGTCTTTGATGTTACTAGTGTAATTGGTTTGGGCACCGTGAACCATGCCCATAGAAGATGGCAAACGTAATCTATAAACGTGTGTGTTCTGACTGCTCCACCCACTGGCTGTTCCCCAATCTCTCCGTCTTCTTGGTCCTACCTGTTCCCTGACACACAACAATATTGAAATTAGGCCAATTAGTAACCTTACAGTGGCCTCGAAGTGAAAGGGGGAGTCAAATAAAACACTAGAAAGGAAGCTTAGTGAGGAAGGCATGTCGAAAGCCGAGACAGGCCGGAAGCCAGGGGCCTTGTGCCACAGTTAGCCACGTTGCGGATACAAAGGAAAAAATCTTGACGTGAAAGGGCTGCTCCCTTGAACTCATGAATAATAAGAAAACCAAAGTGGGGAGGGGTGTGCCTGGAGGGCTGGACACCCTTCTGGAGCTGAGTTACTTAAGAAAGAAGATGGTTTTCTCCTCTCTTTGGATTTCCAGCCCTTGGTTTGGGGCAAAAAGAAAACATCTGCACGTGGCAGATGAAAGAACTTGCTGGTTTTTGATTTCCCCAGCAGCACGTAGGTAAATAATTATTATCAGTTTGGCGCAGTTGGGTTCAAGGGTGACTACGTGAGTCTTTCAGTACTGATGGTTCTAGGGAAGGGGCGGGAATCTGAGTCATTCCCATAAAGTCTTAGTGCATGAAAAAGCCAGAGGCACCTCCCAGGAGCTGGGACAGGCGGCAGAACAGGGTAGAGCTGTGTTTGGCCTTGGATTTTACAGCCAGCATCTCTGGGCATTCGCTTTCCTTCCTGACATGTTTATACAACAGAGATGGCTGTTGCCTGGATTTGATACATGTTTTTCAGTTGGTTATAATTTCTGACATTGGAAATGTCCCCACGTATCATGGAGGGGTCAAACTTCTTTGAAGAGCAGAGAAAAATTCCCCAGGATCGCCATGGCAATGGAAGCTGTCACTATGCCGGGCCAGAGCCAACATCACTTTGGATCTGGACCCTGGATAATGTTGCAGTGTCTGGGCTAATTGTCTGTTCATTCATTTATCAGTTTATTTGTTCTACTAATTTGCTCCTTATTTGTGACCCTACTTGGTTCTGGTCATTCTCCTCGCTGGCGTCCAGGGCAGCCTAGATGAAAAGATGAATAGTCAAGGCGGGAAATTCTCTGACACTTTCTCTTCATTTCCTGTGCCAGCTTGTCTTTCTCAGGCCAGGCTTTAAATGTTGGTGAGCAAGGAATGCAAAGGACAAAGCCTATCTGAACCTCACTAGGGCATGTGGTAAAATTGTGTGCGGTCTCCTTGTGGACCAGACAGAGAGAGACCATGTCAGGAGCATGGGTGTTGCCACTTTCTAGCTGTGTGTCCTTGGCGACTTACTTAGTATCTGTGACCCTCCTATCTCCTCAGTCTGCAGAGTAAGGATAAAACTGATATCTACTAGGTACCCAGAACCCTGCCAGGGCCTATGGTAAGCACACGACATGTATAAACTGATTTTTGTCTCACAACAACCATATGAAGTTAGGACAGCCAAGTCTTTCCTTTCATAGAAGAGGAAACTGGGAACTTAGAGAGGTTAGTACTTGTCCCTGGTCACAGGGCTGGTTGATGGTTTAAATGTCTGAAAACCAGTTTCACACATTTTGTTTTGTATTTTGGGTGTTCAAGGTGGAAGGGTAAATTTGGTCCCTATTAGTCCATCATGCCCTTCCAGTGTTTTGGGAAAGCTTATTCCTTAGATGGCCCCTCAGGAAGGGCTTGTAGGACAGTATTCCCCATGTTATCATGTTCATAACATTTTTCTATGGTCTTTTTACATAGAGGTTTATTAGGTTGATGTAAAATCTGTGACGTATTGTTTGAATGTGTTGGATATGTTATTCCATTGTCTTCTGGCATGAAGAATTGCTATCAAAAAGTCTGATGATGATGTGGTTATATTTCCCTTTTAAGTAACTTGGTCTTTTTGCCAGGATGCCTAAAATAATTTTTTCATAAAGTCCAATAATTTTACCGGACTATATCTTGAAATTGGCCATATAGGTTACTTTCTCTAGGATTGTGATACGCTCTTGCACTATGTAGTCACAAATTCTTTTATTTCAGGAATGTTCTCTCAAATTATATATTTTAGTCTTTGTTCTTTTGCTTTGCTTTCATGGACTTTCTTGAAAAGTCCATTATTATACATATGTTGTATCTTCTTTGCTTTATCTTTTACATCTATCATTTTTCTTTCAGTCCTTATTATCTCTTTTAAAATAGTTTAAAAAATATGTCTTCCTTTCCATCTTGTCTTTATCTTAAGGCATTATTGTGTTTGTTCTTTCTTGTGTTCCTTCTACTTTAGTCTTCATTTTTAAAAGATTTTTTTCTTTTTTCTAGTTATGTCCCAAGTTCTGTCACTTCTCTTTTCAAAGCTTCCTATTCTCTAGTCACCTCATTTGTAAGATTTTCTAATTTTAATTTATACTTTTCTTTAATAATTTTTATCATTTTCATAATACATTTTAGCTTGCTTTTTAATATTGGATTATAACTTCTATCTCTTGTATACATGTCTTTCTGGTGTGTTTTATTGTCTGGGGGGGATATTTATTCTCTGGTTCTTCTATATTATTATATATACATATAATACTCCCCATTCTCCTGTTTCCTCAGAATTATCTTCTTATGGGATTTGATTTTTTTTTTTCTGTTGCTCACTTTTTATCTGCAATGCATTTTTCTTGCTTTTAGCATGTAAATGTGTGTCAGAATACCTTTTTTGGCTTCATCCCTGTAGAGTTCCCTGGTTTTTTTTCTTAGAACAAAAAATATTTTACTGAAACATAAGATTTACAGAAGTTTCCAGACAAGCCATACAAAATGGTCATAAGCTTTTACTTGAAGGGAGGATTCTACACTTGACAGCAAAGTCACAATGTTATTAGTGAGGGCTGTGATGTTTGTTTAATGTTCCCGTGTTGGTTCAAACAATGAAGCTTGTCCATCTACAGCATCTGAATAACTAGCATATTCTAAAGAACTGGTTAGCTGCTTTTAACCAGTACAATTAGATCATCATAAAAGGAGGGAAAGGAGCCCATAAAATAAACATAAAACTACCCCCCCCGCCAAAAAAATAATAAAAAAAAAACACCCACATCCTTGCAGCTAACCCTGACAACTCTCTTCATTCACAGTGCTTTATACTTAACCCTTGTTGGGGGAAACGAATAAAAGCAGAGAGGCGCCACTGTTTCTAGATGTTTCGCAGCAATCCAGGTGATACTTCTAGCCTCTGCTCGTGTTTTACAGCAGTGGATCAGGACCAGACCTAGATCTGCTAATGTAATAAATGCTAATGGCTTTTATTGTGCCGTGTTTCTAAGACTATGTCCATTAAATGGAAACAAAAAGGAAGAAGTCTTGGCAGAACAGAAGTGATGCACACCTGATGATCAGATGGATTTAAACATTATTCCTGGCATATAGCCTAGTCCATGCTCTAGCTGTTTCTATGGCTTGGGCTTTGTTGCTCTTCCACTGCTCCGACACATCATTTGCTAATGGATCAGCTGGATTGGAAGCACTTAACAAAGGCTTGATCGATAGCAGAACTGTGCGGATCTGCAGTGCTGGGGACCGCTCAAAATTTCTAAACGTATTCTTCCCAACTTGTCTACATTAGGATGACAAATTCTGGTCATGAAACATACTTCAGGGGCTGCCACTGGGTATTCATCTGGAAGGAAGAGTTCAAGTTTAAAAGTCCCCACCTCGGGCTTCCCTGGTGGCACAGTGGTTGAGAATCCGCCTGCCAATGCAGGGGACACGGGTTCGAGCCCTGGTCTGGGAGGATCCCACATGCCGTGGAGCAACTGGGCCCGTGAGCCACAACTACTGAGCCTGCACATCTGGAGCCTGTGCTCTGCAACAAGAGAGGCTGCGACAGTGAGAGGCCTGCGCACCGCGATGAAGAGTGGCCCCCGCTCGCCTCAACTGGAGAAAGCCCTCGCACAGAAATGAAGACCCAACACAGCCATAAATAAATAAATTAATTAATTAAAAAAAAGTCCCCACCTCAAAGGGGGAACCCTGGGGTCCATCAAGGACCACATGAAAATAATGCGTGTTGCTCTCATCTGGTTCTGCTTTGATGCTGGGAACTGGTCCAACCAGCAAATGCTGGGTTTCCTTGAAAATCCCATGGGGTAGCCCGGCCATCTTGTCAGATCCCAAGATGGGCCTCTGGTCTCTTCTCCCTATAGCTTCCTCTTATGTTGTTTTCACAAAATGATTAAAAGCATGGCCTCACACTCTTGGAGATCTGACTACTCTCTTCCCCTCTTCTGCATTTTTTTTTTAATTTTTAAAATAAAAAAAAATTTATTTATTTATTTTTGGCTGTGTTGGGTCTTCATTGCTGTGCGCGGGCTTTCTCTAGTTGCAGCAAGCGGGGTTTACTCTTGTTTGTGGTGCGCAGGCTTCTCATTGTGGTGGCTTCTCTTGTTGCGGAGCACGGACTCTAGGTGTGCGGGCTTCAGTAGTTGTGGCACACAGGCTCAGTAGTTGTGGCTCACGGGCTCTAGAGTGCAGGCTCTGTAGCTGTGGCGCACGGGCTTAGTTGCTCTGCTGCATGTGGGATCTTCCTGGACCAGGTCTCGAACCCCTATCCCTTGCATTGGCAGGCAGATTCTTAACCACTGTGCCACCAGGGAAACCCCCCCCCCCTCTGCTTTTATCTGGACCTTTCTTTCCTTTGCTTCTACTCTCCTTATCCTGCTCAATTTGGATTCTGCTTCTATCTGTTTCTTCTCAGTTTGGATCTCTGCTTTGGAAAAGAGCTTTGATTTGTTTGTTTGTTTTAAAGATTTTTTTTTTGATGTGGACCATTTTTAAAGTCTTGATTGAATTTGTTACAATATTGCTTCTGGTTTATGACTTTTGGTTTTTTGGCCCCGAGGCATGTGGGATCTTAGCTCCCCGGCCAGGGATTGAACCCACGTCCCCTGCATTGGAAGGCGAAGTCTTAACCACCGGACTGCCAGGGAAGTCCCTGATTTGTTACATTTCATGAGTTCAAGGGCCCATAGTGCTCCAGTGCTATCAGCTCTGTCATATGGACCCATTGCACTTGCCTCCTGGTTGGATCCTTCAAAACCTAGTTCTCAGAATGGCCCACAGCACTTTCCAGTTAGTTCATCCTAGTGACTTGGGGCTTCTTCTGTCTTAGGAGCCCAGACGTCGCCCTATGCACCATGCAGTCCTTGTAGCTTAGCTCCCAGTGGGTTGTTCCCACCTCCTCGTATCAGGAGAATACTGGGGAGATCTTACCACCTAGTTCTGTTGCAGATGTTGTCCGTGGGTCTTCAGTTTTGCTATCTTCGTTGCTCTGTGAGACAATTTGGGAAGATTTAAAAATACCACCACCGTCTTCTAAGAATTCCGGTGTGTGTTGACTATTTTTTTGGTTTGCACGGTTCAGCTCTTAATCTTTCCTGTTGATCCCAAATAAGAACCAAGACTGATACAAAAGTATTACCATACGGGAGATGCAAAAGAAGTGGGGACATCGCTTCCAAATAAAGTGGTCACAGGCTGTGATTTCAGTTCCCATTAAAGAGAGCAGAACATTTCGACCATAAGAAGTGATGACCTGCCCCCTCCACTCTGGTCAGCCCCTTGGGTGCAGTATTGCATTCTGCTCTGTGCACCAGAGTTTTAACAGACACTCATCTGGAAAGTGTGTTTAGGAAGGAGAGGCAGTTTGAAAGTAGGCTACAAAAGTAATTGTTGAGGGAACGACCATAACTGGTATAATTTTCCGACTGCTGCTCTGTGCCAGGCACAGTCAACAAACATTACTGATATAATCTTTACGGCAACTATATAAGTGCTATTCCTGTCATTTCCACTTGATAGATGAGGCTTCAAGACATGAAGAAAGTTGTCCAAAGTAACAGAGAAAGCAGCAAAGCACAAATCTATTTGTTTCCAAACCTGTACTTTTAGACATTTCAGTAAGGAAAAAATTAAGATTTTTGAAAACAATTTGGCACCATATGACTCTAAGAATGTTCCAGAAGGAAGGACAGGACTAACGTGAATTGATGACTTTTTACATGCCGGTCACCGTGTAAAAGTTGTCTAACTTCATCCTCAAAATCAAAAACAAACAACCAAACAAACAAACAATAAGAAGCATGTTTCAGTACCCTAAAGGATCAGTCAGGACCCCGTCAGGAGACAGAAACCATATTTATACAACGAGAAATTCATTTAAAAAGTGTTAACCAGGGGGACTTCCCTGGTGCTGCAGTGGTTAAGAATCCAATGCAACCAAAAAAAAAGGGTTAACCAGGTATAAAGTTGTTAATTAGGTAACTGAAAAAGTAAGAAGGAAACCAAGTTATTGCCAAGGTAGTAACTGCTGGAAGCAGCTAGTACCCTGGGGCTGGCGAAGGGATGGAAGAGATTAGAATTATTAAAACTTAATAATTTTACCTAATTAATTAAATTGTAATTGGAGGAGAGGGCCTGTGGAGCTGACGCTCAGATCTCTGGAGTGTGGGAGATGCTGCTGGTCTGGGGCTGAGTCTCTGAGATGCAGCACCAAGGGGCTAGGTTCTACGAAGCCTGGGAAACTGCAGACTGGATCCCGCTGCTGCTATGGGAAGGAGCTCCTGCCCTGGGGTGAAGCAGTGTGGCTGGAGTGATGGAAAGCAGACAGGGAAGGAGCAAGTCCTGTCCTCCTCCGCCGGCCCTGCATCCTCCCTCCAGCGCCCCTTAGGGGCTGAGCCTAAAATAGCGCCAGCTGGCGATGCAGAAATGTGGTTTCAGCATCACAGCCTCAGCATCACAAGGCACAGGAGAGAAGGGTGGCAGCAAACGGAGGCTCAGAAACGTGCTTCAGGGCTCAGGGCTGGTGAACCGCTCCCACTCCACGCTATTACCCAGCCTTCTGCACCACTGGCTGCTTTATGGCCACTTTGTTCATTTCCTACAGCCCAGGGGCCGACCTAGCCTCTTCCGGTACTTCTCTGCCCTTGGCCAGAGCCCTGGCCTCCATGGGAAGCACAGCCTGACATGTGGCCTTGGAGCTCGGGTCCCAGGAGCCCTGGAGCGCGCTCTGTGCTCCCCCCCATGCCCCCGATCTCTGGTGACACATTCCCTGACTTGGCCTGAGCCCCTGTCCTGGCAGGCCCAACTTCTCAGTGGTAACTCGGTCCCTTCGTTCCCAGCTCAGCCCGGTCTGTCACCTGCCTCTCAGAAGCCCCAGGCACCATGTCTGGGCCAAGCCCCCGAGGCAGGTCCCCAGAAAAGCGGTCTGCAGGGGGCTTCACACATGCTGGCCCATGTTCTGAGGGGCAGGACATTGGTCCCAAGAACAAGGAGACTTACTCTGGGGTGGTGGGCTTGTGGGGGAGGAGGTGCCCTGTGCCACGCACCCATCCCACGCAGGCACCCCACAAAATATATACTGGGGGCAGACTATGTGGCAGGCGCAGTGCTTGCTCTGAAAATACAGTGGTTACGAAGGTTCCATCATCCACCATGATGGGACTCGTGGCCGAGTGCAGGATTCAGACCATAGCCAAGTCGGGAGAGGAGACAGGCGTGAATTTCATTCTCTCAATTCTGGTGTGCAAAAAACATAACGTTAGTTTTCTTTAATTCCTATTCATTTCTATTTTGAAACTTCATTTCATTGGGAGAGTACATCCTTGGTGGATCGCCGTTCAGTCGGGGTTCCCTTTCTTTTTCTAGGGTTGCCTCTGGGCGCGGAAAGGCTTGTGTAGCTCCACGGACAACTTATACTGCAGGGTCCCTGAGTGCAGCCCACTGTCCAGCAGGTCCAGCCGCTGTCCTGGGGCTCGCTCAGAGCCCCTTCCTTGGGCTTGTGCTTTTTCAAGTTCTGGCCCCAAAGCAGGGCATCAGGCCCTCTCCCTGAGACCTCCCCTTCACTGGGCCTTGATGAATTTCCCATAAGTACAATCGTCCCCACAAGCAAATGAATCTCTAACTGCAAATTATATCAGAGCCATGAAGGAGAGGAAAGGGCACTCTGAGTGGAGAGAGAGCTTGTTTCAGTTGTGGAGGAGCCAGAAAGTTCTCCCTGAGGGGGTGACATTTGAGCTGAGAAGTCCAGGAAAGATCTAGAAGGATCTAGTGAGCAGAGGACACAAGAGCCCGTGTGAAGGCTCTGAGGGGGGAACAGGTGCCCTGGTCCGAAGGGCCCGTGGAAGCTGGTGTGAAGGGCGTGGGCCCAGCCGTCCTCTGAGGGAGTTCGCTGGGGTCCATCTAATCAGTGTCTCTCCAGCCGTCTCTGTCCTCCTGGGAGCAGGTGTGTGCTCTGCGGCCACCCTGCGGCTGCCCCGTCACAGGACTGCAGGGAACTGAGAGAGCAGCTCACGGTTTACACGGAGCTTCACCCCATCTGCTTCCAGACTCTGAGGTGGGGTCTCCTCCCCCGTGAAACCCTTCCGGACCACCCCCAGGGAGACACTACCCCAGGTCCTCAACCCACACCTGCGCGCCACCTGCGAGGTGGGCCCAGCTGGGCTTCTGCACCCCACCCCCTCTCACTCCGGGTCTTTCCCTCGCTGACCCCACCCTGAGGTTCCTCTTGTTTCTCTCCACTTTCACTGCACTTATGGTGAGGAAACAAATAATGACGAAGGCTTTCACGCTCAAGCTGAGAGGCTCCATCTGTAAGCCTTCCCAGGAACTTTTTATTTTATTTTTTTCTGTTTTTAAAAACATTTTTATTGGAGTAGAGTAGATTTACAACGTTGTGTTAGTTTCAGGTGTACAGCAAAGTGAATCAGTTATACACATGCCTATATCCACTCTTTCTCAGATTCTATTCCCATATGGGTCATTAGAGAGTGTTGAGTAGAGTTCCCTGTGCTATGCAGTAGGTCCTTGTTGTGTATCTATTTTTTATATAATGGTGTGTATATGTTAATCCCAAACTCCTAATCTATCCCACCCCCTTTTCCCCTTTGTTAACCACAAGTCTGTTCTCTATATCTGTGACTCTATTTCTGTTTTGTAAATAAGTTCATTTGTATCATATTTTAGATTCTACACATAAGTGATATCATATGGTATTTGTCTTTCTCTTTCTGACTTACTTCACTTAGTATGATCATCTCTAGGTCCATCCATGTTGCTGCAATGGCATAATTTCATTCTTTTTTATGGCTGAGTAGTATTCCATTGTATATATGTACCACATCTTCTTTATCCATTCTTCTGTCAATGGACATTTAGGTAGCTTCCATGTCCTGGCTATTGCGATTACTGCTGTTATGAACACTGGGGTGCATGTAACTTTTTGAATCATGTTTTTCTCCAGAGGCATGCTCACGAGTAGGATTGCAGGATCAGATGGTAGCTCTATTTTTAGTTTTTTAAGGAAACTCCATAGGGTTCTAAAGTAGGTATCTTATTTTATCCATTTTGCAGGTAAGAGAATTGGGATTCAGAGAGGTTAAGGGATCCATCCATCTCAACACAGTGAGGATGGTGTCAGACCCCAAACCCCTATCCCCACCGCCACGCCTTGTGGCCTTGCTGTGTGTCCCATGGCCCCAGAGGCTCCAGGTCTGGGAAGGGTGTGGCAGCAGGGCTCTATGAATGGTTTTCAATCTATGAATTTTCATTCTATGAATGGTTTTCAGGGCCTGGGTTCAGTCCATCCTTGGCCCTTGACCTCCTGGACCAGGGGTCGGGAATTTCCACAGGAAGTGTCCAAGTATCAAGTGTGATGCACCCTGACAGCTCCCCAGGTGTTCAGTGACAGTCTGGTGGAACCAAGCAAGGGGAGAATAGGGCCTTAGCCAAGGCACCCGAACCACCGGGAAGTGGAAAGGGCTCAAGTGTGTGGTTTTCCCGATGCATGAACGGGCAGGGCTAGGGGAGCAGCTGAACAATCCAGGGGTGATGGGGGGCTAGGCAGCAGCTGGGCAGAGTCTTCCTGACCCTCAGGAGAGAGATGGCAGCTCTCCCTCTTTCTCACCGGCCTCTTACTTCTGACCCCATCGTGGAGGGTAAAGCTAGGAGTGGCTAATCCCCGTCTCAGTTCCCAGCACTCCCACTGCAGACATGACTAAAGAACACTGGGCTGCAAACCCCAGGGCACAACCCCTCTCAGGTCTGGAGCCTTGGAGTTTCCAATCTTGTTACGTAGGGGAAACCCCCATTAAGACCATCAACAAGAGGGGTGTGGCCAAGATGGCGGAGCAGAAAGATCCTGAGATCACCTCCTGCCACGGGCACACGACAATTACAACTATTTACAGAGCAATATTGATGAGAAAGTCCTGAAGACTAGCAGAAAAGATCTACAACTAAAATCTATAGAGAAGAAACCGTGATAAGATGCGTAGGAGGGGCAGAAACACAGCATAGTCAAGACCCATATCCCCGGGGCGGGCGACCGGGAGAATAATTCCAATTCCAGAGGTTCTCCCCAAGGAGCAAGGGGTCTGAGTTCCACACTAGGTTCCCCAGCTTTGGGGTCCCGTACTGGGAAGATGAGACCCGAGAATGTTTGGCTTTGAAGGCCAGCGCTCAGAGGGCTACGGGAAACACAGTCTCCACTCCTAAAGGGCGCGCACAAAATCTCACGCTCCAGGACCCTGGGCAGAAGCAAGTAATTTGAAAGGAGCCTGGGTCAGACCCACCTGCTGGTCTTGGAGAAGCTCCCATCGGACAGCTCACTGACACTGCCCAGCGTTATGAGAGAGTACCGTACTGCATACTGCCAGCCTGGGAAAAGATCAAAACTCAAAATTCCAAGTATGGTTTCTACTGAATGCATATCACTTTTGTACTATTTTCAAGTCAAAAGACCGTAAGTTGAACCATGGTCAGTTGGGGACCAGCTGGAGTCTAACATTAGTGTAATTGCAATTTTCAAAGGAGAGAAAGAGAATGAAAGCTATATTTGAAGAAACAATGGCCAGAGATTTTTCAAGTTGGAGTATGATTATAAACTCACAAAACCAAGAATATCAATGAACCCCAGCACAAGAAACACGGATAAAACCACACCACGGCAGGTTATAATCAAATTGATCACAACCACTAATAAAGAGAAAATGTAAAAAGCAGCCGGGGAAAGAAGTTATGCTACATATGAAAATGAATCAGACATTGCAATAAATTTCTCTTCAGAAAAAAATGCAAAGCGTAGAGCAAAATATTTAAAATTTTGTGAAGAAACAGTAGCAACAACAACAATAATTTAGAAGTGGAAAAAGTCTTTTTAAATTAAGGTGAAATAGAGGATTTTTTCAGACATACAAAACCTACAAGATCTGCATTTCCAACCCCATGCAGACTCCCAAAACATAAAAGAAAATACAGAGAAAATAAAACTCTGGAGAAAAGAATTATGTAAAACGTGTGGTTCCAACTTCTTTTTTTTTTTAATTTAATTTTTATTTTATATTATAGTTGATTTACAGTGTTGTGTTAGTTTCAGGTGTACAGCAAAGTGGTTCAGTTATACATATATCCATTCTTTTTCAGATCATTTTCCCATATAGGTTCTTACAGAATATTGAGTAGAGTTCCCTGTGCTATATGTGGTTCCAACTTCTTGATTTTTAGAAATGAAATAAAGATCCTGTAAGATTCTGTGAGCCCCTCTAGGACTTTCAGGTCCAGGCTTGGGGTCACTGCACGTTACCACCTGAGACATTTGGGATGAAGGGGGGAGATTCTGGGGGGACCAGGCAGGAGAACGGGTGAGGGATCCAGGTGGGGGGCATGCTGGGGCCTTCGCAGGTTCTTAGGGAGGTATTACTGGCCCTAATTTGGAGTCAGGTCTGCAGACCAGCCCTATTCGGGATTCTGTGTGAAAGAAGGGTTTTTGCTTATTTAAACCCCAGCTTCTTTCCAAGAGGGATGGGTGGGGTTTAAGGAAAATCTCTTGCTGGGCTGAGACCAGAGCAGGGGCTGGAAGGGGGCTGAGAGAGAAACTCAGGGGAGCTGACACTCCTCCTGTGACACAAAGAAAAACTAGGATTTCCAGGAGATGGGAGAGTCTGGGAGGAAAGAGGCTGGGATGAGAGGGGCCGGGTGGCCTGGGATGAAGGGGCAGGGGCATACTCCATGTGGAGAAGGGGCTGGGAGGCTCTCTTTTTTTTTTTTTTTTTAAATATATTTATTTATTTTTGGCTGTGTTGGGTGTTCCTTGCTGCACGCAGGCTCTCCCTATTTGCGGTGAGCGGGGGCTGCTCTTCCTTGCTGTGCACGGGTTTCTCATTGCGGTGGCCTCTCTTGCTGCAGAGTACGGGCTCTAGGCACGCAGGCTTCAGTAGCTGTGGCACGTGGGCTCAGTAGTTGTGGCTCACGGGCTCTAGCGCAGAGGCTCAGTAGTTGTGGCGCTCAGGCTTAGTTGCTCTGCAGCATGTGGGATCTTCCCGGACCAGGGCTCGAACCCGTCTCCCCTGCATTGGCAGGTGGACTCCTAACCACTGCACCACCAGGGAAGCCCTGGGAGGCTCTTAAGAACAGGATGAAGCCTGATGCTCTGTGTGTTCACCCCTCCTCTGTACTTACAGAATCTTTAGTACAAGGAGCCGAAAGGGAGGGAGGGAAAGAGAGAGAGAGAGAGAGAGAGAGAGAGAGAGAGAGGGAGAGAGGGAGAGGAGGGAGGGAGGGAGCTGTCTCCCATCTGGTTTGTGGTGGGCTGAGCCTGAACTCGGGGTAATCCTTCAACAAATTCGCAGAAAACTTGGGGGACGCCTTGAAAGCCATAGAGCAGAGAACGGGGGTTATGAGGCTATTAGTCAAAGTGTCTTCAGTTGCTGCTCAGGAGAGAAGCGCCCATGTTTCTTTTCGACTAAAATGTGAGGGTTTTTTGTTTGTTTGTTCGCTTGTTTTGGTGATTCTGTACAGACACGACCCTGGCCCAACCGTTCAAGCGAAAGAAGGCAAAAGGTCCCGTTCGGGTCAGTGCAATGGGCTAAAGGCCCTGGGGCGCACTGTCGGGCACTGGGGCTGGGAATGTTGTGGCCTCGCCCTCCGCCTGGTCCATTGCCCAGGCCACATTTCTGGCCTCACCCTGGGCCTGAGCCTCTGCAGCTTTGATGACAGTGTCACCCCTGGGCTCTAGACCTGGCTGGGGACGCAGCCCTCCTCGCAGGGACCATTCCGGGTCGGCAGAGCCCCCCTGGAGCCCCGCCCCTCCCCGTGCCGCCGTCAGAGAACAGGCTGCCTGGAAAGGGTGTTTGTTCCTACCCAGAAGAGTGTGTTCAAGGCTCATTTGCCCTCAACTCACCTGGCCATAGATCGACGGCTCCGATGCCTCGGGGCCTGGCTGGACAAAACTGGTCCCGGCCAGGCGGACCAGTCCGCTGGCTCGTCCCACCCCTCCCTCTGGGAGGTCTTTTTCTGGAGGGAAAAGACCTTTTCTATCTCTCTGCAGCCTTTTCTTTGTCACTTCCTCTCTTTCTCACATTTTCTTTCTCTGCTCCCTGCCCCTCCCTTCTGTCCACAAGGGCGATATTTCTTTGAGAAAACCAGCTACTTTATTCACAAATGAGAGTCTCAGAATTAGCTCTCAAACCCTATCTTTGGAAAAAATGATGGGGGGACCCAGCCAGCTGGGGAAGGACTCTGGGGAGGGGGAGGTGCTAAAAGTGGATTTGGAGGGAAAATGTTCATAAGAGTTTTCAGTTTCTGTCTTTGACCTTGCCCATACGCCTCCTGCAATAATAAGAATAAATACATAAATAATAATAATGGTTAATCTTAAGGTCACAATTTACTGTCTGTCAGGCGCTGTGCTAGCTATTTCACGTATAATATTGTGTCCAATCACCAGAACAGTCCTACAAAATTGGTCTCATTTCCCCTTTTAGTGGTTGAGGAAACAGAAGCTCAGAGAGGTCACTCAGGCTTACATGGCAGCACAGCACCCATCAGACCCCTGCACAGACGTGTCCTCTGCACCAGGATGGCTGTGTGTGCTGATTGTTTTTGCTTTAGGAGTTGAGGGACGTGGGGAAAGGGCTGATGCCACCTTGTCATTTGCCACGGGAGGGCGACATGGGGGGCTGTGGATTCCTGCTGTGGTTACTCAGCTGGTCAGCAGTGATGAAACTCAAGCATCTGACATCCGGGAGAAGTGGGCTCAGGACCATTCTTGTGGCTCTCTCCCTGGTGTGCATTTTCTCCCTTTTACAGATGGCAACACAGGCTCATAGAGGTAGTGACGGCAGAGCTGGGACTACATGGCACGGGGCTGTCGCCTGGACAGTCCAGCAGCCCCTTCAGCCAAAAAGATGTAGGCCGAGCCCCCTGACCAGGTGACTCCACCCCCGGCCCTCATGCTCCCCTAATAAAAGCCAAGTGGAACAGAGAGGCAGCCCCATCCTTTGTCCTCTCTCCTCTCCATAAACATGTTTTCTTTCCCTCTGGGAATGGAGCGCAGCTACCCGCTCGCTTTGCCGTTTCTTAATCTTTTTTTTACAAGGATTCTCAAGTTAATTAACAGCCCCAACTTGGCTATGCCAGGAAAGCAGCAGAAGGATTTTTTTTTAAAGACCAAAGAGACAAGGAACAAAGTGTAAGTGGTTTTAGAGTCCAAGGCAAGGTTCCAGAAAGCCCCTTTGGAACAAGGAAACCTGGACCACTTCTGTTCTCTTGGTCCACGAAAACAGGAGGTGGAAGGAGAGACCCAGGAGAAAACTGTGACGTGGCCACACCCTCTCCTATTGCTCAAGAACCAGACGTGGCTCCCAGTTACCTGGTTATGAAAGATAAGTCAGCCCGGCATTTGTTTCTTCTACCCACTGGCCCCCGTTCTACTGTCCATCTCCCTGCGAGAGTCCCTTGGCAGGTGCAGAGACACACCAGGTGGCCTGTGTGTTATCACCACATGCCAGAAATCCCCAGCAAGGTCAGTGATAAAGCAGTCCTCCCTGCTTGGACAGACCAACCCACCGCCCTGCCCCCTTGCTCTTCGCCATTGCCTGAAGCCGTCCTTTATTTAAACACACGCCCCTGAAAAGCACTGCCTTGGGTCCTTCCCCGACCACTCAGTATTCTTTAGAGCTATTTCCCAAACTGTGGTCCGTGGACCATCTGCAACAGAATCCATTGGGGGGGACCAAATGCAAATTCCTGGGCCCTAGCCTAGACCTGCTAAGTCAGGCTCTCTGAGGGCAAGCTAATGAATTAATGGATCGAGGCAATGATCGCCAAGAGTGGCCAACATGACAAAAAGAAAGCTAGCCAGGTATCATGCGCCTCCGAATAACCAGGAAGTAGGCTTGGCCAAACTCCGAACCAAGCCTATTCTAGTCAAGCCGCTAGCTCTACCAATTTAAAGCAAGTAAAGGAGACAGAGGAGGATGTTAAACAATACCACGGGGATGAAATGGAAGGAGCGGGTTGTAGGATATTATAGTACAAACTCTTCTGTTTCTTCAAAAAAATATTACAAGACAATAAAAGGTGAAGGAAAACACTTGTAAATCAAGAGACAATCCCTCTGTCATGGGGTTGGGTAGGTTGTCTTGGGGAGAGACACACCCTGTGAACCCAGCTTCATTACAGCCACATCCACAGAGCTGCTTTTTTTTTTGAAGCATCATTTTGCTTAATTCCTCAAGATTCACAGGATGGGCTCTCAGCTAGGAAAGTCTCAGGCAGAAGTCAATTATATGATGAAATTCAAGTTTGAAAAAGAAAGCCCTTCTTCATAGTGTCTCCAGCCAGACGGCTCTACAGACCCCCATAACTGGATTCTAGGGTCCCCGCTTTCAGATGGGGAAAGTGGGGCTCAGAGAGGGGCAGGGGCTTGTCGGGGCGACAAGCCTGTGTTGCCATCTGTAAAAGGGAGAAAATGCTGTTTTAGAAGGTCGGAGGCGGGAGCATAAATGGCTTAACAGCATATTTGGCTAATTGTAGGTGCCTAATAAAGGTTTAAGTAGCGAGAGCCGAGGGCTGCTGTGAGGCCGGGGAGCTACAGACAGAGTGGCTGATGTGTGTCTGTTTCCCGGTGGGGCTTCTGAACTAGTCTGAGGATTGGCATAGCCGTGTTGAGATGCGATTCAATTGTGTGTTTGTTCAGGGCAAGGGCTGCATTGTATGAACATTTACACCCACTGGAGCTGTGAGAACACCTTGCTGGTACCTCTGGGAATAGTTACTCTGAGATCCCTCAGGCAAGGCACTGCCCCACATCCGGGCTCCCTGGGTAAAGGCTGAGTCCTATTCATTTCTGGGTCCCCGGCACCTCCCAGGGGCACATGGCAGGTGCTCAATGAAATCACCTGCATTTCTTATGGAAGCACTTGTTTGCTTCAAAGATTACATTGCTTTAATTTTTTTGGGGGGGGGGGCGGTACGCGGGCCTCTCACTGTTGTGGCCTCTCCTGTTGCGGAGCACAGGCTCCGGACGCGCAGGCTCAGCGGCCATGGCTCACGGGCCCAGCCGCTCCGTGGCATGTGGGATCTTTCCACACCGGGACACGAACCCACGTCCCCTGCATCGGCAGGCGGACTCTCAACCACTGCGCCACCAGGGAAGACCCTGCTTTAATTTTTTAACACTTCTTTACTTCATTTTTTCCCCCAGAACATCAAAGTAATATTTTTTGGTTTAATAACCTAGAAAATACAGAGAAGTTTGAAGAAATTACACATAATCCTGCATAAAGTTATTTTCTAAGGTAATGCCTGCTTTCTTGTTAATATACAGTATAAATATCTATATCTATTTATCTATCATCGATCTATTATCTATCTATTATCTATCTTTCATCTGTCTATCTGTTATCTATCATCTATTATCTATCTATATCTATCATCTGTCTATCATCTATCAGTCTTTCATCTATCATCTATTATCTGTCATCTGTCTATCTATTATCTATCTATCATATATCTACCTATCATCTATCTATCTGTATCTATCATCTATCTGTCTATCATTTATCTATCTATTATCTATCAATCTATCAATCTATCTATCTATCGTCTATTATCTATCTTTCATCTGTCTAATATCTATCCATATATCATCTATTATCTATCATCTATTATCTATCCATCAATCATCTTCTATCATCTATCTCTCATCTATCTATTATCTATCATCTATCTATTATCTATCTATCTATCATCTATTATCTATCTATATCTATCATCAGTCTTTCATCTATCTATCTATCTATCATCTATCAATCTTCTATCTATCATCTATCTCTCATCTATCTATCCATCTATCTATCTATCTTATGATGCCTAATGCCTGGTGTTTATTGAGCCCTCCCTCTGCCAGGCACTGTACTTAGCCATCTCAGCCGTTATCCTATTTGAAGGCAGGTAGGCTGGCTCTGGGGGTAGCCCTTACCCCCACCCTGTCCTGCCTTGGTGATGGGGGTGGGGGGAGGGTAAGGCATTAGGTGAAGGGACCGGACCAGCAGACGTTCTGGAGGCATTGAGAGAAGGGTGAGGTCCCCTGAACTAAAAGTGTCGGGGAAGGCTTCCTGGAGGAGGTGAGATTGAACCTGACCTGGAAGGATGGAAAGGGCTTCCTTCTGCTTGAGCGTGAAAGCCCGGGAACCATTCCCAGCACAGGTGCCGTGTGACCACGGTCTGGAGGTGCAGGCGTGAGCTTCTGATTTTTTGGAATGCTGGTCTTATCACAGTCCCCCTCAGAGCAATCCCGGGGGGCAGGAGGGTAGGACTAGTTAAAGCCTGGATGCTGGAATCAGACAGGCCTGGCTGGAATCCTGGCCATGTCTTAGGGCCACAGGAAGATCATGTAGCATCCTCGTGGGTACCTCGGGCAAACAACGGTGCCTGCTTCACGAGGACGGTGTGAGAATCAATGACAGTCTGGTGCCCTGACCCGGATGCAGCCTGGCACAGGGTCCGTGTGCAATAAATGCCGTGGATACTAGCGGTATTTCCACAGGCCAGGGAGGAGACGGAGCTCACAGAGCCACTGGGCCCCTGCTCCCCAGCGGCCATGCTCCGCCTTGCATGGAGACCCTGAGGTGCACACAGGGAGGATGGCCGAGCCCAGATGGAGCTGGTCTCGGGGGTAATGGGCTCAGGAGGGGAGCAGCCTTGGGTGAGGCTGTCAGGGGCAGTGGTTACCGCAGCCCTCTCTGCACGGCCCGGCACACTTCCCTCCTTGCCTCGAGCTCACTGAAAATCCAGCCTCCCTTTAGGGTCAGGAGGCGTCTTAAGGTCTTGGCCGTGGTCTGGAGTAGACGACTGCCCATTCAGTCTCGTCCCGACTGCATGGCTGACCATACCCTCTGCTCTTTGCCTTGCAAAGGAGCTGGGGGCCCCTCTGCACCCCAAAGTGTGGCGGGGTCCTGCAACTCCACTCTCCTCCCCTCAGTGTTGTGTGCCTCCTTTCCTGCCTTGCTGGCCCCCTTGGGAGAGGGTACACTTAGCCCAGCCCTGAGGGGCCAGCCAAGGTCACCCCGACTCCCAGCCCCCTCCTCTCTCTGACTCATCACAAGCCTATTGCACTTTCCTTCCTGAGCTTGGGGAAGCGTGGAGGGCGCGTCCCGGGCCCAGCGATGGATGGCCACACACAGGAGGCCCCGCCTTCCACTGGCCCCTGGTTCACTGTCTGGCAGTTTCAGCTGCTCCCATGACCCTTAGCCCCTGCAGGACGTGCTGGTCATTTTCTTTTATCACTGCTTTGTACCCCAACCCCATTCATTCACCAGTGCTTTTCAGGCCAGAACTGAGTGCCTATCACCAAAGATGCCCTTGGCTGTTGGAGCAGAAACACACGCAGCATTGTACGCATGTTTCAGAGGCATTTGGACCCGTATTTTTCATCTCACCTATTTCTCTCTCCCCAGCATTGTGTCCCATTCCTACGTTTGCTGAGGGCGTCTGCGTGTTGCTCTGCCCCGGACTCAGCCACCCTCTTCCTAAGGACTGAGCGGCTTCTGTGGGGTAGCCGGGGCTAGGCGAGGCTTGGGGAGTCGGACCTTACTGTGAGGTTGTGTCCTCCGGAGCTCACACCCAGGTGGATGAGACAAGACCTCTGTCTTCAGAGACACTTCCCACTGCCCTTTAAAAACTACTCTTCATTTTGAAATAATCATAGACTCACAGGAAGTTGCAAAAATAGTGCAGAGACATCTGTGTACCCTTCACCCAGCTTCCCCCAATGGCATCGTCTTACATAATATGTTCTCAAAACCAGGAAATCGACATAGGTACAACTTTACCGATCTATTCAGTTTGCATCATTTTGACATATCATGTGCACGTGCGCACGTGTGACTGTGTGTATCTATACATTTTAACCACAAATACAGGTTCACGTAACCATCAAGCTCCAGAACCAGTCCATCACTCCAGAGTCACACACCAGCTGTGTCCCCGCCTTGCCCTCTGCAACTCTGGCAACGACTAATCTGCTCTCCTTCACCGTAATCTTGCCATTTGGAAAATTTTATATAAACAGAATCATACAGTACATAACTTTTTTTTTTTTTGGCCGTACCCCACGGCATACAGGATCTTAGCTCCCTAACCAGGGATCGAACCTGCACCCCCTGCAGTGGAAGCGCGGAGTCTTAACTGCTGGACCGCCAGGGAAGTCCCAGTATATACCTCTTGATTTTTGTTTTACCTAACATAAATATATATGTGTGTGTGTGTATAGAAAGTAAAACATTTAAATAGAACTGAAGGCCATAGTCAGTTCCCTTCTCATCCCAGGCCTCAGGTCCTCCCTCCACATGCAAACTTTGTTAACAGTTTCTTGTGTTTCCTTTTAAACTTTTTTATGCACATATAAGCACACAACTCCTTTTTGGCAAAATTGCAGAATACCCCCAATTCTCGTCCCTTAAACTGTGTTTAGATACAATTGAGATTGGTTAAAGTGATGACCTGGGTCCTCCTGTCTGGCATCAAACCCCTAGACGTCTATCACTTCTTACCTCCAACTGACCTCCCCCTGCACCCTTGCCAACCCCCTCCCATCCTAGTGCAAGCTGACCATCTCCTGCTGGGAGCATCACATCTAATCCTGCTTCCCCTGTGGCCCTCTGTGGCAGTGCTTCTTAGCCAGGCACTTTGCCCATCAGGGGACACAGGGTAAGGTCTGAAGACGTTTTTGGTCAGGAGGAAGGGGTGCTACTGGCATCCAGTGGGTAGATGCCTGGATGCTTTGAAATATTGTACAATGCACTGCACCGTACCCCCCACCATTTAGAACCCTAGCACAAAGACTCATCAAGCCCGAGATGTCATTTAGAGTTTTTTTTGGCCATGCCATGCAGCTTGTGGGATCTTAGTTCTCCGGGATGAAACCCAGGCCACCACAGTGAAAGCGCCAAGTCCTAACCACTGGACCGCCAGGGAATTCCCCTTACCCAAGATGTCATAGAGCAGAGGTTGAGACACCCTGGTTAGTGTCTAGTGCAGCTGCCAGAGGGTCACTCCTATGCTCAAAACCCTTCAGTGTCTTCCCAGCTCTCTTGGCATCAAATCCATGACCTACGAATGACCTATAAGGCCCATTAACACCTCTGACCTCACCTCTCCCACTTCTCTGCTCCAGCTTCACTGTCCGGTCTCCTGACCCTCAAACACACCAAGCACACCCCAAACTCTGTGCTTGCCCAGAGGGTCATGTGCTAGGCTTCACCGCTGTATCCACGGCCCTGCTTTACTGTCATCCTCTAGGGAAAGCCTTCCCGGACCACCTGTCTAAGACACCACTTCCCAGCCGTTCCTCCCCTTGCCCTCCGAGCATCTGTCTCCATCTGACATTTATTTGATTGATTTTTCATGGACTCATTCTCCCCGTTACAATGTAACCCCTGTGTGTTTTGTTCACTAACATATCCACACCCCTAGACGAGTACCTGGGACATAGTGGGCTCTCAATAAATACCTGTTAATAGGTGAATCTTGGCCGAACACCTCACGTGTGCCCGTGGCCCACTCTGAGCCGCGCGCACAGACCAGCTCTGAGGGATGTGCTGGGAAGCCATCAGTCCTGCGGTCCCCAAACCTATGCCACCACCCTCCCCCCTGACACACCTGGGGCTTGCTCTGTTGCTCTTTAAAGCATTTGTTTACAGGTATAGCAGCTCCAAACTGTTTTTGCTGGTGACGTTTCAGATGACTGCTGTATTTAGTTTCGGACCTGGAGCTCCCTCTGTTTTCGTTCCTTCATTCTGCCGCCCGGGCCTGACATTGGGGTGGAGGAATGAGGAATTTGCTTTGCTTGTGTTGGTCCCCTGTTGCCGCTAAATAAAATATTTAAAGGAGCTGCCCCCTCCCTTGAGCTAAGGAATGCTGCTTTTAGGGCACAGAACAAGCCTGTCCTAGTGTCCAGACAGCCAAGGACAGACACACGGATGGGCACTCCCTTCTCACCAATCGCAGAGGACAGCTGGGTGACCAGGAGGTCCCAGGTTCCTCATCTGGGGCTCTAGTGAGGTGGTCGGCCCATCTCCTGGACCAGGTCTGAGTGGGCAGGTCAGATGCAGCCTGGGGGGTACGGGTAGGGTCTGGTGGGAGCTCTCCCTGAGGCTGGGGCCTGCTCTGCAGACCTGGGCATCTTCTGCTGGCCTCTGCAATGGCTGCTGCCACTTACTGAGGCCCGGTGAGGGGCACAGCCAGAACCCACAGCCAGCGACTGATCCTCATATGCCTCCCACCTTCTGTTCCCTTACCTGTTGACTTGAAACAATACAGTATCTGACTCACAAGGTCCCTGGGGTCTTTTTGTGTTTTTTTAATTAATTTTTATTGGAGTACGGTTGCCTTACAATGTTGTGTTAGCCTCCATTCCCTGGGGTATTTGAATGAGACGATACGTTTTAATTTTTTTAATTGAGACATAATTCACATATAGTAAAATTGGCTCTTTTTTGTGTGCAGTTTCCTAAGCTTTATGCAACCATCACCACCTCAGTGGAGATATAGAGTATTTTCATCACCCCCCCAAAAGTTTCCTCGTGCCCCTCTGTAGTCAAACCTTTCCCCCACCCCAGACCCAAACAACCCATCTGATTTCCGACCCTGTCATTTTGCTTTTTCCAGAATGTCATATAAATAGGTATGTCATCCAATAGGTAGCCTTTGAGTCTGGTTTCTTTCATCTTTCTAGCGAAATGCATTGAAGGTTCACCCTGGTTCCTGCATCCTTCTCATTGCTGAGTAGTATTCCGTCATGTGGCTATGTCACAGTTTGTCATCCACTTCTTAAAGGACTTTGGTTGTTTCCAGAATTTGGTGACTATAAATAAAGCTGCCGTAAACATTCCTGTGCAGGTTTTGGGGTGAATATAGTTTTCATTTCTCCAGAGTAAAATGCCCAGGATTCTGACTACTGGGTCATACGGCAAATGTATATCTGACTTAAGAAACTGACCAACTGATTTCCATGGTGGCTGTACCACTTTGCATTCCCACCAGTAACGTTTAAGAGTCCCAGTTTCTCGGCATCTTTGCCAGCACCTGGTTTTGTCTCGTTTTTGCTTTTTAACTTTAGCCGTTCTAATAGGTGTGTACCGTCAAGTTGTTTTTTTATCTGCCAATCATCGGTTCCCAGTTTTTGCAGGCAGTATTGAAATATGGGTGGGAAACAGGACGCTGGAATCAAACCAGCTGGGTTTGAATCCTAACTTGATTATTTACTAACTGTTTAATTTTTCAGCTTTCTTATAGAAAAAAAAAATGGAATTCAAATGGGGTGGTCGAAGGACTTAAGTGTTACAATATAGGACAATGACTTAACTTTCTCAATATGAAGCCACTGTCATCACTAGAGTATAACATTCCTGATCTCTAGTACCCCAACAAGCATCAAGGTGGGTGTTCTCATGCCCATTTTGTAGATGAAGACATTGAGGCCCAGTTAAAAGACCACATTTCCCCATCTCCCTAGCAGGCAGATATAGACAGGAGTAAGTTCTGGCCAATGAAGATGTAAGCTCAAGCGTCACGTGGGACTTCTGTAAAGTCTTCCTAAACAGGAATGAGGCATAGCTTTTTCTCTTCCTCCTTCTGTCTGGGATGCAGGCTTGTCGGCTGTACCTCTAGCAGCCTTTTAGGACCACCAGGTGATCTTAGAATTATAAACCAAGGGCTGAGGACAAAACAGAGGTGCCTGGGGCCCTGATGGCATCATGAAACCATCCTATTAACCCTGGACTGCCCATCCCTAGATTTCTCTTCTGAGAAAAATAAACTTCTGTTTCATCCGAGCCAACAACAGAAACACAAATTTTAGTGGCTTACAACGATAAGCATCTATTCTCCTGGCCATGGTTCTGCAATCAGCGGAGGCTCGGCTGACTTAGCTGAGCTTGGCTGTAGCTCTACCCGGAGCTGTAGGCTGGCTGGACTTGGCTCTAAGCTGAGGGTTGCATTTAGCTCTTTTCCTCATGTGTCCCATCATTCTTGGACCAGCAGTGACCCAACTTCACAAACAGCTTGAAAGCCTCTGCTTGCACGCTAACGTGAGCTAAAGCCTCCCCCATATGCTCACGTGCCATTGCCCAAAGCACTTGGCCAAATCCAACCTCAGTGGGGTGGGGAAATATATCCTTTCTGTAATGGGAGCCACACGCCAAGGAGGATGGCTACAGGGGGATGTGAAAAAATTGGGAACAATGTTACCGTACACTGCAGCTACCCTGGAGAATTACCATCGTCTCTGCCATTTTCCAAGATGGCGGCGACATGATGTTGAATATGGGATAGAGCTCATGAATAATGTATGTGCAAAGCTTTTTAAATGAAAAATAGTGGAGCTTCTTCATCCGAAAAGCAAAATACCACTTTCCCACCCAGACAGAAAGCTAAGGCAGAAGCAGGAAGATTTGACTTCAGATTTCTGGCCAGAGAGGGAGTTGATGAACTTCTCAAGCATAAGGCTCCTGTGCTTTTTTTTTTTTTTTTTTTTTTCTGCATACCTTCCCCAATACCGGGCACAATTCCTGGCATAGAGTCAGGGTCAGACAAACTTCCACACATTCATTCATGAATATTTCTGATTCAGTCTGTTATCACCAAAGATTCAGTAAGACTGTCGTCAAGTTGATATAGAACAGGATTTCTTCTTTTTATTGAAGTATAGTTAATTTACAATGTTGTATTAGTTTTAAGTGTACAGCACAGTGATTCAGTTATGTATGTATATGTACAGTATATATGTATGTTCATATATATATGTATTTTCATATATATGTTCATATATGTTCATATATATGTTCTATATATATATATATATATATACACATATATATATTCTTTTTCAAATCCTTTTCCCTTATAGGTTATTGCAAGATACTGAATATAGTTCCCTGTGCTATACAGTAGATCCTTGTTGTTTATCTATTTTATATATAGTAGTGAGTATATGTTAATCCCAAACTCCTAATTTATTTCTCCTCACCTCCCAACAGGGTTTCTTAACTGCTGTATTATTGACATTTAGGGCCAGATCCTTCTTTGTTGTGGGAACTGCCCTGTGCATTGGAGGACATTTGGCAACATCTCTGGCCTCTACCGGCTAGATACCAGGAGTACCCCTCCCCAGTTGTGACAACCAAACTGTCTCCAGACTTTGTCAAGTCACCCTTGATGTAGAGAGAAGAGCTTACATTGTCCATCCTCTCAATTC
This sequence comes from Globicephala melas, assembly GCF_963455315.2. Taxonomy (NCBI): domain Eukaryota; kingdom Metazoa; phylum Chordata; class Mammalia; order Artiodactyla; family Delphinidae; genus Globicephala; species Globicephala melas. Next base: position 103,131,800 of record NC_083320.1, on the reverse strand, counting down.
TCAGAAGAATGTTCAAAGTGCAGAAATTTAATTTAAAATGATAGAGGGAGGGCTGCCCTGGTGGCGCAGTGGTTGAGAGTCCGCCTGCCGATGCAGGGGACACGGGTTCGTGCCCCAGTCCGGGAAGATCCCACATGCCGCGGAGTGGCTGGACCCGTGAGCCATGGCCGCTGAGCCTGCGCATCCGGAGCCTGTGCTCTGCAATGGGAGAGGCCACAACAGTGAGAGGCCCGCGTACCACACACACACACACACAAAAAAATGATAGAGGGAATTCCCTGGCAGTCCAGTGGTTAAGAATCTGCGTTTTCACTGCCAAAGGCACGGGTTCAACCCTTAGTTGGGTAACTAAGATCCCGCAAGCTGCGCCGAGTGGCCAAAAAAAAAAAAAAAAAAAAAGATAAAAATGAAAAATTGTATCAAAACCATTGAATTGCATCCATATATTTGCAGCTAAGTAACTTGGAAGTTAATTTTGCAAGTTTGGAGACATTTTATGCAATTTCTCACAACTTTAGAGACAATGGCCAGTACAGGGCAGTTTCTTGAACTGCAGGCATCTCCGTGATGGTCACCAGGATTTTATTCTGGTTAAAGGCATAGGATTCTCAATGGGTGGACAAAATTCCATTCTTTCACTTGACAAATAGCTGTTGAGGGTCGGCTCCCAGCACTGTTCTTGGCACTGGGAATACAGCAGAAAATGAGATGCATCTCTTCCCTTGTGGAGCTCACATCCTAGTATGAAAGAAAGCAGTGAGCATATAAGCACATAAATATTTAGCATAAACATTTTAGTTACAGGTGCTGGGAAGAAAATAAACAGAAAATGACTTGAGTGGACAGCCATTTCAGGCGGCAAATGCTAGGAGGTGGCCTTTGAACGTGGAGGTTTGGGAGAAGAACAGTCTAGACAGAAGAAAAGCAGTGGTTTCTTTCCATGGAGCAACATTACACAGGATGCAGACTTACCTTCTCACCCTTTCCTTCTTCTTCTCCTTTCTTCTAAATAATCAACTGAGATTATTCTAGTCCAGAGACCCCTATCGATTCCTTTGCCCAGAAACTTCTGTCAAGCAGGCGTTGTGTCTGGCCAATTCCCCCCGCCTCCCCACCTTGGGCCTCAGTTTCCCCATATGTCCAATGGGAGGGTTGATTCAGACACTCGGGGACTTTTCTGGGCAGCGGGAAGAGAGGCGTTATGGTGCCTGACCTGGGTGTGAATCCTGGCTCCAATGTTCTCCAACAAAATAGTTGTGGCAAAGTGTGTCTGCCTCTCTGACCCTCAGTTTCTTCAAAACAACACTCTTGGGAAGGGATGAAGTGCCCCGAGTCCAGCCTGGTGCATCTGAAGCCAGAGCCCTGTCCCTGCACCACTCAGACCCCCAGGGCTCCAGACTGGGACCAGGAAAGGGCTCTGTGCAGAGCCAAGGAGCCCGGTTAGAGCATCCATCCGACGTTATGATGACCTTGTTCGCGGCTTTCTGGGTCCTTCAGAAGGCTCCTCAAGCTTTTGCGAGTCCTTGGGTCCAAAAGGCTTCACTGAGGACCTAATGTCAGGAGAGTGAAGGCACATCCGGGCTTCCTGCTCCTGGGGGCGTGTCCTCGACAGTTCTGGAAAGTCAAACACAATTACGTGATCGTTGGAATATCCTCGTGACAGGAAATGTGTCCTGTCCATTTGGGCTTCCCACGTGTTTGGATTTTGGGAAGGGAGGCATTTTCTGAATGGAAATCAAGACCAACCCAGGTGGCCAGGTTTGGCTATTGACAGTAACCGAGGTCCTGCCAGAGGAGAAATTGGTGGGAAGTTGTGGGGAGCAGGTGAAAGCAGGGGAAAAAGGAGCCAACAGGGATGGGAGAGGGAGAGGGACCACACGCCCTGGGCATCAGGTGGTCAGGACCGCTGAAAGTCCCCACACCCATCAGAACCTTGCCCTCAGAACCCAAGCTTAGTTGGGGGCGGTCTCCCCTTCCCAGACTCCCTGGCAGACAGCAGTGACTATGTGACCTAGGTCTGGCCAGTGACATGTAGGGGTGCTTACCTCGTATGGAGCCGGACGCCACACCGGAGGAGCAACAGCCGTCTTAGGGGCAGGAGGGAGGAGGCCATGTGCTAAGGATGGTAGAGGAAAAGCCCGAGTGTACCTCCCCCTGGTGCGTGGGATCACTGTGCTGGCCCTGATTGCCCATCCCTGGACTTCTTGATACTCGAGAAAAAGTAAAGCCCGCTCAGTTAAGCCCCCAGTTGGGTTCTTGCTGTACCCAGCGGGACTCAGTGCTAACAGACTCCGTGTGCCATCCGAATGCTCCAGATCCTGGGCTGGGCACCCTGCCGCGTTACTTCACTCGGTCCTCGCAGCCCTCCTGCAAGGGTCGCATCTGAGCCCCGTTTGACAGATGAGGAAACTGAGGCTTGGAGAGGTTTCCCCCGCCTCAAAATCCTACGGGTAGTAAGTGCTAGAGTTGGGGTTTGAACTCCAGAGCCACCTGATTCCAAATGCTGCACGCCGTACCCCACACTGTCACTCAAACCATGAATAGTACTCAGGGTTGCAGAACTGACCGTGGGTCTGAATCCTGGCTGTTCACTTGCTAGTCCTGTGACCTGGCGAAGGTTTTCGGTACATCTGAGCCTCAGTTCCTCCTCTGGAACCGGGGGTAATAGCAGGACCTACTGCACAGTGTCATAGTGAAAGGGGCACTGGCTACATGGTGATCCCTGACTCTGGGATCCCCCTCTGGCTCTGTGGCAGTTCTGCTGGGCTAAATGCATTTTAAAGTGCCCGGCGATCCTCCCCAGCTGTTGCATTCGCTTCTCTGAGGTATTGTATCCTCTCTTCCCAGGTGAGGAAACTGAGGCTTGGAGAAGGTGAGGACCACTCTGAACCTCAGTCTCTTCATCTATAAAATGGAGGTGAGAATACTAACTACTTTATTTGTTATTATTGGATTAAATGAGATAAGATACAGGCAGAACTCAGACAGTGCCTAACACATAGTAAGCACTCAATTCATGGAGCTGGTGCTATAATTTGTTATTATTATTACAAAACTCCGTGCTGGCCATGCCACTCATCTACTTCATCACTGCAGGGGATTCCAAGGGTGGATGTGCAGCCCAGCTCAGGCTGAGGCAGGCCTCCACCCTACGGTGAGCCTCTGTGTGGCTTTGCTGAGACTGAGCTCACGATGGCGAAGCCTGGCTGGAGGCCAGGCCCGGATCAAGCCCATCACAGCTCTGCCCGACCCCTGGGGACCAGCTGTGACTCCCCACCCCAGACCTCTCCATTCTCATAAAGGCCTTCCTCACAGATGCTTGGGACAGATAAAGAACCGGCTCTGCTCAGGCCCCACTGCCAGGGGCTACTCCTGATTTATGGAGAAATTCCACTGTCTGGGGTGTGACCTTGCCTCCATCCCTGCAGGCACCTGCTGAATACGCCAGTGGCAGGGCCCCTGGCTGTCGGGTCACCTTTCTGCAGGGCAGTCGGGGAGGGGGGCCAAGATACACACAGACACACACACACACACACACACACACACACACACACACACAGACACACACTCACACACAGACACACACTCACACACACTCACATTCACTGTGAGCGATGCTGTGGGTGCCGGCTCTCAGCACGGTGCTCGGCACACAGTAAGGCTTTAAGGCCTTTTTTCTGTGTGGATGGATGGACGGATGGACAGATTTACACAAGACCGACCAGCTGAGTGTGTGTTCTGCAATGCACGTGTTCAGCCTCTGTCTGTTGAGCACCTACTGCGTGCAGGCTGTGCTCTAGGCACCACCCGTGCAGTGCAGAGCAAGGCTACACAATTCCTGCTCTCCAAGGGCCACCAGTCCAGGTGACAGGTAAACGAGCAGAGGGAGAATGGCGGCTCTGGCACCCCTGTTTCCCAGGGGAAGCCCGTGTTCCTCCATGGCTGATGGCGGCATCTTCTCGTTCTGGTCGCCAACGCAGGGCTGGGACTCAGGCCGACCCTGCACTTACCACCTGGGAATAGGCTCCTCCCTCAGCGTTGTCCCCAGGCCCCTGGCTTCCCCCACACCCCGGACCCAGATGCTCCTGCAGCCTTGGGAGAAGACACTGGACCTCATCCAGGGTTCTCACTGATCCAGGGCCGTGAGGGGATGCGGTCGCTGCCCCAGAAGTTTCCACCTGAGCGTCAGACAGAACAGGCCCGTCCAGGCCGTGAGAGGCAAGTGGGAGACAATGCTCACGGCCCTGAAATCGACAGGTTGATGGCGTGCCGGGGCTGGACCAGACCGGCGTGCAATGTCCTCACACCCATTTCATGGTGATGACAGCTCCCCAGTCGTGAGATGAACAAACAGGTGGCAAGAGGGCAAGTGACTTGCCCGGGTGACTTGCCAGGGAAGAGCCAGGGTTCCAGCCCTCTCCTCTGCTGTTTGCAAAATGTGAAGCCAAGCACGAGAGATACAGGCGTGGCGAACGGCCAGAGGGTCCAGGCCGACTCTCGGAGGACGGGGCGCTGGGGTGAAGCCTTGGAAATGGGTTTATCTGAATCAAAGGTGTGGAGGTGGGTGGAGCCTGGGCAGGCACCGCACAAGGATCCCAGGCTCCTGCAGTGACAGTCCTTGCCGTATGTGTGCTATGAGATGAGGCCCAGAGGGGGCATCTCCTTGCGGGAGGCCACAGAGCGCTGCCATAGCTGAGCCAGGGCTGGAAACAGTATGCTTAGCCAGGAATCACAACAAACTGAACAAAAACCAAAACAGAGAAAAAACCCAAAGCAGTATTTCAGTCTACCAGGTCCTGCAGTTAAAAAAAGAAAGCATCAGCCCCCCCAGTCATGTGGTCTTGTGGGCAAAACAAGTGGCCCTGGGTGTCACCCTGGCCTTTGCACCCAGTCCCACCTGTTCCTGCCCCCCTCTCCCTGCACCCGAGACCCAGGGGAACAAATGCTGGGGGAAAACACCCTAGGCCTCGACTTTCCTGAGGCTGAAAGTCGAGTTGCCAAAACAAACTTCTTTTGTCTTTCCTCGTTTTTGTTTCCATGTTTAAATAATAATAAGCTGAAAATGAAGCCATTGTGCTCAGGTGTAGCCCTGTCAACATGCCTGCTGAGTCCTGAGTGTGTCTTCTGAGGCAGCTGTCTGGCCGGGCCTTGTGGCCCATCTGGCCGGGGTCCCACCCCCAGATCGGCACCCTCCCAACTCTGGCACTGCCACGATTTTCCCTCCTGCGTCTCATTGAAACTTCTCCACCCTGGGTCTCACTCGGGTCCATTTCTCTGCTAAGAGTATGTGACAGCTCTCCCCAAGACACTGCTGGTTGTGTGTGGTTCCAACCCTGTAAGACAGTTTGCCTTTTAGAGACACAGACTTTCCCAATGTTAGGGTGCGGATGCTTCTTAAGCAGTGGCATTTGGGTAGCAGCTGCGAGGGGAATTCTGTTACAGAGGAGGGGTGTTAGGAGGCCTCATGTCATGTAAGTGCACGCCCTCTGCCGGGCCCCGGTCCTCTTCTGCCTCTTCCATGGCAGACCGGGCAGGCAGCCTCACTCCAGGCCTCCGTGGCCTGCGCAGAGATGCCCTCGACGGCAGGGCTGGCCTGCTTGACTACCGCTGCGTTCTCTACTCAGCAGTGACCTCTCCGGGGCTTCTCCAGGAATCTTCCTCCTTCTTCCACCCCTGCAGGTAGCCCAGGGAGCCTGGTACCCAGTGGATGCTCCATGGGGGTCACAGAACTGAGCAGGGGACAACTGAGCACCCTCTTCTGCCGTCTGCACCCGTGGCAATCACTCAGCTTGCTTCTTTCCTCGCAGGCCTCTCCCTTCCCATGTGGGCTCTGATGCTTCTAGGGCAGCGGGAGAGGCCATGCTGAGGATGGGGAATCCCACAGCCCGTGGCCATGGGCCATTCATTTAACCTCTCCGACCCCCTGCTCTCCATCAGCATGTCTTAAAGACGCGGGGAGCGTTCAAGGAGCTAATGTCATCAAATGCATCTTTTTTTTTGAGTCCACATATAAGCGCTATCATATGATATTTATCTTTCTCTGTCTGGTTTACTTCACTTAGTATGACAATCTCTACGTCCAGCCATGTTGCTGAAAATGGCATTATTTCATTCTTTTTAATGGCTGAGTAATATTCCATTATATATAGAAAGAGACCCACAGACACAGAAAACAAATGTATGGTTCACCAAGGAGAGAGGGGGTAGGGGACGGGATAAGTTAGGAGTTTGGATTAACATGTACACACTACTATATATAAAATAGATAAACAACAAGGACCAACTGTAGAGCACAGGGAACTCTACTCAATATTTTGTAATAACCTATATGGGAAAAGAATTGGAAGAAGTATATGTACATGTAACTGAATTGCTGTGCTGTACACCTGAAACTAACACGATATTGTAAATCAACTATACTACAACAAATAAAATAAAATAAGACAAAAAGTTGCTCAGTAGAGCTCCAATTTGTAGTAGGAGTTTAATAAAGGAAGGTATTCCTCTGTATTTATTATCTTAAAATTTTTTTTTACTGATTTATTTGGCTGCATAGGGTCTTAGTTGCAGCATGTGGGATCTAGTTCCCTGACCAGGGATCGAACCCAGGCCCCCTGCATTGGGAGCGTGGAGTCTCAGCCACTGGACCAGCAGCGAAGTCCCTGGATTTATTATCTTAAAAGGCAGCAGCAGCTAAGAGTTACTGAACACGTGCCCCATGCCAGGCACCGTACTGAGAGCTTTCACACTTCATCTCCACGCCGGTGCTATATGGCAGCTGTCTTTCTTGTCCCCATTTTACAGAAGAGAAAACTGAGCTAAGCTGGACTCAAGCCCAGGATTAGCATCTTTCACATGCTGGAGATGATTCCATGAACTCTGTCAAAGCCCAGGGCCAGCCCTTGCCTTGTTCCTCCTGCCGTCAACATAGGTTGTGGAGTAAGGGGAGGATGCCCTCGGTCCCCAAAGTCTCAGCCCCGCATGACACACGCACACACACACGTGCACATAGGTACACATCTGCACACACATACAGGCACACACGGGGAGGCGAAGGCCTTTACAGAAGCGGAGGCTCTGCCAGGCTCTCACGTGGGCAGACGTGGGTGCTCTCAGGGTGGGGTAGGGAGGGCTGCTGCCTTGTTCTCAGCTGTCCGCCTCTGGCTGGGCAGCAGGAGGAGGGTCCCAGATGTGGAATGGAATCAAGGCAGTGGCCTGGGGTGTCTGGCTGCCTCTAGAGGGTGGAGGCCCAGGCGGCCACAGGGCCCCAGGGGCCACTGAGCTCTGCAAACACGAGGCCCAGCCCAGACCTGCTTGGCTGGAAACTGCTGACCTTGGGTTGCTGGGACCAGTTTCTCCACTCTGACCTCTCTGAGGTCAGGGCTTAGGGGATGAGCCTGGCTCAGGACAGAGGCAGCCTAGGGAGGCCCAGATGCACCCAGGGTTCAACACCCACGGATGCATCTGGAGGTGCACGTCACCGACCATCCCCAATATCTCGGTCTTGGAGCCCACCAGCCTTCCCCAGCAAGTGGAAAGGCCTAACGCCCTGGCCACACTATCCATCATAACTTCCTACGGTGATGGAAATGTTCTCCACCTGCTCTGTCCCATAGGGTAGCCAGGTGTGGCTACCAAGCACTGGAAATGAAGCTGGTGCCACTAAGGAGCTGGATTTTTATTTGACTGAATTATGTTTAAATATAAATAGCCATGTAAGGTCGCGGCTTCCACACTGGATGGTCCAGCAGGGAGGGGCGGGGAGCCTGAGCTCTGGGGTGGTGCAGAGTGGGGCTTGAGTGGCAGCTCCTCTGTTCGATGGCTGTGACCCACCCTTGGCCACGTAAGTGCATCCCCCAGGACCCCCCCTAGCAGTCACTGTGAGCGCCCAGGCCAGCACCTGGGAACAGGTGTATCAAAGTTGAACGGATGTGCGGCTACCTGGCCATGGGCCCTGCAGATGGACGCAGGCGCTGGGATTTCTCACCTCTCCAGCTCACCAAGGCACCAAGGCGACAGCTCTTGGGGAACCTAAGCCAGTGGTCCCAATGTCTTGGGCCTGGAAGAGGAGTGCAGGGGCTTGCCAGGTATGTGTGTGAAAACTTAGCATCGAATAGGATCCCTCGGAGCGAGGGGGCTTGATTCATCCAGGGGGGCCCTGCTTCCATCTTATCAGAGATAACATTCCTCCCAACTCTCAAAGCAAATCCTCCAGAAGTGGGAGAAAAATGTTAATGAACTTCCATTAAAATTCCTTCCAAGGCTTGTCCGTCCGGGCAGGCAGGCTCCTGACCTGCTCAGAAGCCTGCGGGTCTGAAAGAGCCAGTTCCTGCGTGGGGCCCCGGAGGACCTGACGGATCCTGGGGCTTGAGCTGAAGATCCTGGTTCGGGGCAAGCATCCCGCATCCAGGCCGGGGAACGGGCCAGGGTCCTCCACCAGATCCACGTTGCCACCCTCCGTTCTTTCATGACAGGAAGACGTAGCATCTGTCTGGCGCCCGCAAGGGACCAGCATGTCCCCTGCTCTCTCTCCAGGCCTCCCAGCTGACTTGCATGGCTGAGGAAGACACTCAGGTTCAAAGTGACGAAGTAACTTGCCCAAGCCACAGGTGCTGGGGTTCCCGACCCCTCACACAGGAGGTTTTCAGCACTTCCGCTGTCTAGTCAACACAGCCTGAAGCCAACAAGGCTAGGGACAGTGATGGGTATTTTCCAGACACAAGACGCAGCCTCATAAACTAAGAACTTTTTTTCTTTTTATTAATTTATTTTATTTTTGGCTGCATTGGGTGTTCATTGCTGCTTGCGGCTAGTGGGGGCTACTCTTCGTTGCGGCTAGCGGGGGCTACTCTTCGTTTCGGCGCACGGGCTTCTCATTGCGGTTGCTTCTCTTGTTGCGGAGCACGGTTTCTAGGTGTGCGGGCTTCAGTAGTTGTGGCTCGTGGGCTTCAGTAGTTGTGGCGTGTGGGCTCTAGAGCGCAGGCTCAGTAGTTGTGGCACACGGGCTTAGTTGCTCCGTGGCATGTGGGGTCTTCCTGGACCAGGGCTCCAACCCGCGTCCCCTGCATTGGCAGGCGGATTCTTAATCACTGAGCCACCGGGGAAGCCCCCCCACCCCCGCCTTTTTGTTTTTAAAGAAACACAATAAAACCTTCTCATGCAAGGGCACCTTGCCCCTCCTCCCTAGGCCTCTCCCACGGCAGCAGGACGACCGTGCCTCCAGTGATGTCTGTCCCATTCGCTGCCAGCTGCTGCCTGGGTCTTCTTTGGGAATTAATTTCCGCATCCATCTATGAGCCTGTTCCTTGTTTGTGACAAACCAGTATTGCCCAGACTGACCCCCAACCCCGGACGGGTGACTTTACTGAATTACATTCCGGCGCCATGCCAGCTGAGTGCTTCGAAGATGCTGTTTTAAAAAGGCTCTCCAGAAACGCCCTACTCACTGTTGTAGGGATGTGGTCAGGACATTGTCCCCTCATCCCACGAGACCAATTTTATTGGGAACCACAAAAGACATTGGCTTCAGAGCTCACGTTCAGGAAAGCCTGTGCATCTGACAGTCAATTTGTTTATAAATTGTAGAATATGAGCACCTTGAAGTTGACCATTTTCCCTCTTTGCTTTGGCCACTAGGAAGCTTGGGATCACATTTGTAGCCCACTTCTAGCACTATGGTGCATGCGTTTTACGTACCGACTTTGCTCTGTTTCGACTTAAACTTTCATTTTCCCCTTTCATCATTTATTTACTTTATATTTTCTTGTTCACACACCTTTAAAAAATCAACTCAAATCCATTTCAGAGACAGCAGGGTAAAAATAAATAGCAAGCTATGATTGATTGTCTACGTCATCTCCCAGGCCAGGCTTTGGATGCCTTTGGTCATTTCCAAAGGTCATTTCTACTCTCAACCTGAAAATCTCAACCTGGAACAAGTGTTTTGCCTGCCAGGTGATGAGTGTGAAGGAAAACACATGCTTGGGTGTAGGATTTCTTAGGATTTTGCTGACACATCACATGCTTAGTTTATAGTTGAATCTGGCATGCAGGATGGGTTGGGCAGTCGAAAGAGTCAGGACACTGGGTTTATATATACTCTTCACTCTGGTGCCAGCCAACTGTGTGATATGGAAGAAATGGCTTCACCTCTCTGACCTTCGTACCACTGGCATGGGGGTGCAGACTTAACCCCAACCCCATTTAAACAGCTTCTATGGGATTTCTATAAACCACTGATGGTATGGGAGGGCTGGAAGGAGACACAAACTGCAGGCTGGCTTACCCAGCCTTGACCTTGGGGTTTGGGTTGGACCACAGGGTCAGAGTTATGACTCTAGTGGTGTAACCAAACTTTAGCCAATAGCAGGTGACAGAATTTTTGGAGTTTTGCTTCATCCCACAGGGCCTGTTTTAGCTTTGCTCCCCCCAGTAAGGATCCCACACTTACCAGGGAGGTCGCAATCCTTGACAAGCATGCAGGGCACACCAGTGTGCACACCAGCATCCCCCACATGGCCCTGCAGGTACCAAGAGGCTGAACTTGTGGTCCTTGGTCATGGTTAGAAAGCTAAAATCTACCCTGTGAGAACATTTCTAACCATGCCAGGCAGGTTTCCCCTTTATGACAATCAGGGATCAGTTATGTCACATCTGCACTTCCCCCTGGGCTGCCAGGAAGCTCAGAACTAAGTATGAACGTCAACTGCGACCACTTCGTAGATCATCGGCGCCTGGATTTTGATGTTTCCGTTTCTTTCTCCTATAGCCCTGATTTCCTGCCCTTATTTATATTTTCCTGGTTTTGATATCTTTTTCTAACTCACATGTTTTAACTTTATTTTATTGAAGTACAGTTGATTTACAATGTTGTATTAATTTCTGCTGTACAGCAAAGTGATTCACATATAAATGTATATGTATGTATATTGTCTTTTTAAAATAAATTTATTTATTTTTGGCTGCGTTGGGTCTTCATTGCGGTGCGCGGGCTTCTCATTGCGGTGGCTTCTCTTGTTGCGGAGCACAGGCTCTAGGCACGCGGGCTTCAGTAGTTGTGGCTCGCGGGCTCTAGAGCGCAGGCTTAGTAGTTGTGGCGCATGGGCTTAGTTGCTCCACGGCATGTGGGATCTTCCTGGACCAGGGCTCGAACCCATGTCCCCTGCACTGGCAGGCGGATTCTTAACCACTGCACCACCAGGGAAGTCCATGTATATTTTTTTCCATTATGGTTTATCATAGGATATTGAATATAGTTCCCTGTGTCTAATTCATATTTTAATTTTTCCTAGTTTGAGGTCACTGTATTCACCCAGATGTCTATAAAAAAGTCTGTAACAATAATTTGAGTTTCCTGAACTTTTTCCAGAATAGAATTAAATCTTAACTTTTCTGGGCCTAAATTTTTACGTCTTTTAAAAAATTTTTTATTTTTAATTGAAGTATAGTTGATTTACAATGTTGTCATATTTTTAAATTATACAAATATATTCTACTTGAAAAAAATTGAATCAGTACGAGAAAAATCACCTCTTTGGTCCTCTTTGATCACAGGCTAATCCCACTCTCCTACCTGGGGGCAACCCCTGTGTTGACACATACATGTGTCTGAGAAAGCACGTTGCATTGTTGTTGTATGCATGTTTTCACACGTGGCGTGGTACTGGTGGTATCACTCCGTGACTTTCTTTTTTATTCTAACAATAGTATGACTTGGAGCCCTGTCCTGGTCAAGTCAGAGGAACAACCTCATTACCTGTAACGCAACATGTTATTGTTATTTCATCGTATCGTCATATCACAGTTTCTTAGGCCTGTCCCCAGCTGTGACGTTTAGGTTGTATCTCTTGTTTTTGCTCTTTTAGAGAAGGCCTGTGGTCAGCAAGTTTGTATATGCCTCTTTGCATGCGTGTACAAGTGTTTCTCATGGGTACATACCAAGAAATGGAATAGTCAGGTCACTGTATACGAGATTTGAAGTTTGAAATTCACCTAGCCAAATTGCCTTCCAACGTGGTCATATCTATTTACACGCCCCACATCAGGGCATGAGAACGTCCATTTCCATATCCTCTCCATTCCTGAGGTCCTTGAACTTTCTAACTTCTGCCCAACTCATGCAAGAGAAATAGTAATGCATTGCGGTGTTTGCTTACATTTCCCGATTGTTAGTGAGGACGAGTCTCTTGTCAAATGTTTACTGGCCATGTGGATTTTCTATTTTGCTAAGTGTGGTTCAAATCCTTTTTCCATTTCTGTTGGGTTCTTGGTCTTCTATTATTGTTGTTGATTTGTAGGAGTTCTTCACCTGTTCTGAATATAAATTATATATATATATGTATGAATACAAACAAATATTGAAGAATAAACAAAGAAATAAAGAATTCCAGGTAATGTAGGACAAGGGTCAGATCACCAATTTTTTCAGTAGATTTCATGAAAGTTCAGAATAGGGTGAGATCACCAGGGGCCAATGGAGCTGGGAAAACCTCTGTAAAAGTGGACGGACATGATGTGGGCAGGGTTCAGGCTAACGTGCATCCTCGGAATTCGTTATTCATTCACTAATACTTTGATGAGCATCTTCTCCACTGTAAGCCTCGAGCTGGGCGTGGGGAGTGGCCACATGAGGGCGGATGGGCGGGGCCCTCCCTGACCAGACAGGAAGCAGGGGCAGGGGTCGGGGTGCACATGCCTGGATGGATGGGCTGCTGCAGCTGTGGGAGCACCCAGGGCCAGGGCGGCTACACAGAGGAAGGCCTTGGCCAAGACCTGGTGGATCAGGACCTGATTGCTGGGGGCAGACAGAGGGTGAGTGCCAGGGCAGGACAGCGGCTCCTGTACATGGAGCCCCGGGTACAAAGGGCCCGGGGGCAGAAAGAGTCTGGAATGTTCCCTCCAGAGCCTTGAGCTTGCAAGGTGGGAAGGGATGGTCAGTAAAAGGCTTTGTCTTCCACTCAACGGGGATCAGACTTTGTTCTGCAAGCAGAAGAAAGACATAATCAGATTTGCATCTTGTAAAGGTCACTCAGGGTACAGAACAGAGGGGAGGGAGCCAGCCTGGAGCCCACGTGGGTGTGGGGGACAGTCTCAGGTCAGGGCAGAGAGGATGGCTGGCCAGATGTGGTTCTATACGCTTCATTCAGTGCTGGTTTCTTTCATGACTTTTCTCAATACTGGAGTGGTACATGATCATTTCTAAGAACAGAAAATATCAACTAGCAAGAAGATCCTGAAGGACAGCCACAGCTGCAGTTGCCCCGAGAAATGATTGTTCACAGCCTGTGGCCCGTGAATGTGTACACACACGTCACCCTGCCCCTCCCTGCAAATATCCTACCTGATGATTTAAACTCGGTCTAATTCCTTCAACAAAATCTATATTGCTGGACATTTTTGTTTGAACTTTTCGCAATGACAGGTCAGAAGAGGAATAATCGACTAAAAATGAACCAGAATGAAAAAGAAAAATAGTCATCTAAATCTGACAAGGAATAGACAACCAACAAGGACCTACTGTGTAGCACAGGGAACTATATTCAGTATTTTTTTAATAACCTAGAAGGGAAAAGAACCTGTAAAACTATATATATATACATATATATATATATGTATATATATACACATACACACAAGTATAACTGAATCACTGTGCTGTACACCCGAAACTAACACAACATTTTAAATCAACACAAAATTTTAATTAATTAATTTTGGCTGCATTGGATCTTTACTGCTGCACGTGGGCTTTCTCTAGTTGCAGAGAGTGGGGGCTACTCTTCGTTGCCGTGACTTCTCTTGTTGAGGAGCACGGGCTCTAGGCGCATGGGCTTCAGTAGTTGTGGCACACAGGCTCAGTAGTTGTGGCGCACAGGCTTAGCTGCTCCGCGGCACGTGGGATATTCCCGGACCAGGGATCGAACCTGTGTGCCCTGCATTGGCAGGCAGATTCTTGACCATTGTGCCACCAGGGAAGTCCTTCAGTACAAAATTTACATTGAAAAAAATTAAAACTGACAAGGATGCTTGCTCCAAGTTGCACCAAACTCAGCAACATATGCAGAGTCGGGAGCACAGCGAGTGAGCTCTGAAACACGCCATGCCTCCTGCTGGCCTGGGGGACCGCCAGACAAGGGCTCCAAACTGAGCCAACTGGGCATCCCCACCTTGGTTTCTGGGCCCCCAGGCCAAGTTAGGGGCTGCCCTGGGCTCCCCTCCAGACAGGCGGAACCACACAAGTTTGGTCTCCTTTGGAGTTCTGTCTCATCCTGTTGGCCTGGAGGCTTGTTGGAACTCAATAGATGTGCATTCAACAAAAGAGTCAGGGAATAATTGTCTTGATGAAGTAAAGATGGGGAGGGAAGTAACCCAGACAGAAACAAGGCACCTGCGAAAGTCACTTACACCCTGTAACTTGCTCCCCAGGAAGAAGTCACTGAGATTTTTAAAAAATTTTGAGGTTGGGGATTTCTTTTTTTTTTTTTTTAACGGTTTTATTGAGGCATAATTGACATACAACAAACTGCACAGCTTTAAAGTGTACAACAAATTTTTACCTATGTATACACTCTTGAGACCATTATCACGTTCAAGGTCATGAACATGTCTGTCATCTTCCAAAGTTTGCTTGTGAAGGCCTTTTGTAATCCCTTCCCTCCCAAGTCCCATCCCCAGGATCAGCCTTCTCTCCCTGTAGGTTGGTTTGCATTTTCGCGACTTGAATATGAATGGAATCATCACATAGTCTATGCTGTCTGGGGCCTGGCTTCTTCAAGGGGCATATGGGAGAGGCAGGCCTGCTGTAACTTGCCCCAGTGGGTCTTACCTTCACTCCCATTTCATAGACCCTCACGAGCTGGGTAAACTGCAAACGTCACACAGCCCTGTAGCGGTGGAGCCAGGATATGAGCCCAGCTCTGTGTGACCCCCAAAGCCACTCACTCGTTCTTTCTATTACATCCCTGCCTGTAAGAAGCGCCTTGGAGCAAGCCCGATTTCTGCAGAGGAAGTGCTAGCCACTGCTCTGGGTCCACCCCCTGCACCTCCACTTCCTGCTCTGCCCCTTCCGTCTCTACACCTTCTGTGGGAGAATCGGAACCTTGCTCCCTAAAATCTAGAGCCACCCCCATCCCGGGGAAGGGGAGAAACCGCCCTGCACATCCCCTATAGGCTGTGT
Organism: Globicephala melas; assembly: GCF_963455315.2. Taxonomy (NCBI): domain Eukaryota; kingdom Metazoa; phylum Chordata; class Mammalia; order Artiodactyla; family Delphinidae; genus Globicephala; species Globicephala melas. The sequence goes on along the minus strand of NC_083320.1, from coordinate 103,116,625 downwards.
GCAGCCCGAGGGCAGGCAGAGTGCACACCACACTGTACCCCACACGGAATGGTCTTCAGTAGATTTGTGTTGGACTCCTTTCTCCGTTTTGTCTCTTCCATGGGGCAGCCTTTTTGGGAGACCCCACGCTGAGGTCCAAGCCACCTCCGCATCGAGGATTCCCAAGGTGCCCCAAGGACACAGTTGATGTCAAGTGTTCAGCTTCCATGCGCCCTCAGGGGCCGGGACCTGGGCTGCCTGGAGGCTGGCCTGGCCTGGTGCTACCTGCCACGCGGTTCAGCCTTAGCCAGCCCTGACCCCTCGTCCAGCAGCACCTCATCCTCTGGGAGGCCCGGAGGCCGCCGCAGTCGGGCCTGGGCAGGGTTCAGTCCTCTGGAGCAGCCTAGGCTCAGCATTTGGATGTGCCCCAAGCTTCCCACATCCCCAGCGGGTGTGTCAAGCATGAGATCTGGAGTCCCTTGAGCCAGAGATCGAACCCTGGCTGTGCCATTACCGCTGGAAGACCCTGGACAACTTTCTCATTCACCCACCCACCCACTCATTCATTCATTCATTCACTCGTTCATTCACCCAAGCCTCTGTGCCAGGCCCACAGATGAGCAAGACCCAGGCCAGGGACGCTGTGTACAGTTGTGCAGGTTGCGTCCTGCCCCAGGACACCAAGCCTCACCCCGTGGTAGCATGGGGCTGCTTCCTCCTGGGGGAAAGATTCTGTGCGGTGGCCCTGGTCCCTTCCCTGACCTCAGGAAGTCCATGGTCAGGGGCAGTAGGGGCTAATGAAGTGCAAGTATGCTTGAAACCCAGCACAACCAGGGCTCTGCAAAGAGGAACACTGCCTTCAAGGGAGTTGCCCCAGTAGTCCGAGCCTATCAGGGGAGGCTTCCTGGAGGAGGTGGCATTGCCACAGAGACAAGATGACGTGGAAATAAGAGGAAAGCTGACACAGTGAGCGGAAATCATAATCATAGGGCTGGAGATGTGTGCGTCCAGTGGGTAGAGAGGCTGTGAGTATTTCCGTGGCAGAAGCATGTGTGGGGTGGGTAGCAGCAGGACCCAGGGGAAGGGGCTCTGCTCCACCCTGAGGGCAATGGGGAAGCACAGGAGGAGTGGGTGGAGTTCTTGGCCTCGACTCCCTCATCTGTACAGTGGACATAGCAATCGCTGCTTCTCCAGGTTCCGGGCTGAGCCCAGCACATGGTAGGGCCTCAGTAAGAATGCAGCCACTGTGTCTGCCTTGTCCAACCAGGACAAAGGTGCAGTGCCACACCCGCCAGCCCTGGAGCCCTCTGTGCTGGGGTCAGGTGATGAAACCAGATCCCGGCCCAGAGTGCTGGGCGATGTGCCTCTCCACCACCCTCCCAGATGCAGGCTGTGGCTCTGACATCTGGCTCCCCTCCCCTGGTACCTGGTCTTTGAGGCAGGGCCGCGGCAGCTGGGCAGGGCCATGCCAACCAGCCTGCAGCAGGCTGGGCCTCCTGGGACTGGCACCCACTAGTGGAAGAGGAACCAAAGACCGGAGGTGCCTGTCCCGCACCCCTCCTCTCCAAGGGCGGGGGCCAAGCAGCCACAGGGACCCCCAGCCTCTCTGTCCCCAACCAGCTCAATGGCCCCAGCATCTCCTGCCCCAACTGCTTGGTTTTATATAAGCAAAATTATATTTTAAGCATTTTCATATCGATTGTTTTTCTGATTATGCAAGTAATACATGCTCATTTTAGAAACCTTGGAACATATAGATAGGAAAAATAATGAGTCTATTACACAGAGACAAACATGTTAAATGAACAGTGTCATTCATTCCTGACCTTTTCACACCTGTGTGGGTAGACACACACACACACACACACACACACACAGAGTTGGGATTGCAATGCTTATACAATTCTGTATCTTGTTTTCTCGCTGATTATTTTATTGTGAGTGCTTTCATCAGTTATTAAAGACGGTTCAAAAGTATGTCAACGTTTTATTATGGAAAACTTCAAATGTACCTAAAGTTGGAGAAAATCACGTAAGGACCCCATGTATCTGCCATCAGCTACGACATTTACCAACAGTCTGCTTATTTTATCTATTCTGCTTCCCCCCAGCTTTTTTGGGTTTTGTTGGACTATTTTAAAGTCAACCCCAGATAGCCTGTCTTTTCACCCATACATATCAAAAAGCATTGTAAAGGCTCTGGAAGAAGGCTTGTGCTCTATCTAAGGGGTCCCTGGCCTGGGTGTTGGGAGACCTGAGTTCGAGTCCTTAATTTGGGTCTTCACTGCTGCAGGAACATGCTCTAGACCTGTTTTCTCTGTAAAATGGGGACGATGGTGTCTGCCTTCCCCCAGAGTGGGGGTCATGAGGGGTCAGTGGGATGCAAAACTCCCCAGAGTTCTGCCATGTGCCAGGCACGTTGCTAATCCATTAAATCTTCACAACAATCCAAGAAGGTTGTATTAGTATCCTCATTTTACAAAGGAGAAAACAGAGACTCAGAGAGGTTAAGTGACTTGCCCAAAGTCACACAGTATTCAAATTTAGATCTGTTTGACTTTTTCTGCTGCACTAATTGGTAATAGGTCCAGGGAGCATCAGCCTCTTAAACAGCTACATTTGGTGTCTCCAGCAGAAATGGACTTTTTTTTTTTTTTTTTGCGGTACGCGGGCCTCTCACTGTTGTGGCCTCTCCCACTGCAGAGCACAGGCTCTGGACGCACAGGCTCAGCGGCTATGGCTCACGGGCCCAGCCGCTCCAAGGCATGTGGGATCTTCCCGGACCGGGGCACGAACCAGCGTCCCCTGCATCGGCAGGCGGACTCTCAACTACTGCGCCACTAGGGAAGCCCAGAAATGGACATTTTAAGTACCAGGTTTGGTCATGGGAGATGCGGCCAGGCTGGGGACAAGGAAGGGCCTCAAGTCAGACCAAGTGTAGCCGGATATTATCCCGAGGCATGGAGGTGGGTCTGCTAGGGGCTGGGTGAAACAGAGGACCTTCCAAGGGTTGACTGCAGAGAGGCTCTGGAGGGACTGACGGCAGGGTTAAGATGTCAGCAAGGGCAGGAGTTGCCAGGACCACGTGGCCACGTAGGACCCCAGCCTCTGTTTAGCCCCAGGGCTGGCTGGAGGAGTCAGGGAAGTCGACACCCATCTCTCTGTCCTCGCCCTCCACAGTCCTGTGGGCACCCCCATTGGCAAGTCTGCCTAGGAGCCAAGGGCACGGGGACAGTGGCTGCAGCCCCCAGCGATCAGCCTGTTCCACTTCCCAGAGCAAAGAGCTGGGGACAGGGCCTGCCTGGGGACAAGTGGAGGAAACCAGCCCAGGAAGGTGCCCATTGGCGGGTGGAGCCAGGTTCTGGGGTCTCTGACTGCAGGCCCCGGGGGTCCCAGAGTTGGTGTAGGCCTGCTGGTGGGCAGGGTGGGGTCCCGAATGTTGGCTGCAGGGCTCTGGGGGTGCCAAGGCTATGGCCAGTGCACTGGCGTGGGGGGCTGGATCCCAGGGCAGCTGTGAGCTCAGGGGTCTCAAGGCAGCCAGCCTGCTGGTGGGGGGCTGTGTCCTTGACCGGGAAGCTGCTTGGTCTGAGATATCCAAGTGCTGGTGCCAACAGGCTGTTGGGAGTGTCCGCGTTCCGGCACTATGAGCTGGAGGGAGGATTCCATGATGCACTGGCCAGCGCCTTGTGGTACAACAAGCTCCCCAGAAGGGCTGCTGCCGACATCCATGTCCCCAGGGTGAGACCCCGTTACCTCCTGTCCCTCTGGAGCTTCTCCAAGATCAGCAGGTGGCATCAACCCGGGCTCCTTTCAAAGGACTGCTTCTGTCCCAGAGTGTGTAAGAGCCGTGTGTGCCCTTTAGGAGTGGAGTCTCCACAGACATAGAGAACAGACTTGTGGTCGCCAAGGGGGAGCGGGGAGGGAGAGGGATGGATTGGGAGTTTGGGGTCGGTAGACGCAAACTATTACTTTTAGAACGGATAAACAGCAAGGTCCTAATGTATTTAAAAAAAAGAAAAGAATGGGAATTTCCCTGGCGGTCCAGAGGTTAAGACGCCGCGCTCCCAATGTTCGATCCCTGGTCAGGGAACTAGAAGCTGCCTGCCACAACTAAGGAGCCCGCAAGCCACAACGAAGATCCCGCGTGCCACGACTAAGACCCAGCGCAGCCAAAATAAATAAACAAACAAACAAATAAATAAGAATGTCTATATGTGTATAACTGAGTCACTTTGCTGTACAGCAGAGATGGGCACTACACTGTAAATCAGCTACACTTCAATTTAAAAAGATAAAGAGAGTGGAGTCTCTATTTCTGCCTGCCGTCTGAGGCTCCTGCAAGGAAGCCCCACTGGCTCTCAGAGCCAGATCTTGGGCTTGTTTTTCTGACGCAGGACCCCTGGGATGGGGAGACCACTGTGAGGCTCAGACCCCTTGCCTTGCCAGGGTAATTATCCTCCCGTCTGTGGGACACCCACCCAGGCTGGTGGGTCTTGACTGTACTGCCTCTCTGCCCCTCCTACACGTCTTGTGGTTTCTTCTTTATACTTTTAGTTGTAGACGATCTTTTCTGCTCGTCTGCAGGCCTTTCTCGTCAGTGGTTGCTCTGTAAGCAGCTCACCCTGGGGGAAGGTGAGCTCGGGCCCTCCCCCTGCGTCGCGGCCACGCTCCTGTCCTGCACACCCTGGGACCGTCCATGCCCTCACGGCCTCCATCCTGAGAAGTGACGGCATTTCCACCTTACAGGAGGCGAGCCCCACATGGGCCCTCCATCGCCAGCGCCCTGGGGTCACAGGACAGCGTGTGCTGAGCACCCACTGTGTACCGGGTACCAGGCTTGCCTCCAGGGTCGGGGAGAGATGCAAGCCCACAGCCCTCGTCCTCCGCGAGTCCCCAGCCTGGAGGGCTGACTAAACGGAGGAACACACACACGTGACAAGGATTTGTGGTGGAGGCTGCAGGACCGCGGACCCGAGCTCAGAACTGATGTGTGGCTTCCGCCTGGCCGCGCAGAGCAGCAGGGGTGGGCGTCTCACCCCGGGCTGTGTGAAGGCTGTGGGACGCGGCCCTGGGTTCAGTTCCACGGGCTGCCGGGGCGGGCCTTGCGGAGGCCGAGGGGTGTGTCTCCCCGTGTCCGTGTGGGAAGATGGGCGGCTGTCAGTCCCACTTTCTAGGGGAGGTTGAGGGACCCCGCACTCCCCAGCCGGCCCGGTGCCGCTGTCGTGGGTCCCGCCTGCACCTCTGGCTGGCTTCTTCTCTGGTTCTCCCCTTTCCACGAGCAAACGCTGCTCTGGGCACCAGGGAGGCAAACGGAGTGAGCACTCCCCAGCCCCGCCCTCTGGAAGCTCCTAGAAGACTCCAGGGCTCACAGCAGGAGGGAGGGATTCCCCAGAGGCTTAAAGGGCCTCCTCTGCTGGGCTCCACACTGCGATCCAGGCTGAGGGGGGAGGGTTATGGGCCTCTGGCCAGGCCCGGCAGACCCCCAGAGGGAGGAAGGTGCCGAGATAGCCCAGCCCACCCAGCGGTGACCCTTCCCTTCTTGGCTGTCATAACCCTGGGCAGAAAAGGCCAGGCTTCTTCCTACACACACACACACACACACACACACACACACACACACATCCCCATGACACATGCTGAAAACATCCTTCTAGAATGCAGCCAAGCGAAGGCTAGCTTTCCAGGGCCTGTCTCTCGCCAGCAGCCTTGGACAGCCCTCCATCCACGTCCTGAGCCTTTGAGCTGAGTGACCCTGGGCCACCATGTGGCTAACTCTCCACATTAGCTTCCTAAGGCTGCTCTACAAAGGACGATGAAGCAGGTGGCTTCCGACGACAGACTTTGATTCTCATAGATCTGGAAGCCAGAGTCCAGAATCAAGGTGTTGCTTCCTTCTGGAGGCTCAGAGGGAGAATCCATCCGTCTCTCCCAGCTTCTGGGGGCGGCTGGCAACCCCCCGACCCTCGGCTTGGGGCTGCATAACTCCGACCCGTGCCTCTGTCTCGCATGGCCTTCTTCTGTCTGTGTCGCTCCTCTGTGTCTGTGGCTCAAGTCTCCCCTCCTTTCTCGTAAACATAAGACCTACCCTAAATTCAGGATGACCCCTCAGCTCAAGATCTTTATGTTAATTACATCCGCAAAGGCCGATTTCCAAAGAAAGTCACACTCGCAGGTACTGGGGGATGGGACTTGGACATGTTTTGGGCGGGGACATTATTCAACCCACTACACTCTCTGAGCCCCTTTTCCTGCCCTGTGAAAGGGGATAGTGGAGCCCCGAGAAGACGTGGATGGGTATTTTCTGAAAGTAGTGCGTGCAGCCCAGCACAGGGCTTGCCAAGATGCTAGTAGCTGGGGAGAGGGAAACGGGCCCTAAGAGACTGGACCTTTGTGTTTCAGGCCCCCAGGCTGGCAGCACAATGAGAACAACTTCCCAGGGCGAGGCTGTCATCCTCAGGGGAGGAAGGAAAGAGCAGAGCAGGGAGCAGAGAGAGCAGGAACGTGGGGGTCAGATCCAAGTCGGTGGTGGGGGCGCCATGCACCTGTCACACCAGGGACAGCTGGGCAAGGGGACAGCCACCCTGTGACCCCTCCAGATGTAGGGCAGGCCTGGGGGAGGCCTCTGGGGGAAAAACACGCAGCAGTTCATCCAGACATGCAAAGAACCAGCACACCATCCACGGTTTGCCAGTTTGGGTCTATACGTATTCGGTGGGAATCTTTCCAGTTGGTTAAAAGTATTTGTGCTTCTTGTTTTGTGTGGAGATCTACAATCATTTCCCAAGCAGCTTCTCTCAATTTCTCTTTGAGAGAGAGAGAGAGAGAGAGAGGGAGCCCTAGACTCTGCCCCAGGGCCTCGACTCGGCCATTAAGTCAGCTCAAGATTAGAGTTTAACAGAGGCCAGAAAATAGACCAGCTGAGGTCGCCAGAGGCTGGAGTCCCGGCAGGAAAGACCTGTGGGCTTGCGATTTCACCTTCCTGGGTGACCTTGGCCCTGTTCTCTGACAGGCAAGATTAGGAGCCTCAGAGGAGGGTCCCCGAGGTCCTTGCTCCTTGGTGTAAGCCCGTACCAACAAGGAGGACCCATCAGGGTCACACTCAGGGGTCTCTGTTCATACCCACACCTGCATGGGCTCCTCTCCATCTGCCACCTGATTCAGGGACAAGGATGCTGCTGGGAGGGTGACCTGCCTGGGGCTCCCCCCCGGGGAGTCTGTGCCAGGAGCTGGGTCCTGGCAGGCCGCATTCTACCTTACATTTTAACTAATTTAATTGTAAATTTGAATTAGCTAGCTGACATTTTTCAAATGTTTAAAAAATTACATAAGTATTATATAAACATGTTCTGTTTATAATCAAGTTGAACGCTATGGAAGTATACAAAATATAGAGTAAAAATCCCCCTCTTCTTCCTCACCTCCAGAGACAAGCATTGTCCAAAGTTGAGTGTGGATCCTCCAGATGGCTTCTGTTTACACACACACACACACACACACACACGCACGCACGCAGCGGCAGATAGATAGGCTCATTCTGTAACTGGCTTCTTTCATATAATGATACAATAGACATTCTGGGTTGCTGCATGTCAATCTGTCATTATTTTAATGACTCTTAACATTTTTGTTGTAGTATGTATTTTATCAATTCCCCTATTAGTGGACATTTAGGTTATTTCCAACTTTCCACTAAAACAATGTTGCAATGCATATACCCACGCATGCCTTCTTTTTTGGTACGTGAGTTTTTCTATATGTTCCATATCTTGGAATAAACATGCTAAAGGGTATTTGCATGTTATGTGTGGATAAACACCAATCAATTGCTCTCCTGAAAGACTAAACCGATTACCACCCTCGTCTCATTGTGAGAACGCTCATTTCCCCAGCTGGCGGCAACACTCCATAGCATCAGGACTTTGCATTTTCGCCAGTTAGAAACTTTTTATTGTGTGAGTTGCATTTCCCTGATGACTGTTCAGCTGAGCATCTTTTCCTGGCTACTGGCCGTTCGCATTGACTCAGCTGTGAGTTCACTCTTTCCATCCTTCTGCAATCCCCTATTAGGTTAGTTATCTTTTACTTATTCCTGTGTAGGTTTTGCTTCCTTTTCAAAAAGGGATACATGTACCTGATTTTAAAGATTCAAATAAAACAAAAGATATAGCAGGAAAATGAAGTTTCCCTCCCACCCTGATGCTCAGACCCCTGCCCAGCGTCCAGGGCTGCGTCTCCATGGGGCCCAGGGGCAGGGCACGTATGGCCTCCAGGCTTTTTGAGGGTTCGAAACCCGGAAATGTTTTCATTGTAATTTCTTTTACAGTCAGAAGAAAAAAAATAAACATCTAATAATGAGTCGAGCCTGGGTCATATCTGTCTTTATACCAAGGCAATTATAAAGCATAATTTAAAATAATTTTTAAGGGAGGCAGAATCATCTAAGGGAGGCCTGCCTACCGGTGATAGCCATTTACCAGTTTCCTGGGCATCATTCTAAAAACATTTTATGCAGATATGTTTTTTTATTTGAAAATATTTATTTTATTATATCCCTAAATAGCATGGAGAGAAAGTTCATGATTCTTTTTTCTCCCCTTTAAAAAAATTTTTTTATTTTATATTGGACTATAGTTGATGTACAATGTTCTGTTAGTTGCAGGTGTACAGCAAGCAGATACGTTTTAAATATTTACTTATAAATGGTTTTTCTTCTCTTTTATGCAATGTTTTAAATATAGGAAAATAAAGGAAATAATAAACACTCACGACTCCAATACCCAAGAGTAAATGGTAAGTAAATACAATTTTAACCGTACTTGCTTTCAGCTCTTTTTTAGTTAATAAAAGAAATGGAATGTTGATGCGTAAAGCTAACCCCCTCCTGTGTTTCTCCTCTCTCTCCCACTATCCTGCAGTTGCCATGGGCCGCTCAGAGCCTGCTTGAGTTCAGACCATGAACACTGAATCCCATGGTCTGGACTCTCGTACTTAGCAGAGTGGGCTGCACCCTCCTCCTGAGATCCTTCCCTGGCTCCCTGGACACCTCACCCCCGTCCGGCTTTCCTCCCACTTCACCCTCTGCTCCTTCCCAGGCTCCTTCACTCGTTAACCCTCATCTTCCCAACTGCTCCTTCTGGAGGCCCCGGGCTCTGTCCTTCTCAAATCTGTCCACACCCTCTGGGTGATCTCATGTGGTTTCCAGGCTTCAATGCATTTATATGCTGACTGACATCCAAATTAGTATCTCTACCCCAATACTTTCACCAGATTCCACACCCATACACCCAACTGCCTAATGGACAACCCCTCTTGGATGTCTGGTGAGCATCTCTACCCAAGGGACCAGAGGCAAACTCATGAGGTCCCTCCCTTCTGCTCCCCCCCGTATCTGCCCCATCTCAGCCGATGACCTTGGCCTCATTCTTGATCCTTCTCTCTGCATGTCATCCATCAACATCAATGAGCAAATCCTAATGGCTCTACCTTCAAAGTATATGCAGAATCTGAGCGCTCCTCACCACCTTCACTGCTGCCACCCTGGTCCGAGAGGCATCTGTCACTGTCTGCAGTATTACGAAAGGACTCATTCATTCATTCATTGTCTGTCTCCCCCACTAGAATATACTTTCCAAGTGGGCGAGGATATTACCGGTTTCATTTATTCTTATCGCCTGCAGAGAGAACAGTGCTGACATATAAGAGGTATTCAAGAAATATTTGTTGGATAAAAGAATATTTTAATTATCTGGTTTATTTCTGTACTTTATTCTGTTTCATCGAATGATTTGACTATTCTTTTTTTTTTTCATTATGCGGGCCTCTCACTGTTGTGGCCTCTCCCGTTGCGGAGCACAGGCTCCGGACGCGCAGGCTCAGTGGCCATGGCTCACGGGCCCAGCCGCTCCGCGGCATGTGGGATCTCCCCGGACCGGGGCACGAACGCATGTCCCCTGCATCGGGAGGTGGACTCTCAACCACTGTGCCACCAGGGAAGCCCGATTTGACTCTTCTTGTACCAATACTTCAGTCTTTTAGTTACTTAACTTTAAAGTATGTTTTGATAAACAGTAATTCCTTATACATCCTGATTATTATGCTTTTTCAAGATTGACTTTGTTATCCTCATGCGTTTCTAATTCAGATGAACCTTCAAAGCGCCACCTAGTCAAGTCTCACTAAAAATCCTGTTGGTGTTTTAACTGGAGTTAAATTTATAGACTTAGAGATTGATTTGGGAGGAAAGAGCATCTTTACCTAAGGACGTCTTCCTGCCCCAGGACATTAGAATTTCTCCATTTGTTCAGGTCTTTTACATTCTTCAATCTACTTTTAGAGTTTTCTTTATATCAATCTTGCACATTCCTTGCATTTCTGAGAAACACTCTATTGGTCAAGATGCATTTTTTTCTTTTAATTCAGTAGTGAATTCACTATGCTAATATTTAAGACATACGCATGTCAGTAAAAACAACCTAAATGTCCATTGACAAATGAATAAATCAAGAAGATGTGGTACATACATACAATGGAATACTACGCAGCCATAAAAAGAATGAAATAATGCCAATTGTAGCAACGTGGCTGGACCTAGAGATTATCCTACTAAGTGAGGTAAGTCAGAAAGAGAAAGGCAAATACCATATGATATCACTTATGTGTAGAATCTAAAATATGACACAAATGAAATTATCAATGAAACAGAAACAGACTCACAGACACAGGGAACAGACTTGCGGTTGCCAAGGGGGAGGAGGGTGGGGGAGGGAAGGATTGGGAATTTGAGATTAGAAGATACAAACTATTATACAGAGAATGGATAAACAACAAGGTCCTACTGTAGAGCACAGGGAACTATATCCAATCTCCTGGGCTAAACTGTAATGGAAAAGAACATGAAATAGAATGTATATATATCAATATATAATCATATATATATATACGTATAACTGAATCACTTTGCTGTACGGCAGAAATTAACACAACATTGTAAATCAAATATACTTCAGTAAAATAAATTTTACGAAAAGAACTATGCATGTCAGGATTATAAAAAGAGGCGGAAGAGCCTTATCTTTGTTAAGCTGTGGAATAGTCTGTCTTCCACAGGGATTGCGTCTTCCTTGAAAGTCTGGCACAACTTTTCTGCAAGACTGCCTGGGCCTGCTATCTTTTGAAGTATAGATCTTTGATTATCTTTTCAATTGTTTTTTGGTTTTATATCTATTTTAATAGAGTTTGGGTTTTTAAAAAAATATTTATTTGGCTGCATCGGGTCTTAGTTGCGGTGTGCAAGCTTCTCTCTAGGTGTGGCACGCAGGCTTAATTGCCCCTCGGCATGTGGGATCTTAGTTCCCCGACCAGGGATCGAACCCGTGTCCCCTGCATTAGAAGGCGGATTCTTAACCACTGGACCACCAGGGAAGTCCCTAGAGTTTGTTTTTTAGAACAGTTTTAAGTCACAGCAAAACTGAGTGGAAAGTACAGATACCCTGGATATACCCTCACCCCCATATGCACAGCCTCCCCTATTATCAATGTCAGTCACCAATGGTACACTCGTTACCAAGGATGAAGCTGCAAGGACACATCATTATCACCCAGAGTCCACCATTTACATGAGGGTTCACTCTCGATGTTGTGCATTCTATGGGTTTGGACAAACGTATAAGGACCCGTATCCACCACTATAGTCTCACACAGCATAGTTTCTGTGCTCTCTGTGCTCTATGCGCTCAGCCCTCCCTTCCGCCTAACCCCTGGCAAGCACTGTCCTTTTTGCTGTTGACAGAGCTGCGCCTTTTCCAGAATGTCGTATAGTTGGAGCCATGCGGTCTGCAGCCATTTCAGGTGGGCTTCTTTCACTTAGTTGTGTGCATTTAATAACATTCTTTCGTGTCTTTTCATGGCCTTCCCTATTCCCGTGTTTCTAATTCCCCCTTATAGTGAGAAAAATGGTCCCCTTTAACCTCACGGTATCTACTTACTTGCTCAATCAATTAACTGTTTTCTCAGTGTAACTAATCTGGTCACTCCAGCCACCTCCACGACCTGCCACCTCTGTACCGATCCCTGGAGCCTGGGGACCACCAATGCCAATGTCCCAAGGCACCCCTCCCTCCCCGCTCTGCTTCCTCGGGTGCAGACATCTCCTTACTGGGATGGGAAGAAAAGGGCAGATGGAAGACCAGAATGATATAAAGGGAAGCCTCCTTCTTAAAAAGCGATTTGAGGATGGGCTTTCTATTATAGAACAAGCCCTCACATCTGACATGATTGGGATTAGTAATTGAACCATTTTGAAAAGATTGGTTCAAGTAGAAACTCATAAAACATGTCTGTAAAACCATGGGCAGGGAACTCCCTGGTGGTCCAGTGGTTAGGACTCTGCGCTTCCACTGCCGGGGGCCCAGGATCAATCCCTGGTCGGGGAACTAAGATCCCGCAAGCCACGCTGGGCGGCTAAAAAGAAAAAAAAGAAAAGAAGGAAAAACTACGGACATGTGTGTATTCCTTAAACCTGTTGTTTTGCTTTCAAAACACAGACACACCTTTATTTTCCAATATTTTCATGTAGGGCTAAGACCCCTCCTTCAATATGGGTCATCCTTCATACATAAACCACAACTATAGGACACTGTGTATCATTTCCAGTTTCAATTTCCTTAGTGTGATCCTTAAAGATGTTTACAAAGCTCTCGGAATGCAAAACTACTCTACATTTGTACAATGACCCCCGATCTGACGCTCTACACCTCCCTTGCCCATATTCAATTTAATAGCGGTTGTTTTTAGTGACTTGCATTTATTGGGTCCTTCTAAGGCATTTAATCTAAGTTTTATAGAAATAACACTTTCTTTTCACACTCTTATTTCATAGATGTATAGACTATTCAATTAAATTATATACTTACAACAATAAATATAACTGGCACAGACATGTTTGGAACCTGACACAACTAAATATTGGCAAGCATACAACTCAGCTAGTATGAGCAAAAGTATATGACACACTATTGTGTATAAAATAGATAACCAATAAGGACCTACTGTATAGCACAGGGAACTATACTAATATTTTGTAATAACTTATAAGGGAAAAGAATCTGAAAAAGAATAGATATATGCACATGTATAACTGAATCACTTTGCTGTACACCTGAAAAGTGCAGGTCACTTTTCTGCACTGAGTCAAAGTTGCCCAGCATATTAGACGAGCTAGGACTGTGTTCCCGACCTGTTTGCAAGCTGTGTCAACCTAGGTCTCCAAGGAAGAGAGCAGTGTGTTGCCCTGGACTCTGCATGCAAAGAAGGACGTACAAGGTTGCTTTTTGCTCAGCAAGGAGAGAGGAGACTTGGGGTACTCAGTGTAGTTGCATGGAAAACAGTGCGGACGCCAGAGACCTTGGAGTCCTGAAAGGCATACTCGCGTTCCGTTAAAGCAGAACGACGACGAAGGCCTCGTGCACAATGCTGCACGCCTAGCCTCCCTGATGGAAAAATTGGACCTTACACTGAGACTAGTGGTCACCTTGCAGTTTCCCAGAACTACCGAGGTCTGAGAGACGAGCTCCTACCCAAGAATTGCAAGCACCCTGTTTCTTTGGCGAAAATACTCTTTTCCTCCCAGAGGTGTGCCTGCAGTAAATAGAAGCCAGGCAACTTCCGTGTTTCTGAAACACCTTCAAGGCTGCAAGTGTCCAGCTTTCAAGACGGGAAAAACCAGCTTTTCCCATCAGTTCCCAGTTTCAAAGTTGAATCACAGCATATGTATCTGCAGTTTCTGACAAGTGAAAAGGGACACATGCGACACACCTGGCCCTTCCATGAATACACTTTTTTTTTTTTAACATCTTTATTGGGGTATAATTGCTTTACAATGGTGTGTTAGTTTCTGCTTTATAACAAAGTGAATCAGTTATACATATACATATGTTCGCATATGTCTTCCCTCTTGCGTCTCCCTCCCTCCCACCCTCCCTATCCCACCCCTCCAGGCTGTCACAAAGCAGCGAGCCAATATCCCTGTGCTATGTGGCTGCTTCCCACTAGCTATCTACCTTACGTTTGTTAGTGTGTATATGTCCATGACTCTCTCTCGCCCTGTCACAGCTCATCCTCCCCCCTCCGCATATCCTCAAGTCCATTCTCTAGGAGGTCTGGGTCTTTATTCCTGTCTTACCCCTAGGTTCTTCATGACATTTTTTTTTTCTTAAATTCCATATATATGTGTTAGCATACGGTATTTGTCTTTTTCTTTCTGACTTACTTCACTCTGTATGACAGACTCTAGGTCTATACACCTCATTACAAATAGCTCAATTTCGTTTCTTTTTAAGGCTGAGTAATATTCCATTGTATATATGTGCCACAACTTCTTTATCCATTCATCCGATGATGGGCACTTAGGTTGTTTCCATCTCCAGGCTATTGTAAATAGAGCTGCAATGAACATTTTGGTACATGACTCTTTTTGAATTTTGGTATAAAGGGAGTTCTTCACGTGGGGAATTTCCTAACTGGTTTAATGTGCTAGCTAGGCGTAGGTGAAGTTGGATCTTCCAAAGCCCTAGCAATGTTAAAACTGTACTTTTTTCCAGGCTGAATCTGGAGTCAAGTTTCTGCTTGAGGTAGAAACACACAGTTCTGTCTGTTGGTCTGTCTTTAAGTGAACTACCTAGAAGCAGAATTGTTTCTTAACAGCTGTCCTTGTGTAAAGTAAGTTATAAATGCTGTGGAACACAGTTAGTAATTTGTTCCGTGAACTTTTGATCTAGCTGGCTTAGTTCCTCTGTGTTACTGAGCTAGAGTGAGTGGGTTCATTGCAATTGGAGGCAGAGGGCTTTCAGGCGGCTACAATTACCATGTCTCTCATATAAGGAATGAGCCGCTTTGTCTCTTGCCATAAAAGTGATAGACTGCACCCCCTATTTTCTCCTGCTGAGTGGCAGGTACAACCGAAGGGTGATGCGCGCTGCAAGTTGTTTCTTTAAGAGAGCGGTAGCGCATTGCTTTCAAGCGGTTCATGGAGGCTGCACAAACTCTGTGTTCTAAAGCCACCAAGAGCGCAGGGCAGTCCCATGCTGTGGAAAGGATCGCTTCCGCTAGAGGAAGACCGTGTTGTTTCCCACTAGCTGGCGGAGGAAACTTTGATGCACTGTGTTCTTTCAGGGCCAGGGACCTGAACCCTGGTGGCAGAGCCAGATGCTCTAGGCCTGGACCGACCTGTCATGCTACGCGTTGCTAAAAACTAGTTGGCAGCTTTGCTCAAAAATCGCTCGCGTAAGTGTGAAATAAGCAAAGGTCTTTGGAACCCGCCCACAAGGGAAAGTTTCCCGGACTGAACAAAACAAGTCTTGACTGAGCGACTCGCACAAGGTTTTCCTAAGGATTTTCTTTCTGCAGGGCAAAGTGATAAACCGTGCGTGGCAGAAGCGGGTAGTGTTTTGTTCCACTGGTTTGGAAGGCTAGAGTTTCTCATGAGCCGCTTTGCGTCCTTTCCTCCACACAGGTACACAGGACTGAGAGCATGGGCATCGATTAGGCTTTCACAAGCTGGGTACCTGGAAATGATTTCCATGCTATCCTGGAGACCGGGTACCATGGACCCAGCCCAGGGTCGATCTAAGCGTGTTCTCTCTGTGCATGCAGTCTGAAACGCTATCACCTAGTGTCTTGCTCTATAGAGACTTGGCAGGCGAGTGCTGGTCAACCCAATGGGAAGTTGGGGGGGTCTGTGTGACAGAGACATCAAAACTTTCCGGAGGTGCAGTAAACAGGTCCCTCCTAGAAGGAATGTCTGGTACCTGTGTCTTGCCACGAGAAGTGATACTTACCACGCACTGTGTCATTTCTTCAACGGAAGCAACATGTGAAGCGTGAGTCGGGGAGGATACGGTTTAGGAGATGGGCAATGTTGCTTTCTCTATGGTGCTTGAAGCCACGCTAACCCCTGTGGTCTAATAGGTCGGGCATGGTGAAGGTCACCCGAAAAGAAGGAAGAGCCTTGTTTCCCACGTAGGTAGAGTCTTTGCTTTGACAGGTTAGATGAACGAGGTTTTGTACAGAGAGTCCTCTCCGGGTAGGGAGTTGGTACCCCGTATTTACGGTCGCCATGGAAATGTGTGAACATCCTGCAGAAGGCCCGCTTTTCCCCCAGCTGAGTGGAGAGAAGCATCGAAGCTTTGTGTTTCAGGCCCAAATACGAGTAGAATGCCTTCCAGGGTGCTGGGAAGAAAGCTAGTTTCCTGTTTAGCAAATGTGTGTGCTTCTCACAAGCCTGTGGAAAGAACATGTATGCACTGTGTTCTTTTACAGACTTTAGCCCAAGGGGCGGAAGCAAAGTGGTGTTTTCTTTCACAGGATCGTAAAAGCTTAGTGTTACCCAAAGCTACTATGTGACTTTCCTCCAACAGGTACCAAATGGAGAATGTATGCAAAGGCCTTCAGACCACCTACAAAGGTGGTTTACCATGGTAAAGAGAGCACAGTTTTGTTTATTTGTCTTTAAGTGAACTACCTAGCGGCAGAAGGGTTTTCTAACAGTCGTCCTTGTGTAAAGTTAGTAATCAGCGGGGCAGAACACAGGTAGTGATTTGTTCCCGGAAGTTGTGAATCGAGCCAGCCTCGTCCCTTAGGGATGCTGAGCTAAATTAGGTTGGCTCAATGCGATTGGAGGATGAAGACTTTCAGAAGGCCACAGTTACTATGCCTCCAATATAGGAATGTTTTGCTTGGTTTCTGCCGTAAGTGTGGATAGACCGTGCACCCTCTCACCGAGTGCAGTATACCGTCGAAGAGTAATGCAGGTTACTACGGGCTTTCTCCTGTGGGCAATGTGAATCTGAGGTTCTCTGCCTGGTCTTCCAAAGTGATACGCAGGGAGGAGGAACTAACACAATCCATAATTTGCAATGTCCTGGGTCTTGCTTCTGGCTACAAATTGAGAAGAAAACCCTGACTGAGGACCCTACCACGGATACGGCTAGGAAGAGCTAAAAATAATTACTACAGCCTTTGTCCAAATGCATAGCTGAGAGAGAATGGCCGTGTCAACAGAAGAAGTAAAGGCCTTTGAGACCAGAGCCAACTTTGGATCCTGCCCCAAAGGCCCAAAATATGATCTCTAGTATCTTATAATATGAGTAGCCTACTCCATTTCTATGGTTCTTCTTTCATAATCTGAGTTTTGTGTTTGCAGAGAATGTCCTCGTGCGGGCCCAACATCCCTAGCTCTTCCTTTAGCATGAGAGTGAGCTATGTGGCTTGGTTCTCCCAGCCCTGTGCCGGGGAAAGACAGACATTCCCAGAAAATTCTCAAGAACTGAACCTGATTGGAGATCTGCCAGAGGCCGGGCCTGCAGGAAACAGAAGCAGGTACTGACAAGCCTTCCAGAGCTGTGACTTCCCACACTGGTCACACACACACATCCATGGACATACAACTTTCCTCACGCTCAGAGGGAAGATACAGTGGCAGGCTATGTTCCTTCCCAGGAGCTACGCCTCTGCGAGCTTTTATTAGGTGAAGTGACACACTGGTAGCCACACTTAAGTATTTATTATTTATTTTTTAGGTTTTCCTCCACTATTTACTATTAAATCTTCCTAAGCCCAGAGTTACTTCCTGAGAAGAGATTGAAGAATTTAATTTTACATCAGAAGACTAAAGAGTAGCTGAAATATGCTGGCATGTACCTCCACAGGCAGATTTGGAAAAAGTCACAGATTCATTAAAATAAAATGAAATACACTTTTGATTCTCATGTAATTTGGTCAGTCTTTCATTTGCCCTCATTTATGAGTGTACTCATTTGCACCTGTTATGTAATGGGTATTGGAAAGAAAGCAATAACAAATTCTTGAAGAAAAATCTGTCCTCATGAAACTTCCAACTCAGTGAAGAAATAGACAATTCACAAAAGACAGTACTTGTGTGCATGTGAAATGGTAATGAGGGCAGTGAAGGGGAATGAGACAGGGAGGTGGTAGAGGGTGGTGGTCATTGTAACTGTTCTGCTTTACAACCAAGGACTTGTTAATACTTAAACACAGTCCAGGGTTCGATGGGCTGTTTCCTGTTTAGCTTTGCCTGTTTTGCTCTGTTTTACATCTCTGTCATTCTTTGGTCCAGAAATATATGACCACTGACCCATAGAACAGATGTGCTGATCTGGACAAGGTAATGACCACACTGAGGTTCCGACGCTAGTAAGGTACCTCGTGACTAACGTACATGTCTTCGAAAGTAGAAGAGCAGCCTTCCCCCAGCACAAAGCCCACAGGCATTTCCTGCTTCACTTCTTCTACCAATCTTGGCTAAAACTTCGGGAGTTGGAAGTTGGTTCTTTTGGACAGTAGTCCACCTTCTCCCTAGGTTTCTGGCTTCCTTAAAAATAAAGCTACTTTTCCTCTAAGTAACACTTGTCTCTCAGTGTTGGCTTCTTGAGCAACGAGCAGCCAAGCCTGAGTTTGGTAATATCATGACCATTCCTACTGGGAATCACTGCAAGGTATCTGGGGAGACCTTACTGGCCGTCTTTGGAGCAGAGACCTGAAGGGAAGGAGGGAGACTACTATGTGAGTGTTGGGGGGAGGATTCTAGGCAGAGAGAAGAGCTAATGCCAGGCCCTGGGGCAGGAGCATCCTGTCACACGCAAGGAGCAGCAAGGGCCCCGTGAGGCTGGAGCAGAGTGAGACTTGGCCCGGCTGTGAAGAGGTAACCAGGTGTCAGATCCCGTAGGACTTGTGGACGATGTGTGCATTTTGGCTTGACCTCTGATGAGTGGAAATCCATGGGGAGAATGGGCTGAAGAGGGACCTAACTGGATCTCTTGTGCTGGGTGGAGAACAGCCTGCAGAGTGAGGGCAGGAGGAGGCCGGTTAGCGGCAGCCACAGCCATCCTGTCCAGAGGGGATGGCAGCCCTGACCAGGTAGAATGGGGGAAGCAAGTCAGGGTCATATTCGGAAGCTGCGGATGGAGCCTGTGCTGATTGGGAGGAGATGAGGTGGAGAGAGAGGAGAAGTCAAGAGAGACCCCCAATCTGGGGCCTGAACCCCTGTCAGAAAGGACTTTGTCACGGAGCGGGGAGATTGAGGGAGAGCAGGTTCAGGGCGGAAGTCTAGTTTGGCTTTGGCGCGTTCGATGTCCGCACGGAGATGTTGTGGAGGCAGCGGGTGGGTGTAAGTCTGGACCTCATGGAAAGGTTTGGAATGGATAAATGTATGTAGAAGTCATGACAGTATTCACTGTCACTAATGCCACAAGGCTGGATGAGGTCAGCAAGGGGATGTGCTGCTGAGAAAGAAAACTGGTCCAAGAGCTACATCCCAGGTCAAAACTAATGCTAAGGGGTTTGGAGAAAAATAGAGACCATCCATGGAGTCAGAGAAAGCAAGGCATGGAGTTTAGAAAAATACACAAAACAACAAAAACAATGATAAAAACCGTAGAATGTATAGAACTGGAACCTAAGTGAAGCAAACATTTCAAACACATGAAGCCAATAGAGAAAAGTGAGGATTGAGAAATCTTTTTACTGTGATAGAATTGTTCCACAGTGGGATTGTGATGGACACACAGCTCTGTGCGTTAACACACACAAAAATCAAAGCATTGATAATATCATGACCGTATTTAAATGAGTGAATTTATGACATGTAAAGTCTAGCTCAAGAAATCTCCTTCAACATAAAAGAGTAATTATTTAGCACACATCCACCCAATGGTGCTATACTCCCCGGTATTCTTCACTCAGGGGAAATGGAAACAGATATTTAGACAAAAAAACACGTGTATAAATACTCAAAAATATTTATTCACAATACCCCACACTTGAACTAGCCCAAATGTCCATTATTAAGAGAATGGATAAAGATTTTGTGACTTACAAGGAAAAATTATTCAGCCCAGAAACAGAATGAACTGCTTATTCAAATAAAAATATGTGGCTCTTAAAAACCGTACTTAGGGCTTCCCTGGTGGTGCAGTGGTTGAGAGTCCGCCTGCCGATGCAGGGGACATGGGTTCGTGCCCCGGTCCGGGAGGATCCCACGTGCCGCGGAGCGGCTGGGCCCGTGAGCCATGGCCGCTGAGCCTGCGCGTCCGGAGCCTCTGCTCCACAACAGGAGAGGCCACAACAGTGAGAGGCCCGCATATCGCAAAAAAACCCACAAAAAACAAAAAAACCTTACTTAGAGCAAAAGAGACAAACATCAAATTGTACATTGTGATCTATTGCATTTTTGTGACGTTCAGCCACCGCCAAACTGATGGAGGTTTGTAAAAACTAAAGCAGAGGCGGCATGGGGTGAGAGCGGGTATGTTTCCACTGAAATCGACAGAGGGGTCTTTTCTGTTTTAATGAATAGGCTTGATACGTATGATTGATACATTGAGTTTTTGGATACTGTAGAGGTCATGAATTTTAAAGATTTGTGAAGCCATAAAGTTAAGATTGACACATTTCACTATATTTCTATTATATATCGATACAAACACAGTAAGAAAGAGGTAAAGAAAAATTACCATTAGACAATAACGGAATCACATTTTATTTACAAATCTCCCCATGTCCCCTCCTCAACAATGACCGGGTACCTGACCAATCCAGGATGCCAGTTGCTGGTTGGGTTCCAGGTGGAATGTTGGGGTTTGTTGTGGCTGGTGGTCCCACGGTAACTGGGCAGAGCCCTGTCGTGGATCAGTGCCTTGGAGGGGCTGCCATCCTCTGTGGAGCTTGGCTTTGGGCTGATCCTTGGGAAGCTGGGTGACACGCTGGTGTTGCTGCTGCCTGATAGCCTGAGTTCACGGTTCACTCTCCAGTGGGAGACAGCGGTGTGTCTGCCTGTCTTCAGCTCATTGGTGGGTCTCTTATTTACATTCAGACTTGTTCAGTCTGTCAGAAGTCGACTTTATGTAAGACGCGAAAAGCAGCTTGCAGAAACGTTGGCTGCACCGATTGACAAGAAATGCCAACTCACTGACAAGCTTTGTGCTGCTAAAAAGGAGTGTGCGGGGATCGAGACATCTTTAGGGAATGTCATTAAATATACCCAGCCTCACTGACACAGAAAATTGAGGAGAGTCAACCTGATTTTGAGGGAGGAACTCAAGTCTCTGGTTCAAGAACTGATCAAAGAGAGATTCGTGCAATCTAAACAAGAAGAGACGGAGGAGATGCTAAAAGCGCTCAAGTCCCTGGAAGCGGTCGTGAGGATCACCACATCACAAGGGGCTTTTCCAAACCAGCCAGGAGGCCAAGCACCAAGCCCTGATGGCCTCTTCCCCAGGAGTGGGCCTGGTTATTAACCGGGCTGTTCCCTGCCCTCCACTCGGGCCTCCCAAGCTGCCAGGCTGCATTCACCCACCTCCACCTGAGCTACACGGAGGCCAGTGGATGCAGGGGAGCCTCCTCCTTGGGCTGCAGTTCCTCCAACTTTACATGCTGAGCACAGCAGTGAATTCCTTCATGGTCAACTTCTTTCACGTAAACTGTATTGGAATTCCTAGAACATGGGCCCAAATCAAGAATACAACAAATGGCCACAATGGCGGTCTCCTTGACTCTCTCTCCACATGTTGGGGCTTGAGTTGTGCAGAATCCCCATCCTATAGTCCTCTTTCACAGCATGGGAAGGGACACGTCAGGTAGTCACAGAGCCCTGAGAGAAATGAGGAATGTGGTCTGAACCATCACACAGAGTCATGGCACAGGAAGTGCTGCCCTTGTAAAGTAATGCCAACCCACCTTTGACCTGGAGCCTCAGCCTGCAATTGGGTTTTGAACTCTGGGATCTGACTCCATGGGTCTTGACTCCCCTCACTATCAGGCGACCTTGGGATGGTAAGAGATCCCACCTTTCCTTACACTTCTGAGGGCAATTGTCAGCAGTAACGTCCTATGAACCATTGACTCCGTTACCTCCCGCTTCCCAAGGCTGGGGTTCAGCATTCTTTAGCCAGGAAGTCAGGGCCCATGCAAGCCACATGAGCACTCCAAACTGCCCTAGCAATTAGCCAGAAACTGTCTAACCCAGATGAGAAAAGAGATGAAAAACATATACATTATTGGGATTATCTCGGTCAATCCTCATGAGGACAACATAAGGTAGTGTCTGCTATGACTCCATATTATAGAGGTGTAAACTGAGATGCAGGAAAGTTCAGTCACTCACTCCTGGTTGACCACTCTTGCAAGTAAAGGCCAGTATTCACAGGACTCTACTATGAAGACACCGCACGTGAATGTGAATCGCCTGGGTCCCATGGGAGCCAATGGACCAGGGAGCAGAAGATTTTTTAAACTGCCCTGAATGTAAAGTTGACAATAAAACCATTTGTGGTGAGGTGTGATGAGGGTTCCTGAAGATGACATATGTATTGAGAGTGCATTTTTGGGGGCCCTTTCTACCCACCATAAATCCAAGTGGTTCTGTTCAAATTCTTCAAGGTGAGTCAGGAGCTTTC
This sequence comes from Globicephala melas, assembly GCF_963455315.2. Lineage (NCBI taxonomy): Eukaryota > Metazoa > Chordata > Mammalia > Artiodactyla > Delphinidae > Globicephala > Globicephala melas. The sequence continues at coordinate 103,094,180 of NC_083320.1, read as the reverse complement.
TGTTCCGTGCAGGTATGGAGAGCTGCAAATAAGGGTAAGAAGGAAGCGTATGGATCTGGAAGTCTTGACCTGGATGTCTCCTGATGTCTGCAGAAGTGTTCTTTAGTCTCCCGCCTGGCAGGATTGAGTATGGCTGCCAGGATTCTGGAAGCTGATCAGGGAAAGAAGAGTTGGGGGTTCTGTTTACAATATGAGATTAAGGCTCTTGTTTTCAGCTGGACAGCTTATCGCCCTACCTCACCTTTGCTGTTAGCATGATTTTTATGAGATTTAACCAATTTTTGTATTTATAAAACTGTGATCCAATTTAATCCTGAATGTCCTAACTTAAACCTTTATATAGCTATACTGTGTTTAGACATTTTCCTATTGCAGGATACGTAATGTGTCTCCAGTTTTGGAGGGAATAAAAAAAGCTACTATAAACATTTAGTTACACAATTTTGTGGACCTATTTTTCTTTGGGGTAAAAACCTGGTGGCAGAATGGCTGGTTCACGCAGAAGTTGTGTGTTTAAATAAATTTTTTTCCAACACATTTGTACCATGATGCCATCTTATCATCAGTGTAAGAGCTCAAGTTGCTTCATATCATTCCCAGTATTTTTTTCTTAGCTATTACAATGGATCTTGTTGTTAAGGTTATTTAGCATAAAAGTCAATATGTGTTGGGGGGGTTTACTTGTATTTTCTAAAGAAAGATGTTGCCCATTGATTCACCTACCAGGGCCAGGTAAATCTCAATGACAGATATGGGTACCCCATGCACGGTTGAAGCCCATATTAGTTATTTCATGGCTCTACTAGGTGAATCCAAAGCATCAATAAAAATTGGTTGACTCTGTCTTCTTAATTATCTTCTTTCTGCTAAGTTACTGTTTCTGTGTTTTTCCTACATTTACAGCTGGTAAGCTTGTGCCCATTATTGGCAACAATGGTTTGAAGATGATTTTTGAAATGACTTTTATTTAGATAAAATTCACATAACATAAAATTCAACATATTAACCATTTTAAAGTGTACAGTTGGGACATCATCACAATGGCAGGATTGGAGGCTCCAGACTCTCCCTCCTCCCACGGATGCACCAAATAAATAGCTACACAAGAATCAATTTCTTGTGAGAGACATGTAAAGACTAGTTGATTCTCCTACATACAAGGATGACTGGGAAGATACCCAAATGTTGGGAAAAGCTGAGATACATCTGAGCCATAAACCGAGTATCCAGCGCTGAGCCTTGCCATCAGGAGGGAACCCTCAACTCTCACCTTCTCCCTAAAGGAGCACAGGGTTGGGACAAAGCATCTAGGGTACCAACATTTATAGTTGCCTTCTGAGGGACGGGTTCCTAAATCACCTAGGTCTGGAAGCTCAGGGTGCTCAATTCATGAGTCCTCAGGGACCACAGATAATCAAACGGTGATTTTAAATGGGTGTGCAAGCACTTCTATGGGCTATTTCTCCTAGCTCAGCACAGAGCGAGCAGACAAAAACACCCAGCTCCCAGTTTCTCCCTGGCAGGGTGTAGACTGCCCATCTAATGTTCCAACTTTCCCAACGGCTCCCTGAAAGTCAGGCTTCAAATTAGCTTGTATCTTAGAGCTGTCAGGGTCCTCTGGGACTTTGAATGGGCATGTAAGCACTTCCTGTTGCTCCTTCCTCCAGTGGGGGGTGGAGAACAGGTCTCCAGCTTTTCCATGGAAGGAGCTGGACTACATATCTCGTACTTTTCTGACTGCTGCCTGTTTCTTGGGTGATTACGAGGTTCAGCGTTCACTAGTCCCTTGATATCTACAGAGGACAAATCAGTTGTTTATATCCATCCTTGCACTCACTTGGGACTCCTCTCCCTATCTCATCCCAGAAGTAAACCAAAGCTCACAGATTTTTCCTGGAGGATGGTTCAATTCACATCTACTATCCTAACTTTTCCAGCTGCTGCCCAAGGATATGTCTTCTAATTTGCCTATCTTTGAGAAGTGATGAGACAGACCATTACTCGCTTCTGGGAGTTTGGATGGGCAAGTGGGTACTTAATGCAGCTCCTTTCCCCAGCTAGCTCCAGAGACAGACTCCAGAACCCAACGATCACTAGACTTTTAGCAGTGACAAGGTGCAAAACCATGTTATGAAAGAGTGTGCAGCCTGAACAAGAGCTCAGGCATTTTTCCCAGATCCTGTTCCCAAGTTAGTGCAGAGTGAGTGGGAGAAAAATTCCAGTTACCAGCCTGCACCTGAGGAGAAGAAAAAATGGAGCCCACATAGAACATCAACTTTTCTGGCTGATACTTAATAGAGTGATTTCTAGCTCATCTGTCTTAGGGCGCTGACGGCACTTGGCATATCTTAATCCCCTGCGGGCCACTATAAAAAACGATGGCAGTTTGGAGAAGCACAGATTTGAGAAGAACCAAAATTTATGGACTAGCTGACTGGTGAGGTTTTCCTCCTAGGTGTTTTTTAATTTTTACATATTTTTAAAATTATTTATTTATTTGGCTGTGTCAGTCTTAGTTGCGGCACATGGGATCTTTGTTGCGGCATGCAGGATCTTTAGTTGCAGCATGCGAACTCTTAGTTGTGTCATGTGGGATCTAGTTCCCTGACTAGGGATCAAACCCAGGCCCCCTGCACTGGGAGTGTGGAGTCTTAGCCACTGGACCACCAGGGAAGTCCATCTCCTAGGTATTTTTTTAAAATCAAATGTACAGAAACCGAAACAGAGGTTCAAGGAAAATGAAGAAACAAACAACTGTACCCCAGAGAAAAGCATGAGATAAATCTTCACAAACCAACTCTACGAAAATGTAGATAAGTGATTTAGCCAGCAGAGAATTCAACATACCGATTATAAAGATGCTCACCAGGGCTTCCCTGGTGGCGCAATTGTTGAGAGTTCGCCTGCCGATGCAGGGGACACGGGTTCATGCCCCGGTCCGGGAAGATCCCACATGCCGCGGAGCGGCTGGGCCCGTGAGCCATGGCCGCTGAGCCTGTGCGTCCGGAGCCTGTGCTCCGCAACGGGAGAGGCCACAACAGTGAGAGGCACGCGTACCGCAAAAAAAAAAAAAAGAATTTCCTTAAAGATGCTCACCAGAGTCATCAGAACCACGCATAAGCAAGTGAGAATTTCAACTACAGATAGAAGATATTTTAAAAGGACCAAACAGGAAAGTTATATAAGCAGTATGGCAGTGTGGTTTGTTCATTTTTTTCTTTCTCCTTCAATTTACAGCTACTTGAACATCTGTAACCAAACAAAAGTGTCTCTGCACAAAACACCTGAGAGACCCATCCATCTGTAGATCTCAGAAGGAGTTGGAGATCCAGGGGAGTGGCTGTGATGCTGGCAGCAGCAGAAGTGGCAGCAGCAGGGTGGTACTGGGCTAGGGCAGCCTTTCTGGTAAAGGAAGTGGAGAGTGAAGGTGGTGAGTGGGAGGCCAGGCTGTGCCTGCTGCAGCTAGAGGGATCTGTTTCTAAGGAGAGACTGCAGTGACAGTGAGAGAGAAAGGAGAGGGCAGATGGCAGAGGAAGAAAGCTGAAGGAATGCATTTCCTGCTGTCTGCCCCTGGGATCTGGCAAAGATCTGCCCACAAGACTCTGGAACCCCAACCTGTAGGATTCTCCCGAGGGCACACACAAAGAACCAAGTATTAAAGACACACCTCCCTCCATTCTGTAGTACAGCTTTTTTGGTTTTGTTTCTCCACCAGATTTTTTTTGCATGCTCCCAACCTTAGCAGCTAGTCAGTTCTTATAAGAGAAGTCAAACACTTGTGCTATAGTGCCACTTTGGTAAAAGAAAAGGAAAACTCCTTATTACCAACCTGTTAGACAGTTAAAATCAAAGTAAGCAAAGTATTACCCAAATAAATCAGGTGTTCTCTACTTCCAGTGTGGTGGAGGAAGCACTTTTCTTCAAACACACACACACACAAAAGACAATTTCCCAGCAACCATACCCAAAGACAGGGGAAACTGATCTGATAAAGAATTCAAAACAGCTGTTAGGAAGTAATTCGACGAGCTACATAAAAACTCAGAAAGGCAATGCAATGATCTCAGGAATAAAATTACTGACAAAGGCATTGCCAAAGACATTGAAATTCTAGAAAAGAACCAGAAATTCTGGAGTTGAAGAACTCAATGAATGAGATAAAGAATGCATTAGAAAGCATTGGAAATAGAGCAGATCAGATGGAAGAGAGACTATGTGAGCTCAAGGATAAAGATTTAGAAATGATTCAGATGGAAGAGTTTCAAAAAAGTGACAAAGCCCTACAAGAACTCTCAGATTCCATCAGAAGAGCCAGGATAAGATTAATGGGCATACCAGAAAGAGAAGAGAGGGAGAAGGAAGCAAGAGCTTATTCAAAGAAATAATAGCTGAGAACATCGCAAACCTGGGAAAAGAACTGGATATGTAAGTCCATGAACTCAATAGAACACCTTATTATTTCAATGCAAAAACACTTTCTCCAAAAAGCCACGTTATATTCAAACTGTCAAAAGCCAGTTTGAAAGAATTTTAAAGGCAGTGAGAGAAAGAAAGACGGTAACCTACCAAAGAGGGTAACCTACCCCTTATGTTATCAGCAGATTTCTCAACAGAAAATCTACAGGCCAGGAGGGAATATTCAAATTACTGAAAGATAAAAATTGCTGCCCATGAAAACTCTATCTGGTAAAGTTATCCTTCAGGTATGAAGGAGATATAAAGAATTTTCTGAAGAAACAAAAGTTGAGGGAGTTAATAACCACTAGACCTGCTTTATAAGAAATGTTGAAAGGAGCTCTTTAAGTTGAAAAAAATGAGGCAAAAGTATACAAAATTCTGATTAAAGTAATAAATACATAGAAGTTAGAAACCTTTAACTCTTTTTTAGAGGAGTATGGTAAATAATGATAGCATAAATATTAAAGAAAAAGAATATGAATAATAACTATAGTTACTATAACTTGGTGACAAAATCACAGCATAAAAAGAGATAACTTGTGACATCAAAAGTATAAAAGGAAAAGAGTAAAGGATGGAAACTTTGTAGGTAAATGAAGATGAACTACTACCAGTAGGGAAAGGACTATTTTTTTCCATGAGATGTTTTTTGTAAACCTCATAGTAAACACAAAGCAAAAACTTAGAGCATAGACACCAAACCTAAACAAGGGGAGACAGGGCAGATCACCATGGAAAACTTACAAAGATAGACAAAAGAAAAAAAAAGGAGAGACAAAATAACCATAAGGCTAAAGATAAAATGGCAGTAGTAAATCCTCACATAACAATAATTTTCCTAAATGTAAATGGATTGAATTCACTAATTAGAATGAACAGCATGGTTTGATAGATTAAAAATAAAAAAGACCCAAATATATGCTGCCTATCTGAGACTTATTTCTGCCTGAAACATACACATAGGTTAAAAGTAAATTGATGGAAAATGATATTCCAAGCATACAGAAACCAGATAAGTCAAGTATACCCATACTCACATCAGACAAAATAAACATCAAGCCAAAAAGGATAACATGAGACAAAGAAGGTGACTGTACAATTACAAAGAGGTCAAAACATCAAGAAGATATAACAGTCTTAAATATATAAGCTCTCAATGTCTGAGCACCAAAATATATTAAGTAAATACTAATAGAACTTAAGGGAGAAATAAATAACAATACAATAATAGTAGGAGGTTTCAATAACTTACTATCAGCAATAAGTAGACCATCCAGACAGAAAGCCAGCAGGGATACTTTGGAATTGAATCACACTTTAGAATAAATGAACTTAACAGATATATTTACATAACATTCCATCCCAAAGCAGCAGAATACACATTCTTCTCAAGTGCACAAGGAATATTATACAAGATTATCTTATCTATACAAGATAGATCATGTTATAGGCCACAAAACAAATCTTAGCAAATTTAAGAAGATTGAAAGCATACCAAATATCTTTTCTGATCACAATTGTATGAAACTAGAAATCAGCAAAAGAGAAGTGAGATGATGAACAGATATGTGCAAATTAAACAAAACACTTCTAAACAAACAATGGCTCCAAGAAGAAATCAAAAGGGAAATAGAATATCTCAAAACAAATGAAAATGGAAACACAACATTTCAGATCTTGTGGGATGGAACAAATGCAGTTCTGAGAGGAATGCTTATAGCAATAATTGAATATATTAAGAAATTATAAAGATCTCAATTAAGCAGCTCAATTTTACTTCTCAAGGACATGAAAATTAAGCACAAGTTTAGCAGGAGGAAGGAAATAATAAAGATCAGAGCAGAAGGAGATGGAGACAAGAAAAACAAGAGAGAGGATCAATAGAACTAATATCTGTTTCCTCAAAAAGATAAACAAAATTAACAGTTCTTCAGCTAGACTAAGAAAAAAGAGAGAAGACTCAAATTAAAAATGAAAGAGGAGATATTACAACTGATACTACAGAAATATATAGGATCATAAGACATTGCTATGAACAATTTTATACCAACAAATTACATAACCTAGAAGAAATGGATACATTTCTAGAAATACACACCCTACCCACACTGAATCAGGAAGAAAGAGAAAATCTGGGCACACCAGTAATGAGTAAAAAGAAAGAATCAGTATTCAAAAAACTCCTAACACAGAAAACTCCAGCACCAGATGACTTCACTGGAGAATTCTACAAAGAAGAATTAACAAGAATCCTTCTCAAACTCTTCCAAAATATTGAGGGGGAAGGAATATTTCCAAACTAGTTCTATAAAACCAGAATTACCTGGATACCAAAACCAGATAAGGCTACCACAGGAAACGAAAACTATAGACCAATATCACTGATAAATATAGACTCAAAATTTCTCAACAACAAAATATTAACACATTGAATTCAAGTACACCTTAATAGGATTGTACACATTGACAAAGTGGGATTTATCCCTGGGATACAAGAATGGTTCAACATATTCAAATCAATCCATGTAATACATCTTATCAATAATGGAAGGATAAAAATCACATAATCATCTCAATAGGTGAAGAAAAGGCATTTGACAAAGTACAACACCCTTTCACAATAAAATCTCTTAACAGATTAAGGAACATACCTCAGCTTAATAAAGGCAACATACAGCCAACCCACAGCTAACATTATACTCATGCAGAAGAATTGAAAATGATTCCTCTAAGATTAGGAACAAAACAAATATGCCTCCTCTCATCGCTTCTATTTGATATAGTACTGGAAGACCTAGCTAGAGCAATTAGGCAAGACAAAGAAATAAAAGGTATCCAAATCAGAAAGAAAGAAATAAAATTGTCCCTGTTTGCTGATGGTATGATTTTATATATAGAAAATCCCAGTGAGTTGATCAAAACACTGTTGGAATTAATCAATGATTTCAGTAAAGTGACAGTATACAAAAATTAACATACAGAAATCAGATGTATTCTTTTACACCAATGATAAAGCAGCTGAAAAAGAAATAAAGAAAACATTGTCATTCACAATAGCAACAAACAAAGCAAAACAAAACATCAAATACTTAGGAATAAATTTAACCAAGGAACTGAAAGATTTGTACAATAAAAACTACAGCCTTGCTGAGAGATACAAATAGAAAGATATTTTATGTTCATGGATTGAGAGAATTAATACTAAAATGGCCATAATATCCATGGCAATCTACAGATTCAATGCAATCCCAATCAAAATACAAAAGGCATTCTTCACAGAAATAAAAGAAATATTTAAAAATTTTTTTTAATATTTTAATATATTTTTAAAAATATTTTAAAAATATTTTAAAAAAATTGTGTGGAACTACAAAAGACCTGAATAAACACAGCAATCCTGAGAAAAAAAAGGAAGCATGGAGGTAGCATGCTTTCTGATTTCAAACTATACTATAAAGCCACAGTAATAAAAACATAAAGATACTGGAACAAAAACAGTCACATAGACCAATGGAATAGAAGAGAGAGCCCAGAATTAAATCCAGGTATACATGGTCAACTAATATTAGACAAGAAAGCCAAAAATACCCAATGGGGAAAGGCAGTGTCTTGAAAGGTGTTGGGAAAAACTAGAGGAATACACACAGAAAAATAAAAGTGAACCCCTGTCTCACATCATTCACAAAAATGAACTCAAAATGGATCAAAGACTTAAAGTTAAGAACCGATATCATACAACTTCTGGAAAAACACATGCTAAAGAAGCTCGTTTATATTGTCTTAGCAATGACTTTTTGACAAAAGCAAATAACAAAAACAACAAAAGCAAAAATCTACAAATGGGACCACATCAAATTCAAAAGTTTCTGTACAGCAAAAGAACAATTAACAAAACAAAATGACAACCTACAACGTTGGAGAACATTTTTGCAAACCATATATTTAATAAAGGGGTAATATCCAAAATATATCAAGAACTTATGCAATATAATCATAACAACAACAATCTAATTAAAAAATGGGCAGAAGACATCAAAAAGTTTACGAATAAGAAATGCTGGCGAGGGTGAGGAGAAAAGGGAACCCCCTTACACTGTTAGTGGAAACGTAAATTGGTGCAGCCACTATGGAGAACAGTATGGAGGTTCCTTAAAAAACAAAAATAGAGTTGCCATATGATCCAGCAATCCTACTCCTGGGAATATATCTGGAGAAAACTCTAACTAGAAAAGATACATGCACCCCAATGTTCATTGCAGCACTATTTAGAATAACCAAGACATAAAAGCAACGTAAGGTCCATAAACAGATGAATGGATAAAGAAGTGGTACATATATACAATGGAATATTAGCCATAAAAATAAATGAAATGATGCCATTTGCAGCATGGATGGAGCTAGAGATTACCATATTAAGTGAAGTAAGTCAGACAGAGAAAGACAAATATCATATGATATCACTTATTTGTGGACTCTAAAGAAAAGATACAAATGAATTTATTCACAAAACAGAAATAGACTCATAGACATAGAAAACAAACTATAACTGCAAAACTGGCCTTCAATAATCAGGGAGAGGTAAAAAAAAACCCCAAAAAACAAAAAACAGGTCCAGAATGTTTATGGATGAATTCTACAAATCATTCAAAAAAGAATTATTACTAATCCTTTTAAAATTTTCCAAAAGTCAAAAGTAGACAGAATACCACCAAACACGTTGTACAAGCTTAGAATCACCCTGATACTAAAGCCAGACAGGACACTACAAGAAAAGGGAACTACAGGCCTGTATCTCTGAGAAACATACATCAAAAGTCCTCAGTAAAATATTAACAAAGCATGGGCTTCCCTGGTGGCACAGTGGTTGAGAGTCCGCCTGCCGATGCAGGGAACGCAGGTTCGTGCCCCGGTCTGGGAAGATCCCACATGCCGCGGAGCGGCTGGACCCGTGAGCCATGGCCGCTGAGCCTGCGCGTCCGGAGCCTGTGCTCTGCAACGGGAGAGGCCACAACAGTAAGAGGCCTGCGTACCGCAAAAAAAAAAAAAAAAAAATTAGCAAAGCAAATTCAACAATATATCAAAAAGATTATATACCATGATCAAGTGATATTTTTTACCTGGGACACAAAGTTTGTTGAACATAGGCAAATCAGTCAGTGTGATAAACCACATTAACAGAATGAAAGATTAAAAACCACATGACTATCTCAATAGATGCAAGCAATTCATTTCACAAAATTCAACATCAATTCATGATCAAAATGAATGAATGAACAAAATAGGTATAGGAGAACTACCTGAACACATTAAAGGCTCTTTATGAAATCCCGAGGTCACATTTTCAACAAGGAGAGAAAACCGGATGCTTTCCCTCTAAGTTCTAGTAGAAGGTAAGGATGCCCACTCGTCACCACTCCTATTCAAAATAGGAAGTCAAAGTCAAAGCAAATTAAGCAAGAAAAAAATAATAAAATGCAACCAAATCATAAAGGAAGAAATGAAATTGTCTCTGTTTGTAAATGAAATGATCCTATATTGTAGGAAACCCTAAAGACTCCATCCATTAAAAAAAAAAAACTGTTACTACTAATAAACAAATCCAATAAAGTTTCAGAATACATAATTAACACATAAAAATCAGTTGTTTTCTTACAACAAAAAAGCTCTATTCCAAAAGTAAGTCAAGAAAATAATCCCTTTAACAGTAGCATTAAAAACAATAACAGACCTACTAGAGAATGGACTTGAGGACATGGGGAGGGGGAAGGGTAAGCTGGGACAAAGTGAGAGAGTGGCATGGACTTATACATACTACCAAATGTAAAATAGGTAGCTAGTGGGAAGCAGCTGCATAGCACAGGGAGATCAGCTCCGTGCTTTGTGACCAGCTAGAAGGGTGGGATAGGGAGGGAGGGAGGGAGGGAGATGCAAGAGGGAAGAGAAATGGGGATATATGTATATGTATAACTGATTCACTTTGTTATAAAGCAGAAACTAACACACCATTGTAAAACAATTATACTCCAATAAAAACGTTAAAAAAATAAAAATAATAAAAATAAAAACAATAACATACCTAACAGTATATTTACCCAAGACAGTGAAAGTTCTGTACACTGAAATCTATACAATATTGATAAAATAAATTGAAGAAGATACAAATAAATGTAAAGATATTAGTTGTTCATGGTTTGGAAGAATTAATATTGTTAACGTCTACACTACTCAAAGTGATATGCAGAGTCAATGCATTCCCTGTCAAAATTCCAATGGCATTATTCAAAGAAATATTAAAAATATATATAACATTTTTATGGAACCACAAAAGACCTCAAATCATTAAAGCAATTCTGAGAAAAAAGAACAAAGCAGGAGGGATCACATCTCCTGACTTCAAATTATAGTAGCTATCATCATCAAAACACCATGTTACTGGCGAAAAGACAGAGAAGTGGACCAATGGAATAGAGTAGAAAGCTCAGATATATATCCAAGAATATACAACTAATTTTTGACAACTAATTTTGACAAGGGCATCAAGAATACATAATGGGAAAAGAATAGACTCTTCAATACATTATGTTGGATAAAGTGGATATACACATGCAAAAGGAGAAATTTGGACCCTTATTTATACCACACACAAAAATCAACCCCAAATGGATTAAAGACTTAAACATAAGAACTGAAACTATGAATCCTCTAGAAGGAAACATGAAAAAAGCACCTTGACCTTGGACATAGCAACTATTTTTTGAAAGTGACACAAAAATCTCTGGCAATAGAAGCAAAGAGAAACAAGTGGGACTACATCAAATGAAAAATCTTCTTCACAGCAAAAAGAAAAACAAAATAAAAAGGCAACCTATTGATTATGAGAAAATACTTGAAAATCCTATACCTGATAAGGTGTTATTATCCAAAATATATAAAGAATACCATGGAACTCAATAGTAATAAAACCAATAATCACTTCAGGCAAAAATCCGGAACAGACATTTTCCCCCAAAACACATACAAATGGCCAACAAGTATATGAAAAGGTGCCCAACATCATCATCAGGGAAATGCAAATCAATGCTGTTTAAATGGCTATTACAAAAAGATAACAGATAGCAAACGTGGAAAAAATTGAAACTCTAGTACACAGTTGGGAATGTAAGTTGGTGCAACTATGTTGAAAACAGTGGTGTTTTCTCAAAAATTAGAAATTGAACTATTGTATGATCCAACAATTCTTCTGGATATAAATCCAAAGGGAAGGAAATCAGTACTGGGAAGAGATATCTTCCCTCCCATACTCACTGCAGCAGTATTCACGGTGGCCAAGATATGGAAATAACCTAAGTGCCTGTCAATGGATGAATGGATAAGAAATTTGTATCTGTATATCTATATCCACATTTATATAATATATTAAGAAATATTAATCACCCTTAAAAAAGAAGGAGGTAAGGGAATCCTACCTTTTGTGACAACATGGATGAAACTGGAGGACATTATGCTAAGTGAAATAAGCCAGAAACAGAAAGAGAAATACTGCATTTTCTCAGTTATAAGTGGAATCTAACAAAGTTGAATTTGTAGCAGCAGAGAATAGAATGGTGGTTACCAGGTGCAAGGAGATGGGGGAAATGGGGAGATGTTAGTCAAAGGGTATAAAGTTGTAACTATATAGGATGCACAATTTCAAGAAATCTAATGTACAGCATGATGGCTATAGTTAATAATACTATATCATATACTGAAACTTGCTAAATGAATAGATTTCAGCTGTTCTCATCCCCACCCCCAAGAAAGATAACTATGTGAAGAGATGGATATGGTAATTAGTTTGGCCATAGTAATCATTTAGCTGTGCATGTATATCAAAATATCATGTTGTACACCTTAAATATATACAATTACATAAAAAAATAAATATACAATTTAGTGCTTTTTGGTGTACTCACTGTCTTGTGCCACCATCACCACTGTCAAATTTCAGAACAATTTCAGCACCCCAAAAAGTAACCCCAAATCCATTAAGCAGTCCTTTCCCATTGTCCCAGCTTCCAGCCCCTAGCAGTCATGAATCCACTTTCTGTCTCTATGAACTTGCCTATTCTGTATATTTCACACAAATAAAATCAAACATGATGTGACCTTTCCATCTGGCTTTTTTCATTGAGCAATGTTTTCAGTGTTCACCCATGTTGTAGCATATATCAGTACTTCATTCCTTTTTAATGGTAGGGTATTATTCCATTGTGTGTATATGACACATTTTGTTGATCTATTCATCCACTGATGAACATTTAGATTGTTTCCACTTTTTTGGCTATTATGAGTAGTGCTTCGATAAACATGCATACCCATGCAGCACATATATAGTTGTATTTTTCATTTATGTTGGGTATATACATAGGGGTGAAACTGTTAGGCCAAAAATTAACTAACTTTTTCTGGAACTGATAAAATGTTCTCCAAAGTGACTGCATCATTTTATCATCCACCTGGACTGGAGGGGAGGGTTGCAATTTTTCCATTCTCACTCATACTCATTATCTCCTTCTTCAATGTAGACAACCTAGTGGGAGTGAAGTGCTATCTCTTTTCAGTTTTGATTTGCATTTCCCTAATGGATAAAGTTGTTGGACATCTGTTGATATACTCATTGGCTATTTGAATTATTTATTCCTATATCGCGATGTGTTATCATCACTAATAACTGAAATGTTCTCTGATAGAGTAACTTTTCTAAAGTACTCTACTGATAACAGTTTTTCAAAGGTATAAAATGATTTACTCAATGAGTATGATCGTCTAATTTAATTTTCATTATGTTGGTTCATATGATTTGTTTCTTATTGGTATGTCCTCTGTTTTTGAAATCAACCCTTCTCTCTCACTTTGTATATGCCCAATTCATAACTTACATTGACTTAGTTTTAAAGTTTTATTATAATGTATGTAATAGCCACACAAAAGCTTTCCATGGGTTTTCCCTCCCTGCTTTATACAATATATTTGAAGGAAGAATCCTTACATCTTAAAAATATGGGTAAAGGTTTCTTTAACACAATTAGAAATTTTGTTCAATACTTCCAAAGACTAGAATTTATGTTTTTCCAATTTCTCATTCTTCTTAATTAAATTTTGGTATGCTATATTTAGTAGAAATAACGTTTTCCTCTCAGTTACCAGTTTATTAGTATAAGTTTGTTTGTATTAGTCTCTATAGATTTAAAAAAATCTCTATCAATAGTTTTACTTACTGTTTATTCTTAATATTGTTTATCTTTTCACATTTTTCTCAACATTGCACTAACCCCATTTTAATACTGATTTTATTTTTATTACATTACATGTAGTGCCTATTACTAATATTATATTATACTTTATCATTACACAGTAGCTGTATTGATTTTATGCTTATTTTTTATAAATTACAGAGTTTGACGTCTAGCACACATATTGTCAGAGGCTTCTCTTCTGGTATAAGAATTTGTAACAATCTCTTCCCCCTAACTACTCTTGAATCAAATACTGTGCACACTTTGATACGGAACATTTCCCATTGTCATTCAGTCTAACAAAATTCTGTTTATTCATTAAAAACACTGCTCAGTTTTTAAAGTATTTAATATTCTAAAATTCCTTAATGTACTGTTTTTTTATTACTTAATGAGTAGCAAATTTAATCACTTATTAAAATAGTTCATATTTGTTAAAACTTTCTTTAAAATCAACTTATTTCAATTCTTCCATACGTGCTGAAAAATGTGACATAAGTCCAGGTTCAACATATGTCCATTCGGTCAAGCTTGTTCATTGTATTATGAAAATTTTTGCATCCTTAATAAATTTTATCTGCTTTAGTAACAATAATCACAAAAGATCTGTTGACATTTGCCACTATTTTCAAAGAATTTCTTAGTTGATTTCAAGATTTGGTCAGATTTGCTCCCTTGGATATTTCAAACAGCAGTAACTCCTCCCTCTTGAAAAAAATGAACCTTAACCTTCGCCCCTCGATGCCTTTTCCTCAGGTCCTTCGTGGACAGTGAACAATTTCACCAGAGAATCATTTCCCAAAGGTATATGTGGTGCGTCGTTATGCCTCTTTCTCCTCAACAGGACAGCTGGGATCATTGCTTAATACTGAATATTTTACTTTTGAAGAGTTTCCAACCCAGTTGGTTTCCTTTAAGACTCTCATGTTTATTAGCTGCAAATTTAATTCTTATTAAAACCTCTTAATATACTTCTTGTGCTCACCTTGCCTCACAAAGGTCATTCTATTTTAACCTGAAAATATTTGAAATGTGCCACTCGCCTACTCACCAAAATCACATATTTCAGTGGCTAACTTTCTTCTTAGGATTTAAGGCAACATGACAAAACCTGCTCCTAGACATCCTGCAGTGTCTGATGACCTTTTTTCCCTCCAGCTCCATCCCAGGCCACTTGCTGGGAGTCACTGTTTTTCCTTCTCACTTTTCTTGATCATCACGCAAGGGTTTCCATTTCATTAAACTCTTCTTACACTTCTGTGCCCAGAAGTTCAATTCTAGGTCAATTTTAATTAATTGACTTAAAGTTACATACCTGTATAAGCTTTCTATAGTGTTCAAATTATTAGAGGCCTTATTTTTAAAATGAATTCTTCTAAATTCTCCATTGCAACATTTAATAAAATGTAAAGTAAAAAGTACTTTGCAGAACATTTTGTCTGTACCTGCTATTCCTACCACATAAGGTAGACATCAGAGACTGGATGTATCTTTCATATTCCATTATGTGACTGCTCACTGTGCTGCTTAAGACTCTGAGACAGGGTGCACGAACCTGGCTCTGGGCAGGGAAATGTACCAAGCAGAACGGCCTGACCTCTGTGAATGGCTGCACCCTTGTGAACTCAGGCCAAGACTTACTTTCCAGCAGAAGCAGAGGGGCCAGTGGGAATGTGGGCAGGACTGCAGGGACATTTCAGGCTCAGGGGCCTGGCATGCTCCAGCCCAGTGCCTTGGGCAGGGCTGCAGTAACCGCAGCAGCCCAGGGAAGCCACTCCTTCACTGGGCTGTGGAGACAGTGACATGGAAAGCCCACACTGTGCAGTTTCCCTTCTGCATCCCCAACAGCAGCAGTGCCCTCTACGGCTTCCAGGACTCAGTCCACAGCAGCTCCAAGGTCAGGGCAGCTGCAGGACCAACCAGCAAGAAGCACTGGTGGGCCAAGCCTTGTGATTGGATTCTTACTAGCTCACCTTTTTTTTTTTTTTTTTTTGCGGTACGCGGGCCTCTCACTGTTGTGGCCGCTCCCGTTGCAGAGCACAGGCTCCGGACGCGCAGGCTCAGCGGCCATGGCTCACGGGCCCAGCCGCTCGGCGGCACGTGGGATCTTCCCGGACCGGGGCGCAAACCCGCGTCCCCTGCATCGGCAGGCGGACTCTCAACCACTGCGCCACCAGGGAAGCCCACTAGCTCACCTTTTGGCTCAAATGTTTGGAGGATTTAAATGCCCTGTACGCTCAAAGTTTGCACCGTCAGATAAAATGGATTTGCCTCTTGTGATGTGTTTAAGAAAATCAAGGACAACCTATCACGAGGATGTACTAAGTAAA
The DNA here is from genome assembly GCF_963455315.2 of Globicephala melas. NCBI lineage: Eukaryota > Metazoa > Chordata > Mammalia > Artiodactyla > Delphinidae > Globicephala > Globicephala melas. The sequence continues at coordinate 103,078,117 of NC_083320.1, read as the reverse complement.
GATGCAGAGGAACATGCAATATGCCTTGACTGTCTATGCATATATCATAAAGACTGCAGAGGTGAATGGTTTGAAGTAAACAGATCTTGCTCTGAACATCCAACAGAAAACCATCAGTTTCCTGTTTTACAGTTTTTCTTGTCTTTTCAAGATGCTTGAAAAACCAAGAGGATATGAGGATTTGTCTCTGGAAGAACAAAAACAAAAACGAAGGTATTCTCAGCCAGAAATTTGAGTTCTGTGAGACTTGGTAATGCAGAGATGCACAATCAGAGAAGAAAAAATATCCTGCTGAAGAGAGGACCATTAACACAGAATTCAGTGTGCTGAGCGTGCATATAAAGGACACACAGGTGTTTGAAAATGCTATTCATCTCTTAACTGTTATCTATTGTACATAGGTGATACTAACAAACAGTTTGTATTCAGATGCCAAAATTAACTGATTTAAAAGTTCATTTACTTTTTATAAGCTCAACATCACTAATTACTAGAGAAATGCAAATCAAAAATACAATGAGGTATCTCCTCACACAGGTCACAATGGCCATCACCAAAAAATCTACAAACAATAAATGCGGGAGAGGGTGTGGAGAAAAGGGAACCCCCTTGCACTGTTGGTGGGAATGTAAATTGATACAGTCACTATGGAGAACAGTATGGAGGTTCCTTAAAAAACTAAAAATAGAGCTACCATACGACCCAGCAATCCCACTCCTGGGCAGATACCCGGAGAAAACCATAATTTGAAAAGATACATGCACCCCAGTGTTCACTGAAGCACTATTTACAATAGACAGGACATGGAAACAAATGTCCATCGACAGAGGAATTGATGATGAAGATGTGGTGCATATATACAATGGAATATTACTCAGCCATAAAAAAGATTGAAATAATGCCATTTGCAGCAACATGGATGGACCTAGAGATTATCATACTGAGTGATGTAAGTCAGAAAGAGAAAGACAAAGATTGTATGATATTGCTTATATGTAGAATCTAACAAAATGGTACAAATGAACATTTACAAAACATAAATAGAGTTACAGGTGTAGAAAACAATCTTATGGTTATTGGGGGGGAAAGGGGAGAGGGATAAATGGGAGATTGGGATTGACATATACACACTACAATATATAAAATAGATAACTAATAAGGACCTACTGTATAGCACGGGGAACTCTATTCATTACTCTGTAATGACCTATATGGGACAAGATTCTAAAAAAGAGTGGATATATGTATATGTATACCTGACTCACTTTGCTGTACAGCAGAAAGTAACACAACACTGTAAATCATCTGTACTCCAATAAAAATTAAAAATAAAATTCTCTAGAGCTGCACCACTAGTTGTGTTTTGACTGTTTTGGTTTTCAGTTTGGAGTCTCTTTATTACCCCCAACTTGATGTTTCTGCCTTTATCTAGTTTTTAATCAAAGACCACATAAGTTACTTCTTATAAATAAAAAAGTCTAAAATGTGAAACCAAGAAACATGATTAAGCAGTAAAACACTCTCGGAATGTAGAACATGATCTCGGATTCTTCTGCTTTTCCCCCCAAGAGTGGAAAATAAAGTTCTACATAGGCAAACTATAATATGTGCATGTTTTTAAATTAAAGGCCTAACAGTATCCAAGTGCAATCCAAAAAGTAAATCAAGATACACAATACATTTTAATCAATGAAATCTAGGATTGTCTAGTGAATTGTAATTTATCAAATGTACTGTTTCCTCATAAGTAAAACTGCTCAACAGTGAATCAGCCGTGAATCATCTTGCAGCCATGTAACTTAAAAAAAAAACCAACAATCTTAATGCTGTCAGCTACAATACCTTTTATTTAATAGTTACTTTCTTTTTGTTCTTTTCATGTAATTATTTTACTGTGCTTTGCATCTCCAGGCAGTTTCCCCACACTTGGGTAAAATGATAAGCAGGTTGTAAACTTAAACACTTATGAAAAGGGGGCTTCCCTGGTGGCGCTGTGGTTGAGAGTCCGCCTGCCGATGCAGGGAACGCGTGTTCGTGTCCCGGTCCGCGAGGATCCCACATGCCGCGGAGCGGCTGGGCCTGTGAGCCACGGCTGCTGATCCTGCGCGTCCGGAGCCTGTGCTCCGCAACGGGAGAAAACTTATGAAAAGAGTAAAATAAAATTTTCTTTAGTGAAACTAGGATAATTTGAGGAAACATTTATATACTTTTAAAAATCGGACTTTAATTGGAATGCCAGGTTCATAGCAATTTACATCTTCATTTTTCCAGATAATCTGGAGATTAGCATTCAATAAATGATTTTTAAATAAAATATGAAGATTTGTTCATTTGTAATTTATTACTGCATCATTATTGTAATTGAAAATGTATAGAGAATTTTAAATTTAGTCTTGTGTGGAAAGAAATGTATTAAGCAAAATTATGTGAATAAATATTACACACACACAAACACACACGCAAAAGAAAACCTCTGAGAGGAAAGAATAAATGACTGCACATTGTAAACAATAAGACAATAAACATAAAATGTAGAGCCCTCTGACCACCTTAGGGAACCGTGTGTTTTTTCCACAGCAGGCAGGGCTGAGCCTGGATATCCCAGGGTCACGACTCATGAGAACAAAGGGGCTGACTGTGGGAAAACAAGCAGTGATTCGTGCAGAGCTGTTCACCAGCCACTAACTGAGATTATGAAAAACAGTCAAATACAATGGAAATAGGGAGAAGAGGGTGTAAAAGGATGCAAAGCTGCTCGCTAGGACAAGGATGCTTTGGGTGACTATAGGCTCAGGGGAAGATCTGGGAGAGAGGTGATTGTTTATGAATATCCTGGACCGACTGCTGTGCCTCCACAGGATGAAAACCATGGAGCCACTGGCCTGGATCATGAGTCTCAAACACACAGCATCATAGGGTGGCAATAATGACATACAATGATGACATGATTATGGTAGTAACTGCCCCAGAACCGTATCCCAAGTCCTTTACCTTTGTGATGCTTTTGCTGCTCCACATGCCCGTCACATACAAAGAAAAATAGTAGTTACCAGGCTGTTCAGGATCCAGCACAGAACGGTGGAAAGCCTGAGGTATCTGGGAGCTTATAGGTTCAGCTCTGACCACCTGGAGCTCCTGGGGCTGATCATTATGCCTGGAAGATACTGAACAGGCAGATGGTACGAATACACCCACTCTGCCCGCTCTGTGAAAGTCAAAAACAAGCTGCATCCAGTATCACTGAGGAAATGTTTCCATCCCAAAGTGGCCATTGTCTGTGGGATTCCTTTAGAGAGGATGACCAAGGAGTTGGCTACAGTCAGATACTGGAGTAACTGGAGTATCTGGAGTATCTGGAGTATTAGATACTGGAGTATCTAATCTGACCTTGATGTGCATCTTGCAAAATAAAGGAAGCTATAATGATAAAGAAGAAAGAAATTCACCCGAAATGCAACTATGGCCTGAGATACGAAGATTATGCCTCTCACCAAATTTGTGGAGGCCCTGTATCATTTACCACTGACTGATATTCCCATTCATAGTTAGAAGATTCTGGAGGAAACATAAGGCCTGTTTTATTGTGGTAACTGAAATCCACTAGTGTCTACTTACCATTGTTTCTGACACACACACATTCCTTTTAAAACTCATTTTTTATTCTCTAGATTTTTTGCTATGAAAAGAAATAACCTGTATATCCCTAGTGTGAGAGGTTTTGTTTTTTTTTTTGCGGTGCGCGGGCCTCTCACTGCTGTGGCCCCTCCCGTCGCGGAGCGCAGACTCAGTGGCCATGGCTCACGGGCGCAGCCGCTCCGCGGCATGTGGGATCTTCCCGGACCGGGGCACGAACCCGTGTCCCCTGCATCGTCAGGCGGACTCTCAACCACTGCGCCACCAGGGAAGCCTGAGAGTTTTTATTATTAGTTTTTTACATATAACTTTTAGAATTCTGTGAAGCATTTTATTATTCCCACTTTAGAGGTGAGGAGATCTGAGGCCCGGGAAGCCTAAATGACATCTCTTTGTAAGGGGCAGAGTCAGGAGTTGACAATGTGCTTAATTCACCACTACGCCTTCTCAACTTTGGGCACAGTTATGTTTGTCTAATAAACTGCATATATTCCTAGGATTTATGTGTATCTTGTCATTTTTTTACAGATGGTTGTACATTTTTGAAAAATTGTGATTATAGGAATTTTTAATTTAGATCTAATTATTTATTCTACAGGCAAATATCACCTATAATTATTCAGAGATCCAGGTAGAATATGGATACCCTGATATTAGTACAATCCTAAAAGAATAACCATATAAAAGTAAATGAAATTTATTGAATTCACGAGTGTTTCCAAGCTGGAATGAAAAGAGGAGACTCTTTTCATCTTAACCAAAATGGACATAAGACCAAACATCTTCCTTCTGGCATGGCACTGGGCTCAATGTGATGGTTAGGACAGCCCATGAGGGTCCTCATGTCCCCACAAAACTGCTATTATCTGTTCCCCTGTAGTGTCAATGACAGTAGAGATTTGGGAAGTTGAGAACATCTTTCAAAAACTTTGTCTCAGCTACCAGTTAGCACAAACAACCACAATTTTCTAGTGAGCATCTCCAGAGACACTGATTAGAGTATTTGGAAAAGCCTTTTCTTTTCCATGGTCCCTGGAAGCAAAAAAGGGCTCAAAGGGACACAGCAGAGAATGCTGAGGTCTAAGACATGAGGAATGACAGCAAAGCACGGGCGCCTTACTGGAGTCCGTGCTTCCCTGACATGATGTTCTGCTGAAATCTAATTTCCTGTTAATCGACAGATTCCTGAACTGAGCTATCATTTAATTATGAAAAGAGAAATGGAAACACACAAAAAACTTGGTTAGAGCACAGGAAGAACTGGAAGTCAAACGTTGATATTAGAATATAGAGAGAAATGTATACAACTCAATGCAAATTAATGTACAAATGCACATGATATATATCCTAGGAATGTATATTTTATCATTATTTGTCCTCATGAAGATAGGGATTCTAAACAATATCTATAAAAGAAACAGACATTTGTGAAGAGTTCCCTCACACACATAAAGGCACCAATTTTTTATAGTCGAGAGAAATTCTACCGGTGAAGAGCTAATTGATAAACCAATGTTACCTAAACTATTCAAGAGTTATAAAGTAGTCAATCTTCTGAATAATTTTTAGGATGGTAAATATGTGTGATACCGGAATTTTGCCTAGATTGAGTCATAGAAAATACTGCAGACAAATAAGATATGTGAATATGAAAGTAAAAATATTAAATATTAGAAATAATTACATCAATACGTTAAAACATTATATCGTGATCAAGCACCTTATGCAGTGAGTGGGAAAGTGTGTTTCAGTATCAATGAAATTAATTACATGGGTATTAACTAACAGGAGAGATCCATTAATACAATTAATCACATTAATAAAAATAATGAAAATGCCATGTGATTATGTTCAGAGATGTAAAAAAGAGATTGACAGAATTCTAGAGAAAATTATACTTTAAAAATCCAATCAAATGGAGTTGGGGTAAGATATTTCTGAAAACTATCAAAAAAGATCTGTACAAATCAAAAATAACATTGCTAGTGTAGGTAGGAAGATTTAACAATATCAAGAAACCAACAAGCCTTTAATCAATTTATAAATTGAGTTTGACTCCTATATTGATACCATTTGATTGTGTCGTGCAGGTAGAAATTTTATTGACAAGAAGAATAAACAAATAATATTTGTGAAAAATCTGAAAAAAGAGAGTGATGTACCCTAACATGTATTATAAAGAACTGAATGGGGCTTCCCTGGTGGCGCAGTGGTTAAGAATCCGCCTGCCAATGCAGGGGACACAGTTTTGAGCCCTGGTCCGGGAGGATCCCACATGCCGCGGAGCAACTAAGCCCGTGCGCCACAACTACTGAGCCTGTATGCCACAACCCTTGAAGCCCGCGTGCCTAGAGCCCGTGCTCCACAATAAGAGAAGCTATCGCAACGAGAAGCCCGTGCACCGCAACGAAGAGTAGCCCCTACTCGCTGCAACTAAAAGAAAGCCTGCGTGCCCAATGCAGCCAAAAATAAATAGATAGATAAATTTATTTAAAAAGAAAGAACTGGAAATTAAAATAGTTTTGTGTTGATTCATGGATAGAGTGAGAGATTAATGGAATACAAAATTCAAAAGAAAAGTAAATGTATAAGGAAATTTAATATAAATTAAAATACATAACTTTATGGATAATGTCAGGAGGCACACACAAAACAGCACAAGCAGAAGACACAACTCTTTAAAAGAAAAAAAAAACATGTAGAAATAAGAAGCATCCTTGATTATGAGAAACAGACCACCTTCTTCAGAGCATTTGCTAGCATAAAAACTGCTGTTGAGGAAAATAATCAATAGACAATCAATAATAAGAATAGAAAAGAGTTTTATTTGAGCTAAACTGAGGACTAGCCCAGAAGCCAGCTTCCAGATTGCTCTGAGAAGTTGCTCCAGAGAAGCATGGTTTCCAGCACAGTTTTATATCTTGTCAGAACAGAGAACATTAACAAGTCAGGGATACATTTCTTCAAAGTAAAAAAACAGACCAGCATGTACACAGTGAATCAATATGGCCTTGGCACCTGGGAAGGGAGTCTTATCATTAAAGAAGTACCAGCATTGGCTTCCCAGAAAGAGAGGCATTTAATCTTTATTTTTAACACGGACATTCTTTATTTCTGGTCAATGTGCCCTTTTCTTTGATAATTAAAGCGTATTTACAATGTATGTTTGATAGGCCACAAAGAGGCTATTTTAGTTAGCATAAAATTCAAGTGAACTCATGTATAAGCCAGAATGACTTCCCTATATCTTTTTCTCTCTCTTTTTTTTTTTTTTTGCGGTATGCGGGCCTCTCACTGTTGTGGCCTCTCCCGCTGCGGAGCACAGGCTCCGGACGCGCAGGCTCAGCGGCCATGGCTCACGGGCCCAGCCGCTCCGCGGCATGTAGGATCTTCCCGGACTGGGGCACGAACCCGTGTCCCCTGCATCGTCAGGCGGACTCTCAACCACTGCGCCATCAGGGAAGCCCAACTTCCCTATATCTTAATATGAAAAAAATTCTTTTATTACTGCCTACACAGAAACTTTTCTTTGTGAGAAATTTTTCTCCGAGAAAAAGTAGAAAACCTTTCTGGCTAATGTCAAGAGGCACACACCCAAAGACAAAACCAGAACAGGGCTGAAGAAGGACAGAGCACCAGGGTCTTGGCACCAGGATATGGCTGGGCTGACAGAAGTCCTGCAGGGGATGGAAGCGGGTGCTTGCTACACATGAGGATCCTTGAATTTCACACTTTTCTTGGGGTGTCTGTATCTTTCTGTGACCCTCTTGTCTATGATCAGACATTTCTGTTCCTCAGAGGTAGGTTGTTGGCTTCAGGTTGGGACACTCATCACTGCCTTTGCTCCAGTAGCTAGGAGTCCTGTAGTCCCAGAAATGCTCACCTCTGGGCTCTCTGGGTCTGGAGCTCCTCGTTGATGTGACTCCCCTCCCAAGTGTACAGTCCATGCCTCAGGCCATTTTTTCTCTAAGATTAGGCCAAGGGCTGTCAGGCTCTCCAGAGTTCCCCGGTCTCTACTGTGGGTGAAGGTAGTTCCATTTTAGGTGGGTTTGGACTCTGTCAGAGGATGACACTGACACGGGTTTTTACAAGAGATCCAGCTACCCTTACAAACCCCTCTGGGAGACCCCAAATCCTTTTTCTTTCTGATGTTTTTGTTGCTTCATTTTCCAGTCACATACATAGGAAAATAATGTTAAGAAACCTTTTGTCTTAAGCTCTGTCTCCTTGGAGATCCTGGAGCTGATTGAGAGAGCCTGGAAAGACTTAAGAGGCAGGAGGTGCAAATAGATACAACCTCTGCCTACTCTGTGGTCACAGAAATCAAGTTTGCATCCAGAAATCAGTGAAAAAACGTTTTAACCCCACCTTTGTGCTTTACCAGAGGATTCCTTTAGGGAGGAGGAACAAGGAGTTGTCTAAAGTCAAATGCCTGAGAATCAAATCTGTGGGCCCTAGTGTACCTCCAGTATAATAAAAGAATATACAATAGTAAGGAACAGTGAGATTGTCCAGGGTTCCACCGTGGTCTGGGATAAGACACTCCCGTTTTAAGTTTCTGAAGGGCATTTTGTCATTCCCAGAGATTGGGATTCAAGTTCCGAGGCAGATGATCCTTCATGGAGACATGCTTGAGCTACATTTATCATGTGAACCGATAGAAAATTCTCCAATTACCTTTGTGTGACATGTGGAGATAGTTAAAGTTTTTTTCTAAGAATCTTTGAAGAGTTTTGATACCTACCAGGGGTCTTGGCTTTCCCCAGTCAATAGAAACCGACTAGAGGCCAGACAAGAAATTCAGGCAAGGCTTCACTGGGGCCCCTGAAGTGGCTGCAGGAGGGAGTGAGAACAAGTGACAGGTTCCCTTGTTCACTCACTATGGGTGGGGGGGGGGTCGCACGAGCTGGTTCCTTATAGGGGGTGAGGGTAGGGGTGTGTCAGGGGTTGGGCAGGAGGTAGCTTAGGTGGTTTGCCCACCCCTTTGTGGTGTTGAGTGAGGATGCTGGGGGGCATGCGCAGTATGGGGCTATTGCTCCCAACACCAAGTTTTTGCTCCAGGCTCTGCAGAAATGGCAGTTGGGTTTTTTTTTTTTTTTTGCCTTTTGTATCTTTTGGGTCCAGAATTTGCTCCCACTGGGCATGCACACAGTTATTTTTAGTCCCATGTAGTTTCTTTGTATTTTGTAGCTCCAGGAGAGGTGTGTCCAGGTGCAAACTTTGCAGCAGGGCAGCAAAGGGTCCCAGGTCCCAGGCCTGTCTCAATTTGAGTGCATAATCTGTGAAGAGCAATTACAATGTATAAATCAGTGCTATGAAGGCAATCATGTGTGTTAATTTCCTTGTCCTTCACAAATCTGTGACTCAGGCACTGCTATTTATTGTATAGTAAACACAAAGAAAATTTAGGCTTGTCTAAATTTCACTCTGTGGTTAGGAGAACCGTGGGGACTTAAACCCAACTGTTCTGGTGGGCTCGGCTGGTAATAAAGGCAGTGCAGTTAACTACTAGGTTATACTAACACATCTAGTTAACTGTGTGCTTCAAATAATCCACATCTATAATTAGATTTATTTTTATACCTAGTCATTTTATTTTATATTGAGGTATTATAAGTTTTGAGTTGTGGCAATTCTCCTTTTATGTGTAAAGAGTTATGTTGTAGGCCAATAATGATTATGAGTAACGCTTTAGAGGTCCTAATAAAATGTAGAGGCATAGATTGCAGTATGATGCTACAGGAAACTACCTCGTGAAAAGTTGTATTTAATAAACACAGGAATGACTCAAGATTAGGATGGCAATAGAGAAACTCAGTTGCTTTTATGCTTGGTAATCCAGGATATTTATGGGAAGAGACAGATTATATCAAGGATTTTATCAAGACTTTGTTCTTTATCCTGAGTATCTAATATTCCAAGCATCCCACGTCCAGTCTACTAGGCACCCCACGTAAAGAAATAAAATGACAATTTACACAATTGTAATGTTTCCTAATTTACATATGTATTACTTTAGAACTCTAACCAAATTACACAAACGAAAACATTTTCAAAGCTTTACTATAGATACTATTCAGATTCTATTCCAAGTAAGGAAAAAGAGGAAATCACTATTGAGGCATTCTTCAGCCAACACCATCCTACTGTTAAGAGGCAGTTCTATGAAAAGGATTGTAGTTGTGAAATATCCAATGGTATTTTAATAACAGATTATAATGTAACTATCACTATAATGACTCAATGACTTTAGAACATAAGACACCTGAATTAAACTTTTCCAAAAAAGCAAATGGACTTCAAAAGCTTCTCTATATGGATACTAGATATGTTGAACTGATTATATATGTTTAAAATTATTATATCTAATGTCATGTTTTGCCGTAAACCACTTGAAATAATTCTATCTTTATTTCATATTATATATTCAACAAATAAGGTGATTGGTTCAGTTTTTCAGTGTTCTCATTTTATTTAATTATGCACATATAAAATATTTGTGAATCTCAGCAGTCAAAATTATGTTAAAATATACACTCAGAGAGTTTCTACAATTCTGCCTTATCTCTTCCCTGCAGCCGATAAGTAGACACTTGTATTCTTTTTTTTTTTTTTTAGATGTTGGGGGTAGGAGTTTATTAATTAATTAATTTATTTTGGCTGTGTTGGGTCTTCGTTTCTATACGAGGGCTTTCTCTAGTTGTGGCAAGCGGGGGCCACTCTTCATCATGGTGCGCGGGCCTCTCACTATCGCAGCCTCTCTTGTTGCGGAGCACAGGCACCAGACGCGCAGGCTCAGTAGTTGTGGCTCACGGGCCTCGTTGCTCCGCGGCATGTGGGATTCACCCAGACCAGGGCTCGAACCCGTGTCCCTTGCATTAGCAGGCAGACTCTCAACCACTGCGCCACCAGGGAAGCCCTTGTATTTTTTTGATTTTATTTCCCATTTTTACACCAAAAAGCAGGCTATATCATATTTTCCACATACAGTGGAGATCACTCCATATTAGAATAACAGTCTTTCTCTGATGTTTTTTAGCTGTACCTTATATAATCATGTGTTCTTCCCTCATCTCCCAGGCCCCTTTCATCAAGGCAAGTCCATATGACAAATTCTGCCTAATAGGATAAGAGTAGAATTGATGCCTCACTTCTGGGCCAATCATGTTAGAGCCAATGTGTGACCTGCTTTCTCCCTCTTCCTTTGCAATCATGATCAGAGAGTCCCAGTTGTGGGATGGGAGTAACTGCGTTCCTGAGTAACCCGTGGTAGTCAACACACCTAGAGGGTCAACCACCCAGAGCAACTGAGAGATAATAATAAGCTTTTTATTTATTAAGCCTCCTGAATTTTTGTTTTTTGGTCTCAGACACCATAACACGTGTGGAACTTCATTACATCTGTCACGGAAACTTCTTAAAGCAAAGACTTATTATTCCACTTCAACAAACCTATGAAACATCTTTCAAATATCTGTAGTTGGCCATGGAAAAATCTCAGGTAGTTGTAAAATTTATTTATCGAAGAGACCACAGTTTCCTATCACAATAGAATCAAAATAAAAGTAGTCAGATAGTAAAAATAATACTAAATTATAAAAAAGAGTTTAATCACTTAGAATGGGATTAAAGCAAAAGCTATATATAAATATGTAACAACTAAGGTAAACTGAAAACAAAATGGCATTAATTATTGTCGCTATCATCAAGAAAAATGTAAGTGATAAAATTATATGAGACCAAGGTAGTAGGTTTTAAAAAATTAGTAGAAAACAAAATTGTGTAAAAATAAATGAATTAAATGTTCAACTTTCTAAGTTAAAAGGAGTGAAACATAAACCAAAGTGAATAAGAAGGTTCAAATCACTTCAAATAAAGTAGATATTAATAAAAGTTTAAAGAAATAATGAGGAATTAACAAAATGAAGAAAGATTATTGTATCAATATTAATCGAAAAAAGCAAAATTTTACAGGGAAATAAAGAAATAAAAAAGAACACATGCAGACTTTTGATTTCTGGTTCAGCATGTGAAAAGTATAGAAGCTGTCACTCCATATAACAAGTAAAAAACTGAGCAAACTGAAAATAACTCTTCTTAGATCCATAAGAGAAGTGAGGTCACAGGGCAAACTGCTGCCTTCAAAACGGGAGAGACAGACAGGTGGATACAAAGAATCTCATTTACAGAGCAGAAACTCACAAGGAGAAACCTCCACAGGAACCAGGGTAGGAAAATTTAAACTGCAATCTGCAAGTTGCTAGAGGTTCATTGTGGGCAAGTCTGAGAGTTAAAAACTTGGATTGAGTACTCACTCATAGGAGGAGTGCCCCACTTTTGTGCGTCTAACCTACAGAATTCATCCCTACCAGGTTTTCACACTGAAAATTAGAGAAAATGTGCTCCATTTTCAGCAGGAGCCGGGTGGTAGGGGTGGAGTACCAATTTTGAAATAGGCCAGAACATTCTGTTCTTTTTCGAAAGGCAAATATTCCTAGACAACATTAAACCTAAGTATTTCTGGAGAGGAGCTGAAAGGAAGGGGGGAAATCCAGAAAATAGAGACAAGGAGGGAGTGTCTGCAAAGGCGGGTTCTGCTCCCATGCTGGGGGAGAAGCTCACAGGTGAGAGGCTCTGAGCAGATCTCGCTTTTGAAATGAATGGTGCTGTCCCAGGATGTCCCAAAGTACGGCCACGTGGGGGGACAGACCTTCCAGAGTCACTTTCAAAGGCGGGGTGCTCACACGTCTTTGTGTGTAGGGATATGAAAATCTCCAGGGTGGAATGGCACATATTTAGAAACCACATTCAAATTATAATAACTCACTTTTAGAAGAGGGAAAAAAACCCTACCTCATTGCGACACAGCCTACAAAAGTAAGGCCCGACACAAAGCTTTCGTGAAACTGACATGAGCTTCCAAGGAGGAGGAATATGCTTCCGAGGCGGGGACGTGGTTCACGGGTTTCAATGAGGCTGGTGAGTCGAGGCTTCAGCGCGCCCTCTAGAGGCCAAGGATCCAAAGTACAGCGCGAGCTCGCCCCGCCCCTCCCCCTGCCCCGCCCCTAGCGGAGCCGCCAGCCTCGCAAAAGGCCAGTTCAGCAGGGAGGCTACAAGAAAAAGCACTGGGCGGGCGAGGCAGGGGTCCCTCCAAATGTGCGTGTGCCTCTTCTTGTTCTGCCTCCGGTCCGCTGAGGGTAGGAACTGAGTAATAGGGGAAGGGGAGAAGGAAGGGGTGGGAGAGGAGGAAGCATATGCTTGCTTTATGGGGACTCATTTTTTTTTTTTTTTTTTTGCGGTACGCGGGCCTCTCACCGTTGCGGCCTCTCCCGCCGCGGAGCGCAGGCTCCGGACGCGCAGGCTCAGCGGCCATGGCTCACGGGCCCAGCCGCTCCGCAGGATGTGGGATCCTCCCGGACCGGGGTATGAACCCGCCTTCCCTGCATCGGCAGGCGGACTCCCAATCACTGCGCCTGCAGGGAAGCCCTGGGGTAGTTTACTCTTATGGGACTTGGTCCCCTCCCTCCATATTCAGCTAGAGGAGGGAGGGGTAAGAGAAGACCCTCCAGGATCACCTCCTGTCCTTCTCTCCCTCTCCTGGAGTGAAAACACCCCTTAGGTCAAATTCTGCATCCTCTTTATATTGTAGTTAACCAACAGTCTGTTCTCAGCCCCCCAAGCTTTGCTTTTGATAAGTAGTGGGAAGCTTTTGGAAATCAGAAAAACTTTTCTGTCTCTGTGAAGTCAAGTTTTCAAGATTGCTGTCTTCCTAGCATTAAAAAAAGAATCATTTTGAAAGGTGAGCAATAACACGTTCAAAAGACATTTCTTCTCCGGGTCTATAACTTCAAAAATGACAGCAGAAGATTACTATTATTTTGCCTAATTCTAAGTACCCGGGTTTTGTATTCTAATATAATTCTACATTAAAGGGAGTCAGGACTCCGCTAGAAGGTAACTGATTCCATGTCCAGGGAGTAGCAAAAGGTGAGGAGGGGCCTGGAGTATCTTGCTGTTGGCCTCAAACAGCAGGATAGTTGTAGTTGTTAAGAGCAATTTTAGTGTAAAAAGACATGAGACTATAATGCTACCTAGAAAGGGAAAACTTTATGTAACGTGTACAAAAAGATAGTATTTTAAATAAACTTCAGTAATACGGACGGTGTTGATAATGTATGGATCTCTTATTTCTTGAGGCTCTGTTTATAAAACTGCATCCGTCCAACATATTCTCTGTGTTTGCAAGTGGAAACAAGTGAGCACAGGCAATGTGAGCAAGGGAGAGATGAGCAGGGAGAGTAGCAAGGACCTAGCAGCACTGATGGCCACACAAAGTCACAAAGTAGAAAGAGCCCGAGAGTGTGCTGCAAGATGATGGATTAGGCAAGACTCTAAAAGAAGAGAAAAGCCTAGACTGCGTTTCCTGAGTTCTGGGAGATAAAACGTCTAGTTGTCCTAGTTAATTAAAAATGAGTCCCCAGGGCTTCCCTGGTGGCGCAGTGGTTGAGAGTCCGCCTGCCGATGCAGGGGACGCTGGTTCGTGCCCCGGTCCGGGAGGATCCCACATCCCACATGCCACAGAGCGGCTGGGCCCGTGAGCCATGGCCGCTGAGCCTGCGCGTCCGGAGCCTGTGCTCCGCAGCGGGAGGGGCCACGACAGTGAGAGGCCCATGTACCACAAAAAAAAAAAAAAAAGAAAGAAAAAAGAGTCCCCATAAAGCAAGCATATGCTTCCTCCTCTCCCTGCCCTTCCTTCTCCCCTTCCTTCCCTTCTCCTTCCTTTTCAGGTCTTTTTACTGTATTCCTAGAAGTTATCAGAATAAACCCCACCATAATCCCACAAAAGTAAAAAACAGCTAAAATGGTGATGATTATAAGATGTATCCCATGGTGTATTTGTGGATATTTTCTTTCAGTCTATGTCTTTTTCTTAAAGGGCCAGATACTTAATATTTTAGGCTTTGCGGGCCATGTGGACTCTTCTGCAGCTACTCAGCTCTGCTGTTGTAGTGCAAAAGCAGCCATAGACAACCTCTGAATGAAGGGCACGGCTGGGGGCTGATAAAACTTTATTTACAAAAGCAGACGGTGAACCATAATTTGCTGACTCTTGAACGAGAGTATGTGAAGCTTCAAATAATCAGTCGTGATAAGACTCTAATTTTAGTTTAACTTGTTGAGGAAATTTATTGAATTAAATCTGTAATCAGTGTTCAAATATTTATGAAAAACTGTTCTCTAAATGTGGTTTATTAAAATTGTGTTGTGTTTAATAAAGGTTGCATTCATTTCCATACAAGTGGTAGGAGTTATTCCTCTCTAATCATAAAAGCCCTTCTGATATTAAAATAGTCTACCCACGTAAAGGGCAGGGCGGGCCACCAAGCAAATCCATTTCCTCTTCTCTCGGGCACACACAGCCAGACCACATTTCCTGGTTCCCTTACGGTCTGGGTGCCGTATGACTGAATCCTAGCCAGTGTGCTATCAGCACAAGTGATACATGTCAGTTCCAGACCTGGCCCGTAAAAACCTCCACTTTCTTTCCCAGTCTGCAGGCTGAATACAGAAAACTCCAAGGCTGTGGGGGAAGGCAGAGTCAAGGTCCTGGAAAGAGTCATCCACTGAGTGGGAAATCGGTTTTGGGCTTCCCATGAGTGAACAATTAAATTCTATGGTAAGAGTCTCTGAGATTTTTGGCATAGCTGTTATAGCAAAAAACATTATTGTAATTATGGTAATGGTGGATTGCAATGAAGATTTATTAATACAATTTATTGTGAAATATCTTTGAAGGGGGTAAGGTGGAGTACGGCAAGAAGTAGATGGAATTTTGACATCCAGCCATCCAACCATTTAACAAATATTTATTGAGGATTTATGTGGCTAAGCTCTGAGGATACAGAGATGGAGAAGACACATTCCTTGTCTTCAAGGACTTCACCAGGAGGCAGCAGGTAGTTGTGTTAACAAATAATTGTAATACAGCACCCAGAGTCCCAGGATAGAACTGTATCCATGGGCGTGGGTGGGATAGAGGAAGGAGTTACCAGTTGGGGGAAAGGAGGGACCAGCTTCTTTCAAGAACGCACAACGGTGCCACAGCCTGAGGTCAACTGGATCTGTAGTTGTTGGGGGAGGGGAGAAGTACCAGGAGGTAAGCCAGAGAAGCAGACACCCCTCAGGTCCCACCAGGCAGGTGGCAAGAGGCAGGCAGTGGGGTCCAGGATTGAGCTCTGCATAAAAAGCTCAGGATTCAGCAGAAGTCTGCTCTCACAGTGCTCTTTCCAGCCACCACAAGAAGAGGCTGTACAGTGAGCCAGGCAACAGGACCTGTGTAAGCTTGCTGGGACCCCTACAGTGACGGTTGGCACCGTCAGAGTTCTTCCCTTGGCTTCCTACAAAGGTCTGTGCTTCCTACAAAGGTTCAGTCTCTCAGTAGGCCCTGACTGTCTACTGTGTATCCAGTACAGCTCCAATTCCATTGTCTGGTAGGCGGTGGGGACCACAGACCCATAAGCAGATCATTTAAATTCCGTGCATGTGATCAGTCTGCCAAGAGACATACTTGCAGGATATCATAGGAACTCAGTGAAGGGGTTTGGCTATACGTATGTAATAGGTAGGAACTGCTTGACCTCATCTTCTGGAATTTGTACACTAAGTCTTTGTTCCCTCCTCACAGTAAAAACTTCTGTACTTACTGAGTAGATGCTGGGTGCCAGGCACTTTATGCATCTGAATACATTTGATTTCATTCAATCCTCATAACAACCCCCCTTCCAGATGAGTAAATGGCGTCTCAGAGAGGTTAGTAATAAGTGGCAGAGCCAGGATTTGAATCCAGGCCTGCTGGCACTGAAGTGAGTCCCATACTTTAAGCACTCTGTCCTAGGGCTGACTCCCTGGGGGCTTCACACTCTGCTCATCAGGCCCTCAGGCCTTCCTTCTTCCAGACCTGGACCCACTCCATCCAGGGAGCAATTATGCCATCTCTGCATATCCCTCTGAGAACCATAGCTGGCTCTCTCTGGACTGTCTCCAGCCCTGTTCTGTCTTCCTACGCAATTGTGGGTAGGTCCCCATCCTCCTTCCAGGGCCCTGGGCTGTCAGGCCTACATGTGACAGCCCAGTCTTCTCCTACACAGATATTTCATGGCCACTGTCACCTGCACAGCTTTAGACTTGGGGTTTCTCCACCTGCAATGCCTTCTGCCTCTCACACAAATTCTACTGCCTGTGATGTCTGCCTCAAATTCTGCCTTCTCCAGGATAACTTCCTGGCACGCCAGGACCTCTGCCTTTGAATTACCTATTATTTCCATTGCTAGAACACGAACTTAATTATCATTGTTTTCCCGAGACATCTCTCTTCTATAGTACTTTTTTCTAGTATAGTTTTCACATATGTGACAGCCTTTCTTTCTTTGGCAAGACTGGAAGTGTATCCAAATTTTATTAGACTTAAAATGTAAGGTGTAATTAAAATACAACTTAATTTGTGTCTCTAACGGTGCTTTTTTTGTTTTTGTTACTTTAAAAACCATAAATTTTATTGAGGTATAATTGAATACAATAAAAGGCACTCATTTTAAATATACATTTTGATGAGTTTTGATAAATTTATATATTCATGTAGACCGCCACAATCAAGATAGAAGACATTTATATCACTCAAAAGAATTCCCTTGTATTCCTTCTCAAACAATTCTGCACCTCCATTCTGGCCCCAGGCAATCACTGATCTGGTTTTTGACACTGTAGATCAGATTTGTCTTTTCTAGAGTTTCATGTAAGTGAAATATAAAACATGTACTCTTGTGTCTGACTTCTTTCACTCAGGCTAATGTTTTGGATATCCATTCGTGTCTCAGTAGTTCCATGTTACTGCTGAGTAGTAATTCCGTTGTACGAGTACACAACAATTTTCTTTTCCATTCTCCTGTATGGATATTGGAATTGTTTCTTGGCCATTGAGAATAAAGTTGCTATGAACATTTGGGTATTAGGTTTTGAGTGGACATGTGTTTTCATTTGTCTTTCATCAACACTAAAGAGAGGAATTGCTCGGTCATAGGGTAAAAGTCTGTTTAACTTTATAAGAAACTACCAAACTGGGAAGTGGTCACACTATTTTACATTCCCATTAGCAATATATAGTTGCTGCACATCTTCTTCAACACTTAGTAGTGTCAGTCTTTTTAATCTGAGACATTTTAGTGTATATGTAATGGTATCTCACTGTGGTTTTAACTTGCATCTCCCTGATGACTAATGATGCTGAGTATCTTCCCTTGGGCTTATTACCCTTTGTATATCTTCTTTTGTGAAGTGACTTAGAATCTCTTACCAATTTTTAGAAATTGGATTCTTTACCTTCTTTTTATTATTGAGTTGTAAGAACTCTTTGTATATTCTAGATATAATTTCTTTGTCAGGTAAATGTATTGCTAATATCTTTCCCCCAGTTTAGCCTTGCCCTTTCATTTTCATTTTCTTAATTACATCTTTGAAGAGTAAAGGTTTTAATTATGATGAAATGCAATTTATCAATTTTTTTCTTTATGGTTTGTGCTTTGTGTTTTTTGTGTCCTATCTAAGAAATCTTTGCTTACCCCAAGGTTTCAAATATTTTCTTATGTTTTCCTCTAGTAGTTTTATAGTTTTACCTTTTATATTTAGGTCTATGATCCATTTTGAGTTAATTTTTTATATATGGTATGAAAAAAGGGACAGCTTTAATTTTTTTTCCGTATGGATTACAGTTGTTTTAGCTCCATCTGTCAAAAAGTCTATCCCGTTCCCCACTGAATCATTTTGGAACCATTGTCAAAAATCAGTTGACTAATAAAGCTACAGTCATCAAGACAGTGTGGTATCAGGTACTAGAATAGACAAGGAGAATAATGGAACAGAAAACAGTCAATTGATCTTTGACAAGGGAGCAAGGGGTAGTCTTTTCAACAAATGGTGTTGGAATTACTGCATATCCACTTGTAATAAAAAATTATTCTAGACATTAACCTTACATGTTTCACAAAAATTAACTCAAAATGGGTCATAGACTTAAATGTAAAATACAAAATTATAAAACTCCTAGATGATAACATAAGACAAAATCTAGGAGATCTTAGATTTGGTGATGACTTTTTAGATAAAATACCGAAAGCAGGATCCACGAAAGAAAATTTAAAACTTCTGCTTTTTGAGAGACACTGTGAAGAGAATGAAAAGACAAGCCACAAACTGGCGGAAAATATTTTCAGAACACATATCTGATAAACTGAAAGTTAGTAGAAGAGTAGCTCTTGCATCCTGTGATATTGCTAAACTCCGTTATTAGTTGCAGCTTTTTTGTAGATTCCTTGAGTTTTTCTTTCGATGTAATCATATTATCTCTGAATAAAGATAGGTTTACTTCTTTCTTTCCAACCTAGATAGTTCTTTTTCTTACCACAGTGCCTTGTTAGACCCTCCAGTACACAGTTGAATAGAAGTGAGAGTGGTCATTTGTACCTTGTCCCTAATGTTAGAGGGAAAGCATTCAGTCTTTCACCATTAGGTAGGATGTTAGCTGTAGTTGTATTGTTTATACGCTTCATCAAGTTGAAAAAGGTTCCTTGTGATCTTAGTTTGTTGAGAGTTTCTGTTTCTGTCATGAATGGGGAGATGACGTTTGTCAAGTGCTTTTCCTCCATCTTTTGAAGTAATCATATTTTGTTTCTTTAGTCTTTTGGTATGAATTAAAGCAATGTTAGGCCAAACTTGTATTGCTGAAATAAATCTCACTTTATCCTTTTTATGTATCACTGGATTTGATTTGCTAATATTTTGTTAAGCAGTTTGATATCTATGCTATCTTTTGTCTTTTTTTCACTCACTGTAATATCATGAGATTTGTCCATATTGTTGCATGAGGCTGTAGTTTGTCCATTTATTATGCCACTGTGTGAACATTATTTATCTATTCTCTTGTTGATGGGCATTTGGGTTGTTTCCAGGTTTTGGCTATTGTGAATAGTGTTGTTATGAACATTTTTGTACAAGTCTTTTTGTGAACATGTGTATGCATTTCACTTGTGTGTATAACCAGGAATTGAATTACTGGGCCATAGGGTATATGCATGTTTAGCTTTAGTAGGTATTGCCACACAGTTGTAAAAAAAAATATTTGAGCTGAAATATTGGTGCTGATGAGACATCAGCAGTGTAGGAGAGTTCTGGTTGCTCTCCATCCTTGCCAACTCTTGACATTTTTTTTATCTTTCTCATTTTTGCCATTCTGATGGCTGTGTACTTGTCTCACATCATGGTTTTACATTTCCCTGATGACTAGTGAGGTTGAGCAACTTTTCATGTGTTTATTGGCTACTTGGATAGCCTCCTTGAGAAGTTCAAGTCTTTTATTCATTTTTCCATTGGGTTATCTGTCTTTTTGTTATTGATCTGTAGGAATTCTTTATATATACTGGTATTTTGTAAGATAGACATACAGCAAACATATTTTCCCACCCTGTGGCTTGTCTTCATACTCTCTTAATGGTGTTTCCCACTGTGGTTTTAAATGAAATTCTATTTAACAAAAAGTTTTTCCCTCGTCTCAAATAAAAACTGGGTTTCTGGCTGGCCCTATAGTTTGATAGTTTTCTCGTACATAATAAAGTGTCCTTAGATGGAGTGAAAGAAGCCTCCCACAAAGGATACAAATGTATGATTTCACCCATATGAAGTTGCAGAACAGGCAAAACTAATTTATGGTAGAAAAAAATGAGAGCAATGTTTGCCTCTGAGAGCATGATGACAGATAGTGGCTGGGAAGGGACATGAAGGAACTTCCTGGATCGACGGTTGTGTTCTATATTTTGATAGGGATCTGGGTTGTACAGGTACATGCACTTGTTAAAGCTTATAAGTTGGTACATTTAAGATTTTTGCATTTTTTGTAAATAAATTTTACCCCAAAGAAATAATAAAACTGTAAGCAAATGTTGAACTCTACTTAATAATATATATGCTTAAGTATTCAGGGAGAAGCATACTAATGTCTGCAACTTACTTTGAACTGCATCCAATAAATCATTCAGGTCGCTGGATACAGTAGTGGATGGATTGCTATCTGATAAAACAACTAGAGTAAAATGCTGTGGTAAAAATCGAATTAGGGGATACTCGGGTGATCACTGTAAAAAAAAAAAAGAGTCTTCACTTTTCTGTAGGTTTGTAACGTTTCATAACTAAATGGACAGAAATAAGTTGAAAGTCCTTAAAAAGTCCTTCAAAGTTCGGTGTGGCTAAAAGAAGGCCAGTTTTTCCTGCTCTGCATCACCTGCTTCTGCAGACCCTCCCTCAATCTGTGTGTCCCTCTGTTCTGGCCTGGGGCCACCCCTGCAGGAAGGCGGCTTCCTCCCTCCCAGCCAGGAACACCATTCCTTCCGCCCATCCAAGAGCTCAGGATCCTGTGCAAGCATGTGCGTCTTGACTGCGTGGTGCAGGAGGATTGCATCCTCATATTCAGCCCGCAGAGACTCCAGGAAAGGCTAGGCGTTTGATGTCCCCCTGCCTGTGGCATCCGGCCAGCCCAGCCTAGGGGATGCGCCTCTGCCCCACGCGGCTTTCCTGGGTGCAGTCCAACTGGGAACTCCTGCCGCCTCCAGGGCCTTCCTGGTTAACCATTTAACACACGTGACCTCGGTTAATGGAAAACATCTGGCCTTATGCTCCCAGGCAGATTGAGACTTTGGAGAGAAGAGCTGGAATTGAGAAAGAAACGTCTGCTCCAAACAAACGAGCTGAAACTCTGCAAAAGATGGCAGAGAGATTGAGACAGAGGGAGGGAGAGTCTGGAGGAGCAGAGGCCACTAGAGGTAGGAACCTGGAGAAGACATCAAACCCTCTCACTTTCAAGGGAGTCTCAAACTGCATAACACCATTTTTTACCTGCCAAATTGTAAAAACAAAATAATTTTTAAGTGATAATACTCAGTGCTGGCAAGGATGTGATAGTGAAAGAGCACTTTTGTACATTACCAGTAAGAACTTTTTATGGAAATAACTTAAAAATATGTATGAAAGATCATACATTTTGAATCAATAAATGACATTCTAAGGGTGAAGAATCAACATGTTTTCAAAGACCTGTATATAAAATTGTTTAACAAAATATTATAATAATAGCAAAATTGGATATTGTCCATCAGGGTACTAATTAAATGACAGCCCAACAATGTAATGCAAATATTATGCAGACATTTTTCATGATATGCTTTTAGAGGAGAAAAATCAGGTTACAGAATTTTATATACAATGTGATTCCCATTATATGCTATACGATTATGAGAAGTAACTTGTTCTCTTTTTCATATTTCCGGTATTTCCCAAGTTTTCTGCCATGCATGCACATTGTTTTTCAAATCAGAGAAAATTTTTTTTTAAAAGCAGCATAGTCTGGGACTGGGGTATGAAAGTGATGTCTGTCTAGAGATTTGGGATATAATGTAAAGAAACTGTATCTTAAAAGCCTTGTTTAAAAACTCTTTAAAAATCAATTTGCAAAATCTTTTGCTTATAATATGAAGTCAGTGAAGGTTCCAGCTTGGGATCATATTGATGGAAATGTTAAATTGGTGGGTAGAAGGAACAAAGATCACAGCTTAAGAGCAGAGTTCCGTCTGTATTGGGCTGGAGCAAATGTACTACAAAATTCCTGACTGTAACTGTAAGCACGTGATATGAACTGTTCATGGTGGTAAAGATTACTGCTACTGCTGTCTTGCAACACAGATGGCATTAGTTGCAAATTCTCACTAGCCACAGGGGAAATGAGGAGTCACTGGAAGGCAAGGATCAGGGGGGAAGGGAACTTCCACTTACGGAGCTCCTATAGTTTGCATTGTGCTATGAGTTTTGCAAGCATTATCAATCATCTAATCCTTAGAGTAGCCCTGTGAGATGTGCGTTATATTGTAGCCAGGAAATGACAGAAGCCCATGTCAAACTAGCTTAAGCAAAAAGAGGATGTAGTGGTTCGGTTATCTGGAAAGGACCGTTTGATGGAGGCCACATGCAATATGCCCATAAATCTCTGGCAGGTTATGTATAACCCAAAACGGCTGCCACAGTGTCTCCCATCCCACAGGCCTTTCCTACACTGTGATTATGATACTCTTCACATCAAGAATGGGGTCCGTGTTCTTCCTCCTTGAATCTGGGTGGGCTACGACTATGGCAGAGGTAATACCATGTGACTTTTGAGGCTAGGTTATAAAAGGCAGTACAGATTCTACCTGGGTCCCTTGGCACACTCACTCTGGGAGCTCAGCCACCATGCTGTGAGGAAGCCCAAGCCCTATGGAGAACTGCGTGTAGGTGCTCTGGCTGACAGCCAGCATTAACCGCTAGACATGTGAGTGAGGAAGCTCTGAGGTGACCTCATCCCTACCACCATCTAGCTGCAACCACATGAGCCATCCTGAACAAGAGCCACTCAACTGAGCCTAGTCAAGCCCAGAACTATGAAAATGATGATGAAATTATAGTTGTTATTTTAAGCCACTAATTTGGGGGGTGGCTTGTTACACAGCAACAGATAAAGTGTCCAAATAAAATCTCAGGTAAGAGGTTTTATTGACATCATTCTTTGCTGTGGCAAACAGCTTCTTCCACGCTTCTGGGAAAGATGCCAGCAAGCAGTTCCCGCTTATCATGCCCCTACAGTTAGAGATTTTGGAGGATGGGCGAACTTTCCACTGAGGCCTGGCCACTTAAGGTGTTCTATGCCGCTGGCCATGAGATCATTCAAAGAGGGTCAAAAGACCCAGGCAATCATTCTTCCCTAGGATTTTCATGCTGGGACCTTCAGGAAAAATGATCCCTCCTATACTCTAGGACCTTGATGGGCTAATTCCCCAGGAATAGGGGAGGGGGAATTATACCTCAAAAGCAGGGGTGCTGGTCCAAGCACACATGAGCACAAAGGATATACAGTTTAATATTGGGGAAGAGTCTTGGCTACCTCAACCAGAACCTCTTAGATCTTAAAACCATAAAAAGATTAATCCATGGGCTTCCCTGGTGGCGCAGTGGTTGAGAGTCCGCCTGCCGATGCAGGGGACACGGGTTCGTGCCCCGGTCTGGGAATATCCCACATGCCGCGGAGCGGCTGGGCCTGTGAGCCATGGCCACTGAACCTGCGCGTCCGGAGCCTGTGCTCCGCAACGGGAGAGGCCACAACAGTGAGAGGCCCGCGTACCGCAAAAAAAAACAAAACAAAAAAACCCAAACACTTTTGTTGATTAATAATAGCTATTATGTATTCATTTTTCTTTTGTGTATTAGGCATTTATTAAATCTCAGTCAATTCTGCACCATATAGATTATCCGTATTTTATAGACCAAAAAAAAAAAAAATCTGAGGCTCAGTGAAAATAAGAAACTTACTCAAGGTCAGAAAGAATAAGAGTGGCCACTTTGTGATTCAAATTATATGGCCTGGTGAACTGGCAACGTTCCTCAGGGCCACACTTAGGCAAAACTGCGAAGGGCTGAGATAATGAGTCCCTCCAAACCCCTCCCACTTTGCAGTCTCCCCTTTCTTTGGCAAATCTCCTACCAGATGCTCATGCCCTGGTGCTGGTGGGTGATTTCTAAGTATGGTCACCTTGGCAGCAGCCTGAGCCCTAGCTTTTTCATGATTTCCACCAGAACTGTGCTCACTCCCATGCGCCTTTAAGGCCCCTGATTTCTAACAGAGGTGAGCCCAATCAAGTGTTCACAAGAGAGCCCTCCACATAATGGTGTCTCATTTGTACTTGACCAAGACATTCAGGGTCTTCTAAAGAAGGGCTACTGGTGTAAGAGACCAGCCCATGAGCGGCCACACGGGGATCAGTGGGCATATCACTTTCCTAGGGCTCCTGTGACAAATCACATAAACTGGGAAACTAAAAAAGACCAGAAATTTATTCTCCCACAATTCTGGATGCCAGAAGTCCAGATGCAAGGTACGGGCAGGGTTGGTTCCTTCTGGGGAGTCAGAGAAAACCCATTCCACGCTTCTCTCTTGTCTCCTGGTGTTGCCGGCAGCCCTTGGCATTCCTTGGCTCCTAGATATGTAACTCCAACCTGTGTCCCCGTATTCACGTTGTCCTCCTCTTTGTGCATGTCTTGGTCTCAAATTTCCCTTTCCTTCCTCTTATAAGGACAACAGTCATTGCACTAGGACCCAGCCTTAATCCAGGATGATCTTGTCTTGAGATCCTTGTTTCAATTACAATTGCAAAGACTCTCTTTCCAAATAAGGTCACATCCACAGGTACTGGGGTGTGTGAGTGTGTGTGTGTGTGTGGGGGGTTAGGACTTGGATGTATCATGTATCTCCTGGGGGAACACAATCTAACCCACTCTAACAGGGCATTTTGGGGCCCTACAAGTCACACACTTAGGCTACCCTGCACCAAGTGCAGAGTTCTGTGCTGTTTTTGATATCTCGCTGATTTCTCCGGAAAGCCTTTGTGGGGCTATCTTTACAGCTACATAAAAAGGAAAATATTTTCAGTCTAGACTTACACTAGTTCATTGATTACTTAGCAAGAATACTTATCAAAAAATCACAAAATGGGACTTCCCTGGTGGCGCAGTGGTTAAGAATCCGCCTGCCAATGCAGGGGACACGGGTTAGAGCCCTGGTCCGGGAAGATCCCACATGCCGCAGAGCAACTAAGCCCGTGCGCCACAACTACTGGGCCTGCGCTCTAGAGCTCGTGAGCCACAACTACTGAGCCCACGTGTTACAACTACTGAAGCCTGCGCGCCTAGAGCCCGTGCTCTGCAACAAGAGAAGCCGCCGCAATGAGAAGCCCACACACTGCAATGAAGAGTAGACCCTGCTCGACGCAACTAGAGAAAGCCCGTGCGCAGCAACGAAGACCCAGCACAGCCAAAAATAAATAAATAAAATAAATAAATTTTAAAAAAATCACAAAATAAGAAAAAAGCTGTAGGTCGACTAATTCCTGGTCCTCCAAGGGTTGAGTTGTATTCAAGGCAGGCGGCTGTTGCGAAGCAAGGGGGATTCTCTGTTTGGAGGTGTACAGAGAGGGCATCCAAGAGCACCTCTGTTGCAGTTTCTGGTTTACAGCTCTTTCAGAACAAGGAGGGCGTCTGAGTTATCCTTAGACCTAGGATCCTGATGGGGCTTTGCTCATTTTGGGGGGTCTGTCCTTAGCTACCTCAAGCCCTTTCAAAAGAGAGGTTGTGTGCAATCACACAAACAAACAGATAAATGAATAAGAGAAGAAACATTTTGACCGTCTCTTCCCTGGGAGCTGCTGAGGGCAGAGGTGCTGTCCTGCCCTGAGCCAGCACAAAGCCACAGCCCCTTAAAGCCTGCCTCCGCTGGTTATTTCTCTGGGCTCATCCTCAACTCCGAATACCTGTAATTTACTTATTTATTTATTTAATTTAATTTAACATCTTTATTGGAGTATAATTGCTTTACGTTGGTGTGTTAGTTTCTGCTTTATAACAAAGTGAATCAGCTATACATATACGTATATCCTCATATCTCCTCCCTCTTGCGTCTCCCTCCCACCCTCCCTATCCCACCCCTCTAGGTGGTCACAAAGCACCGAGCTGATCTCCCTGTGCTATGTGGCTGCTTCCCACCAGCTATCCACTTCACACACTTAGTAGTGTATATCCGTCCATGCCACTCTCTCACTTTGTCCCAGCTTACCCTTCCCCCTCCCCGTGTCCTCAAGTCCATTCTCCACATCTGCGTCTTTATTCCCGTCTTGCCCCTAGGTTCTTCAGAACCACCCTTTTTCTTTTTTTTAGATTCCATATATATGTGTTAGCATACGGTATTTAGTTTTCTCTTTCTGACTTACTTCACTCTGTATGACAGACTCTAGGTCTATCCACCTCACTACAAATAACTCAATTTCGTTTCTTTTTATGGCTAATATTCTATTGTATATATGTGCCACATCTTCTTTATCCATTCATCTGTCGATGGACACTTAGGTTGCTTCCATGTCCTGGCTATTGTAAATAGAGCTGCAATGAACACTGTGGTACATGACTCTTTTTGAATTATGGTTTTCTCAGGGTATATGCCCAGTAGTGGGATTGCTGGGTCATATGGTAGCTCTATTTTTAGTTTTTGAAGGGACGTCCATACTGTTCTCCATAGTGGTTGTATCAATTTACATTCCCACCAACGGTGCAAGAGTGTTCCCTTTTCTCCATGCCCTCTCCAGCATTTATTGTTTGCAGATTTTTTGATGATGGCCATTCTGACCCGTGTGAGGTGACACCTCACTGTAGTTTTAATTCGCATTTCTCTAATGGTTAGTGATGCGGAGCATCCTTTCATGCCCAATACCTGTAATTTAATTTTACACACCTTTATTCATCTGGCTGTTTAAACCGCCCCCTCACAACTTCCCAGCCTGATTCCTGTCAAGCCGGCCATCCCTGGGGCCTTCTTGTTCCCCACCTCTGGCTCTCCTTCCTTTCTACGCTGGACACATGACCTTCTGCTCAGCCCCATTTTATTGAAGAAACTGAGGCTTACAGAGGTGACATAACTTGCCCTATGTCCATGTAACTAGGGCAATGGCTGAGCCAAGATTGCACTCCAGTGGCCTTTCCATGTCCCCCAAGATGCCCGGCCCCTGATCCAAGCAGCAGTTCCCAGGCTTTTGGATCTTGGAACTACTTTGGAATAGGGAGAACATCCTAGGCCATGGCTGACCCCCAATTACTGAAGCGCTGCTAAGAGGGGAGCAGCAGTTTGTGTCCTCAAGGCCAAGGCTTGTCCACACAGTTGGGGAGGGAAGTACTGAGGGTGAGGAGAAGGGAAGCCCTCCAGGCTGCTAGCAAGTTGCCGTTTGCTGGGCATCACGCTAAGCACTTTACCCATCTTATCGACTCATTTTCCAGATGAAGGAAGTGTGGCTCTGAGAAGACAGGTGATTCAGCACCTGAGAGCCTGAAGTGGGATTCACATGTACGTCTGTCACCAAAGTCTGACTGGAGGTAAGAAGTCCCTCCCAAGTGCGGGGTGTACCTGAGGAGGGGGTGAAGACCGGTGTCCTGCCTGCTCCCCACTGCCTATCGCATGTTTTCCCCAGACCTGTGAGCCCTCCCTGGGCTGTACGTAGACTCCTGCAGAGGCTACGAGAGCAGGCACAGCCCCCAAGGCTCCTGGTGACATGTTCTCAGAATGCCAGACCAACACTGCTTTCGGAGAAACCGGTACCACTACTTTATAGTGAGTGGGGAGGGCCTCTCCGAAACCTGGCAGAGCCTCGGAATCACCCGAGGTGCCTAAACTGTACAGCCCGCCTGGACCCCACTGCAGCCTTGGAGAGGTGACCTGCTTTTCGAAGCCACTCTTCAGGAAGGAGCTGCCAGCCGGTGTGGGATTCCGCAGCGTCTTACGCTGGCCCAGCGAGATAGGGGGCACCACGGTCATTGGACAGACGAAGGAGGTGCAAAGGGAGGGGTAGCCAGCAGTCACGAGAGGCGACGCGACGGAAGGGGATGAGAAAGGCCTTCCCCAGCCAGAGGGCCCTGGGTTTGGATCTACTCATCACCCGAGTCTTCATTTCCTCATTTGAATAATGGACACAGTAACCCCCATTACACAGCTAGGAGGTGTAGTCCCCACCTCAAGGCACCATGGATAACATTCAGAACTGAAGCAAAGAGACTGAGGGGGAGCCTGGCTCTGCAGGTCCTCCGCAAAGGACGGCCACCCATCAGAGGCCAAGCCAGTGGTGGGCAGAGGGGCCTTGGGTCCGCCTTTTCACTCCAGTGTTTCTCTGCAATCGGCATCCGCTGGAGAAGAGATACGAGTCATCACAGTACAGTCTTGGCGGAGTGTAACTAACTGCAGGGGGCCAGACTGCGCTATCTTTATCAGGGCTTCCTTAAGCTCAGGCCCACCCTTCTGGGATCCTGGCTGGCAGCGAGGCAGTGACATGGAGCCTGAGCACAGCCCCTGGCTGCCTTTCACAAGCTAGAAATAGGGCAGGATACTAGGCAGGTGCTTTTCTTATCCACACCCTCTCCAGTATTACCAAAGGAGTGATAATTTGCTCTTGCGCTAGGTCCCTGACTCTGATAGATATTGCCAGGGATGTTGCCAGCGACAAAAATTGGTTTGAAGGAGGGTGAGAGAGAAATTCCTGATAAAGTGCTACACACCGGGGCACCTACTGTATGCCAGGAGCTTCTCACAACCCCGGGGTGGGTGCGCTAGGCCCGACCCTGGACCAGGTCTGTTTGGACAAGCGCCATACCTTGCCTCTATGTAAGACTGTTTGTCCTCTGGTTTACTCCTGAAACAGCCAATAACTGAGCAAAGATGATCCAAAAATGGGTACAGGCGAGTGGCTATGACTCCTTACTGCCTCCCTCGGGGCTCACAGATGCCCATGAGTTGGGTGGTCTTGGCAGCCTGGGTGAAGCGAGGTGGGAGAGGACTGTGGGTCTTGGCAGCCTGGGTGAAGCGAGGTGGGAGAGGACTGTGGGCTCCCTGCCTCATATACCCTCAGTCACATCCGTGCCCAGGAACTGGCGCTGCACAAGTGACACTGCTATTCAGGATTTCACCTCCCCTGGGCCGCGTGTCTGCGTTTTGGACCTTGACCTTACTGCTTTGTTGGGGTGACCTTACCGTCTACATCTGAGCTGTGGGGCTTAGCTTTCCTTGGGCAGCCTGGGCTGGAACAGGACGATTAGCTACTTTCAATAATTACTGATACAGTCAGACTGACCGTCTGAATGCCTTTGACCATGTCGACTCCCCAGCAGCTCCCCATCACCTACGGTCAAATTCTGTACTTTTGGGGCTTCCCTGGTGGCGCAGTGGTTGAGAGTCCGCCTGCCGATGCAGGGGACACGGGTTCGTGCCCCGGTCCGGGAAGATCCCACATGCCGCAGAGCGGCTGGGCCCGTGAGCCACGGCCGCTGAGCCTGAGCGTCCGGAGCCTGTGCTCCGCAACGGGAGAGGCTACAGCAGTGAGAGGCCCGCGTACCGCAAAAAAAAAAAAAAAAAAAAATCTGTACTTTTTAACTTGGTTACCAACTTTCCACTACCTAGTCCCATTCGGCGTTGAAGGCCTGCCGTCCGCCAGCCCCACCAGACGCCTGTCCTCCCTGCTGCTCCTGTGTCTCCCATCACAATGCTGCTCGTGTCTGTGAGGCCACCTTGGATGGCACAGGTATCTGGACCAGGGAGATCTGCACCTGAACGCTGGTTCTGAGTTTCTTTACCAGCTGAGTGACCCTGGCCAAGTCACTGTAATGCTCAGGTCTCACTGTCGAGCAAGGCTGAACTATGTCTAAAACCAGGGTACAGGCTCGGGAGGGGAGAACTACGCTTCCTGGCCTCAGTGAGCCTCTCCTGATCTCTTTTTGGCCTTAGCATCCTTACCCGCAAAATGGAAATAGGAGTGCTTCCCCTGTAGGACTGTGGAAGTGACTGACAGGGAACATGGGGCAGGGAGGGTCTGACAGCTGTCTCCTTTTCTTCCTTTTTACTATGCAACCGGCTGCATCCTCCAAAGTCAAGCTCCAGCCTTTCTTCTCTGCAACCTTAACCCCTTGCCCTTCCTAGGTCCTGACTGCCCTCCTCCCTGCTAAGCCCTCGCTTTCCCCACTTGTTTTTTGCCTGCCCAGCTGCCTGTGGCCAAGCTTCCACACGGACTCTGGGAATGCTCCCTGCAGATGCACATTTCACCCTGACTGGGGCTTCCACCCTTGCTTGTTTGCTCTGCAACCATGGACTGGTTGGACCTCAGACAGACCTCAGACACTCATCAACCCTGCCTTCCTCAGAGCTTGCGGCCAGCAATGTTCCTGACAGAGGGTTGGCAGTAGCTGCAAACTGACATCTCAGCCCGCCTGACCAGTGTGGCTGGAGTTGAGGGAAGGAGGTGGGAAAGGCCACTTCTATAATCCTTTTCCTCCACACGAGAGGTGAGCACATGCCAGGTCTCAACAGGTGGGAGTGCCTGCCCACCCTCCAGCAGAGCACAGAGGAGGGCGAGAAGGGTAAGCTCAAACACTTCCAGATGAAACTGTTAGAAAAAGTGAGGACGAGAGATCGCAACAGAGTACATTATTTCAAGAACCCAGGTTATCAAAGACTTAAAGTAACAAACATACTTTTAATTGATCTATTGATAAAAACTGCTCAGCAAGGATCAGTAACCATTTCAGCGCCTATTCTGTTAGTGTCATATCCTGGGC
This sequence comes from Globicephala melas, assembly GCF_963455315.2. NCBI lineage: Eukaryota > Metazoa > Chordata > Mammalia > Artiodactyla > Delphinidae > Globicephala > Globicephala melas. The sequence continues at coordinate 103,047,223 of NC_083320.1, read as the reverse complement.
TATTTTGAGCAACTGGGTTAACTAGTTATTTACTAACTTCATCCACAGTATTAGAAAAACAAGGTATTAGATCAGTTTAGGTGAAATGTGTGGCTGGCAGCCAAACCCAGTCCCTTATATTCCATATTTTTTCTTTAGTTCTTCTACTTTGTCGACATAAGCTTTCATGGCATCTTCCCTGGAAGTCCCTGTAAGGCATCAACAAGATTATTTGTCACAGAGGCAGCATGGTAGAAAGGTAGCAGACTTTAGAGCCCTGGTTTAATGCTCTGAGGCTCAATTTCTCACCTGTGAAGGGGGTGGTGGTTCTCCTACCTACACCTCACAGACCTGGCCAGGATTTGACTTGAAGTCCTCGAGGAGCCTGATCCACAGGCAATGCTCCATAAAGCACTGAGCCCATGTGAGTCCCCCTACTGTCATGTCAAGCCTAACATGGGGAGCTGCAGTGACTATTGGTCCTGCTGACTTTCACAGTTGGCTTTGACCTATCACCTATTTCTCTGTCGGGCTCTTATCTCCCAGAGCTGTTAAGCTGCCAGGGAAAAAACAAAGCCAGGCACCCTCTACTCCCAGAGAGAAGCTATGAGAAAAGTTCTGAGGACTCTGAGCACAGCAGCTGGCTCTCGGAGGGGAATATAGGGGACACTGGAGATACCCCTCAGAGACAGTGATGCCAGAGTCCTGGATTCTACGGTGAAGGAGAGATACTCACTGAGAATCAGAGTGTGTTCTGGAGCAAGGGCAAGTACATGGGGCCTGGGAATGGTATGGAAATGCCCAATGAGAATGGACAGTCAGACGGGCATTCCTCTTCCAGTTACTTGCAAATCCTAGGAGTGTATTTTTTGTATTCTGGTCCCTTTTGAATTCAAGTGTTTCTCATTTGCAGGAAGACAGAGGGCTTATTCAGAAACAAGCTAGCTAGGGCACAAAGGCTGGCAGGCACTTTAGTGCCAACTTTTGGGTCTTACGGCTGCAGGTGGCACGTGATTAAGTCAGAGCTGGGATACTTCTTGCCTGCTGTTGCTTAGCGCATAATAGCTCCATTCACCAAGGCTACGATGTGCCAGCAGCTTGCCACGCATTAGTTCATTCCTTTTTTTTAGGTGCCTTTCTGGCTGGAAGGGAACCAGGGAGGGCTGCTTGGGCTAGAGGGTCACTGCCTGGCCTTGTGGGGGAGAGGGAGGTTTGGACAGGAAACCACCCCTTATTCTAAATACATATAAAGGCCAAGCCAACTCTTATCACCTCCCAGTCTGTTAGTGGCCTGGTCCCCAGCCCCTCCTCTCTCCAGATGATACCATGACTCAGAGATGGTGTTTTTGGAAAAGGCATAAGTGGTATTAGAAGAATAAGTAGGCGGCCCAGTTTTTTTTCCATTCTGGCCCCGGTCAAACTGGTTCCCCAGCATGTGCCTCATCCACTGTGTTCTCTCTCCTCACCCCTTATACTCCTTAATGAAGAGTATTTCATTACTGGGCTTCCCAAATGAGGGAAACATATTAGAACAATTACCTTTCAGCTCATTCCAGGCATCCCACTTGGCCTTGCCTTTGAGGTCCAACATTCCAGGCCGTTCTTAAACAAGAGAGGGAAAGACATGAGACCTGCTGCAAGTTCTAATAAGGAACTTTATCAATCTTCTTGCCATGAAAGCTATATTTTATTACACTATTCCTTCTAGGCTCTGCTATGGAGTTAGGGTCTAGTACGGCGGGTTCTGCCTTCAGAAACCTACATGTACAGAAATCCAAATTTAAAATCTAGAGAAAGTAGGAGGAAAACTGTTCTCATTACTAGAGAGTCCTTGTCTTATAAGTTAAATAACTCCAAAATTTCTTTTAAAAACCGTACTTTAATTTTTTTTCTTTTTTTTTAAAACAAGTACTACAATCCATTCATCTGGTTTAAAATTCAAACACCACAAGGGGAATACTATAAAGTTTCCTCCCACTTTTCCCACCCAATTTCTCTCCCACATTATTATCAGTTTTCTGGGTGTCCTTTTCTGTGAACTGTCTGTTCATATCCTTGCCCCATTCTGCTACCAAATTGTTAGTCTATTTCTTGTTGTTTTGTGGGAATTCTGTTCGTGACGGCAAGATTCCTTTAAGTTATACCATGGGTTTACACATATAGACCTGTTATCAGTTGCACTTGGAAAACACACTTACTACTTCCCTGCTGACCTCGTTCACTGCCACACTGAGAAGAAAGCCAAGGGGAACGATCGCAGTGCCCATAGCCTGGACCGCTGTGTCTGAGAAACATCAAGTCTCCCCCCAAGTGCTTGCCAGGAAGCATTCCCAGGGATACCTGAGCGAGACTGCGCCTGCAGGATCATCAACAGAATCCTAGAACTGCACATCCTAACAGCCCTTTCGTGATGATGGAAAGGTTGTACATTTGCACTGTCCAACTCAGGGGCCACCTGCCACTTATGGCAGCTGAGCACCTGGAATGTGGCTTGTGTTACTGGGGACTGGCCTGTTGATTTTATTTAAGTATTTGCCATTTAAATTTAGATAGCTGCATGTGGCTAGTGGCTACCGTATTGGACAGTGCAGCCCTAGAGGGAGCTAATCAGGAAGTGATAAGATTCCCAAGCCAGTCTACCTATACTTATGTGAAAGCAGGGCAGAGGCCAGTCTCTGTGAAAATTGTGTTTGTCAGAAAAGCTTCTCAGCCATTCTGGTCACCCCCATTTCATCTCTCCTGCCTCCCTAGGAAGATGCAGAGTTTATAAACCCAGGGTAAAACTCACCTTCACCACAAGACCTTTCTGAACTAAGCCCGCCCTGTAATCTTTGATCTGGCACTGCCCAGGATCCTTAGCAGCCAGCCCACCAGCTCCACCTTCTACCCCAACTGCAGTGGAACTGGGGGCTACACTTGCCCTCCTGAACAGGGGCGGGGTGACCTCCTTCTACGCTACTATGGCCACCACCTCTGAATCCTTTCATAGACTGCATCGTGCTGTTGCCATATACTCCTGAGTTTCAGGAACTTATGGGCAGAATGAAAACTGTCCAAGGCAGAAAAGACAGGATTACAGAATATGGTTGTCCAAACCAAGGCCTCAAAATCCATACCAAGATTTTTTGACAGGGGCCAAATGGTCATCTGGAACTGCTATCAGCAAAAACACTTCCGACCTGCTGCAGGAAGCCAGCTGCTTCTCTGCTCCTGCCATCAGGCTTGGCCTAGCTGCCGAGTGCTCTGACTTTGATCCTGCCCATCTGGGGTGGAAGCAGTATGGTTCAACAGAACTACTACTGATCTGAGAGCTTGGAGCAAATTTCTCCCAAGCTGGGATCTTTGCTTCCTCCCAAATAGATGGAAAATGCTGGAATGAATAAAGTTCTTCCCAAACTAGGATTTGAATACTGCTATATGAGCCACGAAGAAACCAAGAACAGTACAGGGTCTGTGAACCCCATCCAGGAACATGATCTCTGGGGAACCTCTCCCAGCTTAAACCTCAGGAATCCCATGAACTGCCTTAAGAGTAGGGCAGTAGGGCTGTGGGTGGTTTTGAGAGTGAGGTTCCCACTCAGGGATTAAGAGTTCCAGCACCAACCAAGGCTGCTGAGCCTGCTTTGATGAGTCTCGGCCCTCACTCATTTGATGAACCTCAGCATACCTATATTTATGTCACCCATAGTTGCTTGTTTGTAGTGGCTGTAGATGAACAGCATCTCATCGTCTGCTGGCTTGGTCTTGAGGTGCTTAACTTCCTCAGCAGCTTTCTCAAACTCAGCCTAAAGTCGAGGGAGAGAAGAGGCCTGAATAGAGCACAGTAGTGGGGATGGGGGGGCTGGCAAGGCAGCACTCGCTCTTGCAGTGCAGGTGAGGAAAAGCAGTCTTTCCTCAACTCAACAGCACGGCTAGAAAGATTCAGCAAAACCAGGAGGGGAAGCACATCGGTTCACTCATTTGATGAACAACTATGCATTGGGCTCTCTCACTATACTAGGTATCAGGTACTGGAAACAGAGGTGAAGGAGACAGCCTACGACTGCCTGCAGTGGGCATACACTTCACAGAAAAGGCAGCGCGGCCAACTCCCTGGCCAGAACAGGGTCCCAGGACAGCCCTGACTTGCGGATAGGGCTGGCACTGCGTGACTGAAATAGCTGAGAAAGGAATAGGGCATGAGCGCAGCGGTGTCAGCATCCAGAGCCCGCTGGCCCCCTCCCCCTGAGAGAGGGCATCCAGCGCCGACCTCTGACCCAGTGGCTGACTGGAGGGAGGGTAGAGGAGCCAAAGGTCGCCCCACACTGCTAGGTCCCAGAAAAGCGTCTACAGTCGAAGGAGGGAAAGACCTCCCTCACCCCTCCTCACGCCGGACACTCAGCCCCTACTTTCCCTGACCTCCAAGCTCTCAACCACAGACTCCTTGCTTCTCCACTCTGTATGGCGCCCCTACTCCTGCCGTGTCCTTCCGAATGGGGCACACGCTCCCCTTACTCTTTCGATCCATGTAACCCACTACATCCTATCTGTCTTCCTAGGACCCTCGCCTCCAACCCCAATTCCTGCTTCACTGCGAAGTCCTCCCCATGGGCAGCTTGCCAGCAGTTGCGGGCTAAGTAGCGGTGTTGTGAGTCCAAACACGGAAAGTTCCGCTTACAGGGCTCTCTGTCCAAAGAGTGCGCCGGGCATGGGTCCAGGAAGAACAGCAGAGCCGGAAGTTAAAGACCTTGCAGGGTTGTGTCTGCGGGATGGTCCCCGCGCCAGCCTCCCGCCCCGTGGCACCTTCGCAGCTAGGCTGGGCACACGTTATACCTGAGACATGCCGGCGGCGTTGTAACGATTCCAGGAAGCCCGCGAAGACGGCGAGGAGCAGTAAGCAGTCGCACAAGAGTCAACTGCCAGCGCCTTTAGAGGCGCAGCCGCAGGCCTCCCCAACAGCGCTCAGGAGAGCAAGAGGCAGCCAATCAGAAGCCAGCTCTACGCTGGGGGCGTGCCCAGCCTCGCTCACGGCCCGCCTCTCCGCAACGCAGGAGGGTTTGCTCGCGCGTGCGCACCAAGGAGGAGACGCAGGGGACGCCGGGAGCAGGTGGGGACTGCGGAAGTAGGGCGCTTTCCATTGTGAGGGCGGTCAGGCGGGGGTGAGGATTCGGTCGCGGGCCACTGAAGGGGGTGACGTGCGAGGCAGAGGAGAGGGGGTGGAAGCTGAAGGGCGGAGGTTTTAAAATTTGTTTTATTAAATCTTGTGTCCGGCCGGAAGTTGCACCGTTGGACAAGTAACCTCTCGGGCTTGGGGAGGGCGAGGGTCCCCACCCCTCTCAGGGGACCAGAAGAGGCCCTCTGGGGATGGTCCCTGGAGAATCTCGCGAGGGTGGGAAGCTGGACTGTGTTCCCGAAGGGCAAAATCGAGACCTCTTCCTTTGAATTTTTGGCACGTTCTGTGGCTTGCTGGTGGCCGTAGTTTGCAGTCCTGTTTTGTTTGTGTGCAGTAATCCATCTGGTGCGTCAAAGTCAGGGACAGTGTTTTATTTGTCTGTACTTAACAGACTTGGCCCGGACTAGGTGCTCAGCAGATATCTGTTAAGTAAATGACTCCTTCATTCATGAATGCGTACTGAATGGTCGGGTATCTTGCGCAGTTCTAGACCTTGGGAATACAGCAGTGAATAAAACAGATAAATCCTTGCATTCCTGGAACTTACATTGGGGATAGTAGTGAATAACATAAGTTAAATAGTTTGCTAGGGGGATAGGGAGTTGGAAGTTTGCAGTTTTACATGGGGGGGGCGGGTGGAGGGTTAAGGGAAGGTAACATTTGAGAGAGCCCCTCAAGGAGAGGAGGGAGCATTCCAGGCAGAAAGTTAGTGTAAATGTGTGAGCAGGGAGTGAGGGAAAGATAGGAGATGAGGCTGGAGAGTTAAGGAGGTGGCAGGCTGGCTACATGATGCAGAACTTTGACTTTTATTCTGAGTGAAATGGGAAGTTAGAGGCTTCTGAGCAGAGAATGAGGAGACTGAGGGGGGCAGCTTTGCAAGGTTGTTACAGAGGCCGATGTTCTCCATGGGAGAACGGAACAGCACAGGTGGATGGGAGAGTTTGAGGGTGATGCCTAAGAGACCCAAAGAGAGAATTTTGTGGCAGCGGTTACAAAGGAGCTGGGTGCAAGGAGGGAACTGATGGAAAATAATTCTCTGGAGATCTTTCAAAAAAGAGAGACCATTCCTCTCCAATTCCTAATTTGTAACGAGATGAGTGGAGTACAAATCCACGCCCCCAGCCCCCCTCTCCCCCGTGCCATTAATTTATAGCTGAGGTGTTTAGACTAAAGAAAGTCTAGGTAGAAGCTTTCAGGTATAAGTTTCTAACTTAATAGAGGTCAGGCTTTGTGAAAAGGGAAGAAGTGGAGATGCAATAGCAGGGAACACATCTAATCTTCAAGTCTCTGAATAATCTTGTTTGAGAAAGCAAAGCCAAACTAACAAAAATTTTGGAATTAACTTTGGGGAAATTACATTTGAATTGTAAGAGATGTGAATGTCTTCCAAAATGACAGTTCAGAACTGTCTTCACTCCTAGGTTCAGATGGAGCTTGGATTCACTTTTGCTCCATCATCTGGTGCTTACAGCCTTCTTGATGGAAATTCAGATTATTCCCTGTGTGGGTCAGATTTGCAGTCAAATATATCTTCCAGTCAGTAGGTTTTAACACGAGGTTATTGTGTTTGGCACATCTGAAAAGATTAGGTACCTCTGATAATGTAATTTTGTTTATATTCCTCCAAGGTTGGCTGGTGTGATTGAGTTCTGAATGGAGCTAAACATTGCAGAGAGCACGGCTAGTGTTTTAAATTAACTTGGCAGTCTCCAGTTTAAGTGGGGTTGATTTGTTGGTTCCTTTTTTTGGAAGATACTCCACTTTCCTTAAAAACCAACCTTGCACATGGTGGTTTTGTGCCCAGGTTAGTCTACAAAAGTTGCTTAAAGCAACTAAAGTATGGAACTAGTAGGGATTGTGGATCCCAGGGAGCAGGGTGCTATGTGATCTTGACAAGGAGGAGAAGAGTGTTTTTCCTTGTTAGAGGGCCCAGCCTAGGCCAAGTTTTGAAATAGCTGAAGGCATGCTTTTTGTCTTACTGCTTCCTTCCCTCACTTCTCGGTGACCTATTTTTTGTAACCTCCATCTGTGGAAATACTGCCTTATGCCCTGCATTACCATCTCTAGTCTAGGGATTTGAAATGCCATTCAGCTTTTAGCATAGAGGGTAACAAGTCAGCAGCTGGGATTTAATTTTTAAAAGTAAATTTTAGAGTGTATTTGGGGTTAATAAATTGTATGAATTTTTTAATTCTATGTTTTGACAGTACTGGAAAGGAAATTGCTCTTCATATCCCGTGAAAAGACAAGTTCGTTGGCTCTGTTTATATCCTTTTAGCAACAATCACAGTTTGTAATTATTTTTTGTAATTATTTTCTTTATATTTATTTTAGTTTACTCTTCTACTGTCTGAGCCCCCTTGCCTACGTAAGCCAGGGAAGACAGGGATCACTGTGTATAAATGAACGCTCCGTCTCCAAGTGCCTGGCACTTGTTAGGCACTTAAATTTTGGGTGAATGAACAGAGTGCTTTCTTCTCTATGAAACATACTCCTTCTGATTAGCCATGAACTTAGAAACTAAGTTTATTAGAACTGAATGTGAAACTGTGGGTTAAAGTAGATGAACTCTTGTGCAAGGACCGTGTTACACCCCCGGCCTTGGAAACAGAACACCTGATATGTTAAGGGAAGATGGGAACCTGATGAGCCAGCTCGTTAGCCTGATTGACCGTTCTAGTTAGTGGAGAGGCCATTATCATTATTGCAGCTTGCCCTCACATCCTTGGGTTGCCAGTTTTGACTACTCACAGGCTTCACTTGCTGGGTCTCAGTGGAAAGCCAGATGGGCAAGTTATATTAACAGGTGAAAGCAGTTCTTGCCGGGTAGGTGTGGATAATAGTTTAATATTTCTTGGTATAAACGAAACCTCTAATTTCTAAGAGTAACCTAACCATTAAAATGTGAAAATCAATAAAAAGCTTTACAGTAAAGCTTCAGTAGAAGGCAAGGGTTAGAGTATTCACAAATGATGGATTATATTCATTTAGTATTTGTTTTCCAGTTTCTTGGAATGTGACTCCTGAGGCATGGCTCTACCAAAGCTGGGAGGAGAACAGTGTGTTTTAAAGGGAAGGAGGTGTTATTGAACCCAGCTGGGGTCTGCTCGCCCGATGGGCGGCAAAGCCAGTCTACTAACATGGGCTTGTGGTGAAGGAATGCACAGCGTTTACTGTACAGCAGGGCACCAAGCAAGGGAGTGGGAGAAGCCTCCTAGCCACTCCAACTTGATCTTTGAGTTAGGGGGGTTTTTAAAAGGGGAAGAACAAAGAGGCTGGGATTAATCATTGTTTTGTGACATTTCTTAATTGTAGTTTCTAGTTTTGGGAGTCAAGATGTCTCTGGTTTACCATTCTCTGGCCAGGTGGTCCATGGCTTGGGGATCTGTTAGCTCATCTTGCCCTGGAGAACCAAGCTGAGTTTGTACGTTAATGATGATGTCTATAATAGCAATTTTAGTACGCTAAAGATGTTATCAACAACAGCAATTGTAGTCATCTGACTCTGGTTGATTAGTGCTTAGTTAGCACAGGTTTGGGGTCTGAGGGGACAAGAAAGGGAATAAAATTTGGGGTAAAGATATTAATCATAAACTTGGTAAGGGAACTCGGTTTTAGGGGGACTTGGGTTCAGAGGCACTTGCGAAATGCTTCTGGGACAGGAATGGAGAGAGCTGGGCAGAGTTGGGCGCCTTTGTTTTGTGAAGGGTGGGGAGGTGACAGCTGAGGGGATGGCGTAAAAACGTACCATAGCTTTTCTTTCCTTTCTTTCTTCTTCTTTTTTTTTTTATTCCTTTTCCCCTCTTATGTGTCTTTTCCTTTTCTGATGATGTAACTGGTGAGGGGAGGCCTGGCAGCTGGAGGTCTCAACCAGCCCTTCCCCTTTGCCATTCTTTTCTTCCTTTGGGTGTTCGTATTCAGAGAAGTTGCAGCAAGTTGGGTGAGAGGAGAAGGGGTGTGTGTGTGGTTCTCACCTTTCCCCTCTCCTGATTTTGCCCAGCCAGCATGGCTCGGGGTCGGGGTTGGTTTGGGCTTAGTTGAGACATGGAGACCAGGGCTTGGATGGGGGTCAGGGTTCCTGGCGGAAAGTGTCCTACACTGGCCGGGAGTAAGGAAGGAAGGAAGGGAAGACTTTAGAGTTACTTATATGTAAGTTGGTCATGCAGTGGTCAAGTATTCTGTTTAGAAATACTTATGACTATGGGCAGGAATAATGAAGTGTTTTATGAAGTTATCTTGTGCTCAGTACTGTAGTTCTTGTTCAGCTTCATTAGAAGTATAAACTCTCTTCTAAATCTACATTGTCTTCCTCATCTTTGCCTATTAACCTAGCTCCTAGTTGCACATGACAAGCACTTGGTAAATGCTTTGGAACTAGGTTGTTAGAGATGATTTTTCTAGTGAGCTCTTTTATTGCCTGTCAACAAAAAAAATTAGAAATATTAAAATCTGATGACAAATGATTTGGCTGATAATGCTTTTGGAGATAATGCCATTTTAAAAAACTTTGTTTTGAGATAATGCCATTAAAAAAAAACACCTTATTTTTATTTTGAGATAATTGTAGATTTATGTGCTCCCCAGCTCCCCCAGCATGAGGGATCTTAGTTCCCCGACCAGGGATCGAACCTGTGCCCTCTTCAGTGGAAGCACTGGACCGCCAGGGAAGTCCCTATGTGCTCTTATTGTTAAATAACACAGAGATCCTTTGTACGCTTTACCCATTTATCCCAGTGGTAATGGCTTGTACAACTATAGTACATGCCACAAACAGTACATTGACATTGATATGTTGAGGATACAGAACATTTCCATCATCATCCTTATGTTGCCCTGTGATAGCCACAGCTGCTTCCCTCCTGCCCCTCCCCCTCCCCTGCTCCTGGCAGCCAGGAATGTGTTCTCTCTATTGCTATAATTTGTCATTTCAAGAATGCTCTATAAGTGAAATCACGTAGTTTGTAATCTTTTGGGATTGGCTTTTTTACTCAGCACAACTCTCCGGTGGTTCATCCAGATTGTTGTGTGTACCAGTAGTTCTTTCTTATTGCTGAGTGTATTCCATCATATGGATGAACCAGTTTGTTTAACCATTCACCTGTTGAAGGACAAAGCTGCTGCTAGTACAGAATCTGTACTCATGTACAGGGTTTTCTGTGAACATGTTTTCATTTTTCTGGGATAAATGCCCAGGAGTGCAAATCTGGGCCATATGGCCATTCCATGTTTGGTTTTGTAAGAAACCGCTGTTGTGGCTACACCCTTGTACATTCCTACCTTATACATTCCTACCAGCAGTGAATGAGAGATCCAGTTTCTCCATATCTTTGCCAGCATTTGGTGTTATCACTTTTTTATTTTAGGCATTCTGATAGGTGTGTAGTGGTATCTCATTATGGTTTAGATTTGCATTCCCTAATGACTAACGATGTTGAACATATTTTCATGTGTTTATTTGTGCAATCTGTATATCTCTTCTGTGAAATTTCTCTGTGTCTTTTGCACGTGTTTAAATTGGATTTTTTTTAATGTTGAATTTTGGGAGTTCTTAATATAGTCCAGATACTGTTCCTTTGTTGGATATGTGGTTTGCAAATGTTTTCTTCCAGTTTTTATTTTGTTTTTTCATCCTCTTAACAGTCTTTCACAGAGCATAAGTTGAAATCCAGTTCTTCCAATATTTTCTTTTGTGGATTACACTTTTGGTGTCAAGTCTAATAAATCTTTGCCTAGCCCTAGATCCTGAAGATTTTCTCCTATTTTTTGTAAAAGTTTTATAGTTTTGCATTTTAAAATTAACATAATGAGGTTTAGTTAATTTTTGTATAAGGTGTAAGATTTAGGTTGAGGTTCTCCCCCCCCCCTCCCCTGCCCCCTTGGATGTCTAATTGCTGCAGCACCATTTGTTGAAAAGATATCTTTCCTCTATTGAACTGATTTTGCACATTTGTCAGTAATCTATTGGGCATATTTATGTGGTCTTTTCTGGGTTCTGTCTTCTGTTGATCAATGTATCTATTCCTCCACCAGTACCACACAGTTCTGATTATTGTAGCTGTATAATAAGTCTTGACATTGGGTAAAGCAATTCTTCCTACTTTATTCTTTTTCAAAATTGTTTTAGCTATTCTAGTTATTTTCCCAATCCATATGAATTTTAGAATAATCTTGTCCGTGTCTACAAAAGAAAAAATCTTGCTGTGATTTTGAACAGAAATTGTGTTAAACTTGCATATCAATTTGGAGAGAATTGATATTTTTACCATGTCTATGAACACAGCATGTTTCTCCATTTATTTTGATCTTTGTTTCTTTCATCAGCAGTTTGTAGTTTTCAGTGTAAGTCCTGTGCATGTTTTGGTAGATTTATACCTGAACATTTAATTGTTTTTGAGTGATTGCAAATGGTATTATACTTTTAATTGTGTCCATGTGTTCATTACTAGTATATAGAAATACGATTGTTTTTTTGTATTTGTACAGTTGTTTATCTTGGATCCTGTGACTTTGCTGAATTCACTTATTCTAGAAGTGTTTTTTTTTTTTTTTTTTTGTGTTTGTTAGATTCCTGTTCCTTGGCATTTTCTATGTAGATTCATTTGCAGATAGGGACAGTTTAATTTCTGACATATGTGCCTTTTATTTCCTTTTCTTGCCTTATTGCACTGACTAGAACTTCCAGCCCTATGTTGAATGAGTGATGAGAGTGGATATCCTTGCCTTGTTCCTGATCTTCGGGGGAGGGCATTCAGTCTTTTACCATTAAGTGTAATGTTAGCTGTGGGTTATTTTGTAGGTGCCCTTTATCAAGTTGAGGAAGTTCCCCTCTCTTTCTGAGAATTCTCATTATGAATGAATGTTGAAATTTGTCAGATACTTTTTCTGCATCAATTGGTATGATTTTGTGATTTTTTTTTCTTTAGTTTGTTAATGTGGTAGATTACATTGCTTGCTTTTTGAATATTGAACTAGACTTGCTTCCCTGGAAGAAACCCCACTTGGTCGTGGTGTATAATTCTTTGTGTATATTGTTGAATTCTATTTGCTAATATTTTAAGGATGTTTATGTCTGTATTCATAAGGGATATTGGTCTGTGGTTTTCTTTTTTATAATGTCTTTGTCTGGTGTGTTATCCTGTAACTATTAGCTTCATAAAATGAATTAGGAAATGTTCCCTCCTCTTCTGTTTTCTAGAAGTGATTGTGTAGAATTGATGTTAATTCTTTAAGTGTTTTGTAGAATTCTCCAGTGAAACCTACTGGGCCTGGTGATTTTTCTTGTGGGAGTTTCAAAATTCTGAATTCAGTTTCCTTCATAGTTCCCATTCAGGTTATCTATTTCATATTGGATTAGCAGTAGTAGTTTGTGTTTTTCAGGGAATTGACCCATTTTATCTAAGTTGTGAAATGTGCATATGTAGGTTTGTTCATAGTATTCCCTTACTACCCTCACGGTGTATGCAGACTCTTTGATGATATTCTCTGTTTTGTTTCTGATATTGGTCATTTACATCTTCTCTCTTTTTTTGCCAGTCTTGCACAGGATTTGTCAATTTTTTTGATCTTTCTAAAGAACTAGCTCTTTTTTCATTGACTTCTCTTTACCATTTTTCTATTTTCAACTTTATTGATTTCTGTTCTTTATTATTTCTTTCCTTCTGCCTACTTTGGGTTGTTTTGCTTTTCTTTTTCTAGGTTCTTGAGGTGAGAGCTTCCTGACTCTCCACCGGGCCCCCTCTGACACTACCTGCTTTGTTAAATTAACATTTGTTAAGTGGAGCACAGATTGCTGGATGGTGAGCTGTGGCCAGCAGAGGACCATAGAGAAATTGAAATAGAGAAGTTTATGACTCACAGGTCCTGGAGGGAGTACATGGCACTCCTCGAGGGGCCAGATGGCGAGTCAAGACTGGGTGCAGAGAGAGAGAGAGAGCAACAGGGCCTGGAGCACATGGCTTTATTAGGGTCTATGGGTGGAATGCTTTGGGGTTCCCAGGTTAAGGCCAGATTGGTCAATCCAGATGGGAAGTACAGGGTTCTAGTAAGCTCCATGGGGGTTTTATCTAAGGGGTGTGTAAGGGGCAGGCCCTGGGAGGCAGGGGAAACTGGTGATCACAGGGGCTGTTGGAGAAGTCATATCAGGAGCTCGTATTTGCTTGTGACTCTGAGGGCTGCTATCTAGGGCACATGCTTGCATGAGGGGGCAAGTTTCAGTTTAAGGTCCCTACGGGCCACACAGCCAGCAAAATGGATGCCGAGGTAGCAATACTGTGGAGTAGCTAAACTCTCCACAGCGCCCCAGTGTGGAAGGGGAAGGCCTTTTATTACTGTGGAGGTGGAAGTCTGAGCTCTGCAGGTGGTCTCCACTGACTCTGAGATGCAGGGAGTCAAGCTCATTATTGTCCAGCTCCCTACTCAGCCTTCTCTGTTGTGACCCTGGCAGGGGCTGGGGCTCCTCATTAAAGCCTGGGAAGGGTAGACGTCTAGGCTCTAGCTCTGCCTTTGCTCATGGCAGTGGGGCTGCAGTTTTTTATGTGATTTCTGGCTGGATTCGAGGGCTCATTTGTCTAAAAGTTTTCTGTCTTGGCTAGGCTGTCCCTTTCCTGGTCCTTTGGTTAGAGAGAGCAGGCTTTGTTCAAGCTTTTTTTTTTTTTTTTCCGGGCACCTGTTCGTGTTTCTGGGTTGCTGACTTCTTCAGCTCTGTGTCTGAGACATATGAAAACCCAGGGACCACTCCACCATGCTGTTCCTCAGGTCTACAGATCCCTGGCCAGTCTGCCACCCTCCCTCCACTTTTTTGATCCTCTTATGTTTGTTTTATAGATAATGTCCAGGATTTTTAGTTGTACTTTAGCAGGAAGCATAGGGAAAAGTACATCTACTCCATCTTCCCAGAAGCAGAGAACAGTACCGCTTAAAAATCATTAGTATTATTTTCTCTGTGAATTACACTAGATTCTGAATTTGTAACTTAAGTTCTGGCTATTAAAGGTGAATACAGACTCATTGTTCTCCATTCTTTTCAGGAGAGCATTAGTTCTGTTTTGGCTATGTGAAAGCTGTTACATGTGGTTAAGCTTGAAACTTACCAAATTCAATAGCAGGATATTTTTCTTCTGAAGAAGCCAAGTGGTAGGGGAATATAGCCAATATTTTATAATAACTATAAATGGAGTAGAACCTTTAAAAAATGTACAGTGGTAACTTATATAATATTGTATAGCAACTATACTTAAATGAAAAAAAAAACAAAGCCAACTGGTCAGATACTTATTGGTTTGCCATTAAAAGTGAGTTCCAGTAAGGCCAAATTCAACTTTAGCTAGTGCTTGTATAATGTACATTTTAAAATATTACCTTAGAAACAGTTTATTTTAAAAAGCATCCTTCCTGGGATGAGTGATACAAAAAGTAAGTTTTGAATTTATCTTAACAGTACTTTCTGATTAAGTGTGAAAGTAATGGGAACGTTGCTCCAGTGAAACTGGTTGTTCTGTATTAGAGTCTGCCAAATACATTATTTGTGTGATATAATAGGTAGCTCTTGATGGAAGTCACAAGACGTTATGTTCTGGTCTTGGCTCTGCTACTGAGTTAGCATCATTGTTCTTGACTCACACATCCTTTGTTTCCTCATCTGTAAAATGGGGACACTTGGACCTGCTTTGCTGATAGGTAATTGAGGATTATTAATGATGTTTCTAAAGCATTTAACACAATGTTTGACACATGCTGAGTAGCTATTATTGTCATCATTAATGCTGTTTATTAAAGCAGAAACCTTGAAGCAAATTCATAACAAAATTAGAGGTTAAAGAACTTGCTCCTATCCTCATTATAAGGTCGTAGAGTTGAGACTGAGGAGTCTGTGGCTTTTCTTCATTGACTCCATTATAATTTTTCAGGAACTGTTTGCAGTACCATTTAACATGGATTGGTGTAATAACAGACAGTTTTTTTTTTTTTTTTTTTTTTTGGCCTGTTTGAGTTGGGTTCCTGGACCCAGTTCCAATGTGTGTGTGTGGAGACTTCCCCACATCAACAATCAGTTCTTGGATGCTAGCAGGTATACAAAAGTTCAACTCATTTCTGACACTGTCTGCCCAGAGGTAGAATCGGATTCCATAGACAAAGGGCTCAGTCCCACAAGACCTCCCTCCACTTCAGAGACCAGTCACAAGTTGTTACCTGTGCTTTTGACCAGCTACAGATTGGAGGTTCTGATGATTCCTCCAATTCAGGATGCCAATTGCAAGTCCAGGTTGTAACCTATACTTCTGATTAACTGGCCGTAAATCAGAGGTTCCCACGACTCCCTCTTGGGGTTCACTTAGTTTGTTAGAAGGGCTCCCAGAACTCAGGGAAACCTGTTTACTCACTAGATTACTGATTTATTATAAAAGGATATAAATCAACAGCCAGATGAGATACGAAGGTCAAGGTCCTGAACAAAGGGGCTTCTGTCCTCATGGTGGATGGGGCCAAGCATGGGGGCATGTGGAAGTGTTCTGGTTTCCCAATGTGGAAGCTCTCTGAAAAGGTCCAAAAAGCTGTCCTTTTGGGTTTTTTATGGAGGCTTTGTTACGTAGTCATGATTGACTAAATCACTGGCCAGTGGTGATTGACTCAACTTCCGGCAGAGAGTGGGACTGAAAGTTGGTTCTCCTGACAACCAGCCCCCGCCTTTGGGTGGGATCCCGAAAGTCACCTTCCCTGAAGTGTTTTCAGGAACTGAGGACAAGAGACCAAATATCATCCCATCGTTCAGGAAATTCCAAGAGTTTTGGGAGCTGTGAGCCAGGAACTGTGGATGAAGACCAAATATATATTTTTCCTGCAAATCACAATAATGCAGTGGTAGTGAGGCTTCACTGTAACTCTAGTTCATGTTTTAATAATGAGGTTACTTTTGAAAATGAAAGTTTTAGTTTAAGCAAACATAATGTTAAAACAGTCACTTTTGCCCCTTTACCCACCACCTCCCTCTGTAAGAACACCTTTCCCTTCTATATATGCCTTTGCACCTTGGCATTTGTATTAGTCTCTTGGGGTTGCTATAACAAAGTATCACAAAGTGGGTGGCTTAAGACAACAGATATTTATTGTCCCACAGTTCTGGAGGCTAGAAGTCCAAAATCAGTGAGCAGGGTTGATTCCTTCTGAGGGCTGTGAGGGGGAATCTGTTCCATGCCTCTCTCTTAGCTTCTGGTAGCCCCAGGCATTCCTTGGCTTGTAGGTGCATCACTTCAGTCCACCATCTTCGCATGGTGTTTTCCTGTGTTTCTGTCTTCACAAGGCCCTCTTCTTTTATAAGGACACTGGTCATATTGGATATGAGGCCCAGCCTACTCCAGTATGATCTCACCTTAATGAGTCACGTCTTCAACAACTGTATTTACAAATAAGGTCACATTCTGAGGTCCTGGGTGGGAGTTAGGACTTCAACATGTTTTTTTAGGGGGGACACAGTACAACCCGCAACAGCATTCATCTAAAAATCAGAAATAAGCAAATTGGTACTAAAAACACAGCCCTTTTTGCCTCATGCATTATTGTGTCACAGTGGGGGGAAAACTGAGAGCAAAGGAGGACTAAGTGGGGTTGAGTCAGTCAGGAAAGGTCCTTCTGATGAGGTGACATTTACATTGAGAACAGAAGGACAGGGAAGATCCAGTAAAGCAAGCATGTTTCAAGCTAGGGAACAACCTGTGTAAAGACCAGAAATAGCTCAATGTGTTGGAAGAAGTGAAAGGGGCCAGTGTCACTGTTGTGTGGTGGCCCGGGGGAGATGGGGTCTGGGGCCAAATCATGCAGGGACTTGCTGGCCATGATGATGAGTTCAATTCTTTACTTTAGGGGTTCTGGGGAGCCTTTGAAGAATTTTAAGCAGGGGAGACATACTCAGATTTACATATTTAGAAGATCACTCCCGCTGCTATATGCCACATGGATTGAGGGGACCACACTGGTGGTGGAAAGACCAATTGGGAAGCTTTTCTGTTTTTCCAATAGAGACAAAGACAGTGGAGGCTTGGACTAGTGTAGCAGTAAGGGAGATGGAGAGAAATGGGGAAATTCAAGGTATGTTTTGGGGAAAGAGCTGAGAAGGTTTGCTGATGGGTTAGCTAGAGAGTTGGGAAAGGAGGAATCCTTTGCTGATGGCTTGAGTAACTCAGTGAATGATTGTATAATCGACTGAGATGGGGAAATCAGGGTTGGGGGTAGGTGTGAGATTTAAACTGCCAAGTTCAGCTTGGGGTATGTTAAATGTTAAATGCCTGGTGATATCTAAGTAGAGAAGTTAAGTAGCCAACCCAGTTTCGACCTCAGGGCTGGAAATGTGTTTGAGAGAGTTGTCAGAGGAGCACTAACATTTCAAGTTCTTAAAGAGGAGAGGAGCCTGGAAGAGATATAGAAAAGGAGCAGTGCAGTAAGAGACAGCTGGAGAAAGTGGTGTCACAGAGGCAGAGAAGGATGAGCAAGTTCTTCAGCCGTGTTGAGTGCTTCTGAGAAGTTGAGTGTGATCTTCCTTCACTGACGTCAAAGTGATATGAAGATAAGGACAGAGACATGCTCAGTGGATCTAACCTTGTGCCATTTTAACTGAGGGGTGTTACGCGGGCCTCTCACTGTTGTGGCCTCTCCCGTTGCGGAGCACAGGCTCCGGACGCGCAGGCTCAGCGGCCATGGCTCACGGGCCCAGCTGCTCCACGGCATGTGGGATCTTCCTGGACCGGGGCACGAACCCGCATCCTCTGCATCGGCAGGCGGACTCTCAACCAGTGCGCCACCAGGGAAGCCCTTGATAGGTGTTTTGTAGGAGAGGTACAGGAGCTGGGACAGATGTTCTGATACACTTGTTGGTGATGGTTATCGTTGTGGTCAGGGCCATCTGTCAGGGGTGGCAAATTCAGGAGTCAGTTAAATTTAAGGTGCTTATACCAGTTTGGGGGAACCTTGTCAGGGTATTCTGCTTCATGAGAACTGCTCTGGGGCAATTCTGAAAGATAAAAGATAGTTAACGAATGATCCTTTCCACCCCCATCTCCTGGGGCACAAGTTGTTCTCTCCCCAGGTGGTGAGGTTACTTCCCTCCCTCCACCTCCACAAAAATGTGTGTGTCCCATTCCAGAAGCTATAACTTCACCTTTTTTCTAATCAACTCCTATTCCCTGAAGGGAGTTTTTATAAAACTTATGGGGACCCATTAGGTCCCCCACTCTGGCCTGAAGCGTACTCCACGGATGTGATCTACGTCATTGTTAGTCCAACAAGAGAATCCAGGAAGCTGAACCAGAGTTATGTTCAAATCCCCTAAGCCCCCTTTTGGCCACCTTGCCACATGGAAGATGTACCAGTCAGGCTGGCTGGGGGTACCTGAAGGGGAAAGAAAGAAGCATTATGCACAGGAACGGTCTGGGTGGAATCCCAGGATTTCACACTGGTCTCTATAACTGCCCCTCTGCTCTCTTCCTCTTTGTCCTGATCATTTCCCAGGAAACAGCAGAGAGAGGATGATCCCTTTCTGGGGATAGCTGTGTTCAGTGAACCAACTGCCATTCTAGGGTGTGTTCCAGGAGGAGATGAGGGAGGTAGAGTGAGAATTCTTTTTTAGTTGATTTCTTAGGCGGCGGTTTCAGTGCTTAACAGTCCCAAGTAGCTGTGGGTGTTAGGGAGGTTTGGGAGGTCTGCTGTGTTGGGAAGAAAGAAATTTTCTTCTACTCTTCTGAGGATTGTTTCCACGATCCACAGCCCTTTAGAGAAGTGTCTTTGATCTGCCACTCTGTGGTTTTCTAAGAGGTAGATCAAATAGCTGGGCCTTTTGCAACAGCTCAAGAGTAAGTAAAACCTAAGATTCACCTATGGGAATATTAGCCAGAGCTATGGGAACAGCCTTCAGTTCTGCCACTGAGCAGAGTGAACATGTCTGGTTTTGGTTTTTCACAGCTGGAGCTCGGCTGAACATTCACAGTAGGCCAGTGGACACTGCTGGGTTTCAGCTTAGCCAAACCATCTGTGAACTAGGTCCAGGCAGTTAGGGGAACCTTGCTGTGAACAGAGGGTCCTGTTGAGTCAGTAACTTTGCTTCAAGTGGTGGAGTGAAGAAGAAAGTTTTCCCCAAAGGGAAAGCTGCCACTTTTCCAAATCAGACTGATACGCACATAGGGCTCAACTTGCTAAGTTGTTAAACATATCATTTCCATTTGATAAGGGAACCTGTTTGGTTCTGCCCATCTTATTAGTCATTGAGCTGGAGTTGACTCACTCCCGAATGGGAATATTAGGCTGAAGAATCACAAGCTGTGTCAGGGGGGTGAGGAGCCCAAGACCCAAAGGGGCCTCTGGGTGGAGGCTGACTTCCCTTTGCTAGAGGCTCCAGTTCGCAAAATCATCAGCCACAGTGACTGGTACCTCAAAGGGGTTGTCGGGTTGTAGGGCCCGAAGGTAGAGATGTACCGCAGCTTGCTAGACCACTTTCAATGCAGCTGATTGGTTTGGGCTCCACTCAGGATACGGCCTTGTAGGTTAAAAGACCAAGTAGAGTGTCCAAGTGAGGACTTTATCAATCAGGGTTCAACTGGAGAAGCAGCAGAACCAGTAGAAGACAAAATACAGAACACACACACACATACCACACACATATCACACGAGGAACTGGCTTACTCCATGGTGGGGACTGACTAAGTAGGTTAGACGTTCAGAGGCCGGTAGTCAGGAAGGGCCCATGAGGAGCAGGCCGGACCCTACAGACACCAGCTGAGGCTCATGGTCTCAAGCAGTGCTCAGGAGGGAGGACCCCGGGGAAGGGAGAGCAAGTGCAGACCCCACTGTGATTTAGAGTCTGAGTTCAGGGATGCCTAAGTCCTCCTAAAGGGCTTCTAACAGATTAAGTCAGGCCCGCCCAGGAGAATCTCCCTTTTGATTAATTTAAGGTAAGCTGATTATGGACTTTAATTACATCTACAAAATGTGTATGCTACAAAGTACATACAAAATATGCTTCTTCCTCTAACATTCAGGAGGAAATATCCCTTGTGGCTCAGAGTAACCAGAAGCATACCAGAAAGGTCATTCTGGGGACCGTAGCTCCGCCTGGCCACACTGACACATCACAGAGCCATCCCAGGCACACACGGTCTCCAATACCCAAAGAGACCAACGAGGTGCTAGGGTTCTTTCTTGGTGGTAGGAGGCTGAGGAGACAGCTGTTGTTCCTTGATGGCCAAAGGGATTGGGCATTCTGAATCCACCCACATAATCCCAAGAAACTTTACTTGTTGAGTAGAGCCCTGGATTTAGCTGGTGGAGGTGTGATAACAGCACGGGACCATTGAGACTGAGGTCTCTGACTTGCCAACCAACAGGACATTTTTTATATGTTGAAAACCTTGAACATCAGTGGATAGGGCAATTGTATGACGTCCCAACCCACGCACTGATGACAAACGGCAGGGGAGCTTCTCCCACTAGCATTTCTCTACCTATAGCTCTTCCTGATGGGGGAGAATCTCCTTTGGCACTGTAGACAGGGAAGTATAAGGATATATATATATATGCATCATTTGTACAATCAGATGTAGAAACAACAACAGTACTTTGAATTGGCCTGAAGCATCCCATCTACTCCCTCATGTTAGTTTCCTTTCCCTGCTGTGAATCGTGTCCATATCCCACTAGCTGAATCTGAGTACCTCCTCCTGCACAGGGCCAGGTAGGACAGACGTGGGTGCCTGTATCCACAGAGCCATAAACATTTGAGTCCCTCCTTTCCCTGAAGTTCCTCAGTATGCTTGGGTGCATAAGGCCTTCAGTCTCTCTTGGGGACAGAGAGACCTCAGGCTACCCCTAATGCTCCTCCTTAAAGCAGATGTCAGGGTAGGGGGCAAGAGGAGGGATCAGGGTTACAGAGGGGGAGAGGAGCTCTGTGCCAGTTAGCAAGGCACACATATGTTTAGTTTCATATGACCCGGTGGCTATTCATGGCTCACCTTAATGAATTTTTCAGTTACCCAAGAGCTCTAGACCCCCATTGATGACATAATTTGTTTCGGCTCTGGGGACTCTACTTAACAGCTACAGCCTCATTGCCTCTCATCTGGAGCCACAGGGCTTGCGCCTCATTGCCATGGTTGCATCCCTTCCCCTCCCACCCCAAGGAGAGTGATCAACAACCAAAGGGCCGTTGGGCAGTTTGTTTCAATCCTCACTTTTGCTGCTCATCCTCTAAAGGTTAATTAACCCTTACAACCCCACACCCACCACTTGGACAAGAACATTTGCTTCTGGATCCCAGGGAATCTTCTTATACGCCCTAAACCCGTGGGACCTTTGTCTTTTCTGTTCCAGAAAGCCATGTTTCTGCCAGCATCCCATCCTTGTCACACACTGTCAAGAACTGTGAAGAGTCTTGGGATTTTATCCTACTCAGAAGCTGACAGATCAGCCTGTCACAGTTTACATGGAACTCCTGGGTCTGAGACAAGGGACTGCATTACAGCACAGCCAATAGCATGAGCTCCCTGTTTGTGTCATTTCCTCTTGTCCCATGAGTCCACAGCTGTAGAACCCTGAGTTTAGCTAATCCAAATATTTTATAAAGAACTGCAAGCAGGGACTCCCCTGGTGGCCCAGTGGTTAAGACTCCGTGCTTCCATTGCAGGGGGCACGGGTTCGATCCCTGCTCGGGGAACTAAGATCCCGCATGCCACATGGTGCAGTCAGTAAATAAATAAATAAATAAATGTACTGTTGAAAAGATAACGTAGCAACACTTAAAAAAAAAAAAAAAAAAAGAACTGCAAGCGAACCTGCCTAAACTTAGCCCAGAGAGAGACGTTATTTTTATTATAGTGGACAACAAACCAACCTGCCCTCTATTCTGGAGGGAGAGAATATCTCTGTCTTCCTGGGTTGTTTGCTATACACACATCCTTGAAAAGATATCTGAGAGCTAGAGCAGCCAGCGCCTCTGCTCGCAAGACGTGCAGAAGTGTGAGAGCGCCATGGAGAATCATCTCCCGCACACACTGTACAAGGATTAACATTCTCACTGATGATTGTGTATCAAGAAAAATCAAATTTACGTTCAGTGTACCTTGTTTAAAACAAAAAGGAAAGTGCATGAAATATTCTTTCCAAATGGTTAAGTCTCAAACCCTTTGGAAAACTCAACTGCCCAGAATAGTTAGTTCTCTGAGAGTCTTACCTGCTGTGAGCAGAGAAAACAGATTATGATTTTGTGTATTCTCCTCAAATTGAAGGTCACAGAGGCAGGTCTGTGGAATTGTAGGTGTTGATTTGTCAGTGGGTGGTGTACTCAGGGTGAACAGCAAGGGTTTATTTACTAGAATTGATGGACTGACTCTTCCTCAGGAAAGGCCAGCTGCTAATGTCATCTTGCAGTAAAGCAGTTATAGCATGGAGAAGTATTTGTGTGGTCGTCTGATTTGACTAATATTTGTTTTGCACCTCCTATGTTATCTTAAGCACCTAAGGTGTGAGACTTTATTTTTTTAAACTATCTTAAAAATGGCTGAGGTCAAAGACTTTACATCTTTCGTAAGTTAGTACATTGAAAATCTCTTTCTCAAAAGTTTCACGTCAGTGAAAGATGAATAAATTGAGTTTTCTAATATAATAGGGTTTTTTTATAATTAAAAAAATATATTTATTTGGCTGCGTTGGGTCTTCGTTGCTGCACACAGGCTTTCTCTAGTTGCGGCGAGCAGGGGCTACTCTTCATTGCAGTGCACGGGCTTCTCATTGCGGTGGCTTCTTTCGTTACAGAGCATGGGCTCTAGGCACGCGGGCTTCTGTAGTTGTGGCGTGTGGGCTCAGTAGTTGTGGTTCGCGGGCTCTAGAGCGCGGGCTCAGTAGTTGTGGTGCACGGGCTTTGTTGCTCCGCGGCATGTGGGATCCTCCTGGACCAGGGCTTGAACCCATGTCCCCTGCCTTGGCAGGCAGATTCTTAACCACTGCATCATGAGGGAAGTCCCTATAGTAGGGTTTTGATATGAATTATACAACTAAACATTTGGAAGAAAAAGACCAAGAGGTTTTCAAATGTTTATTTGATCCTCACGTGGTCCTACTCTATACATGTGTAGTTTCATTTCTCAAAAATTATGCTTTTGAAAATTTTTAAAGCAAATTTCTGTTAACTTTTTTCTTTTTATTATAATGACAAGCTTTTGGTATTTCATTGTTACCAAGATCTATTTTTAGAATAAAATTTTGTTTTCCGTTTAAAAGTTTAAAAAAAATTATGCTTTTGAAGTAGGCCAGAATAGATAAATGGAATTAACATTTTAGGCATAGTCTTAAATGTGACTTGATTATAATTTGTCATTCTTATGAACTTTAGTTACTGATTTGCCAAGGTTGTATCTCTCTTTAAAACATTTCTCATTCACCTACTTAGCAGTGTGCTAGGTGGTCAGTATTTTTAAGAAGAGTAATAAAGAGAATGTAGGGTTTTTTCCTCTCCCTCTCTGGAGGTTTTTTCCCTCTCCCTTAAACAACTTTTTAAGGGGTTAAATGACATATTTGGATGATATTTAGTAGTACATATGTTTATTTACTCCAACATCATTGTCAGAATCATTTACATATTGAGTAATGATGAATCTTAGCAGAACTCTTCTTTTTCCTACTTTTATACCTGATCATCTATGCCAGTTTAGTTTCCTCATGTATAAGAACAATAAACTGTATTTCTTCTTTTTATTGATTTGTTTCAAAAGGAAGGCAAATAGACTCTTTGCCCTGTAATATTAGTTCCTAAATCTAGAGGAAAATTAAGCATTTAGTGTGAGTAATACACATATATATTTTGTTAGTTTTTTGAAAGTTGTACCTTTTTCATATGGGTAAGACAAGGTTTAAAGCAAACTTCATATATGACAATTTTGATTTTACAGTACTTAAATTTAGGGAGTAGATATAACTTTACAAAATATTGTAGTTTTTCAAAAGGTTTCACCTTAGGAGTCTGTTAATTTTCAAGTCGCGTACACCCTTCTCCTGCCTGTTGTGGAAAGGAAAGTCAGCCAGTGCACTCTTTTGCCTGGTGGTTGTAAAATCGTCTCCATGCTAACTGCCCGAGTGCTGAGTGCTTTTCTACACTTAAAGCTTCTAACTCTTAAGGACATTTTGGATTGTCTTCCATTCTCGGACAAAAAGGTCAAGAGCATGCTTTCTTCAAATACTGGAAAGCACTTTTTTTTCTTTTTTCTTTTTGGTAATACAGTCAGTCCTCATTATTCACAGATTGTGTATTTGTGAGTTCGCCTACTCACTAAAATTTACTTGTGAGTGAAAGCAATACTCAGGCACTTTCTTGGTCATTCCCCGATGCGCATTCCCCAATGACACACTTGAGTCAACAAAATTCATGTTACCAGCTGAGGTCAAACCAGGCAACTTGCTGCCATCTTGTTTCAGCTCATATTGTAAACAGTTGTCTGCATTGTGCCTTATTTAGTGCCATGCTTTTCACATTTTTATGCTTCTTGTTGGTGATGTCACTGTTTAAAATGACCCCCAAACGTAGTGCCATCTAGTGTTCCTAAGTGCAAGAGGGCTGCGTGTGCCTTACAGAGAAAATCCGTGCATCAGGTAAGCTTTGTTCAGGCATGACTTGTAATACTGTTGACTGTGAGTTCAGCGTTTATGAATCAACAATATATGTCAAATAAGGTGTCTTTAAACAGAAATGCACATAAAACAAGGTTATGTATTTATTGGCTGATGAAAATGTTGTGGCTAGAGGAACCAGAGGCTCCCCAGAACCTGGTCCTGTATTTCCCTAGGAGCAGTGGTTCGGTATTCACGAATTCAGTGTTCACGAACACTTTACAGACATTATCCACTGCGAGTAATCAGAATTGGCTGTAGTTACTTTTTATCCACTGTGAGTAACCAGAATTGGCTGTAGTTACTTTTTATCCACTGCGAGTAACCAGAATTGGCTGTAGTTACTTTTTTTGTTGTTTTTAGCTGAGAGAAGTCATCAATGGAGTATTTTATGCATTTGCATGTTTTGTGCTTATCATAATGCTGGGCTCTGAGCTTTTCGTTCAGCTCAGGAGGCACCCCCCACCAAGGTGGTTTACAGCTCTTTAGCTCAGAACTTTGCCTGGGGGAGAGGAGCCAGCTGAGAGCTGAGAGGTGTTAGGCTGTTAGGGAACCTGGCTTGCAGCTTGTCTGGACTTTCCCTGACCATTCCATGCTGAATTTCCACCTTCCCTGCTCACGCTGCTGGATCCTGGGCCGTAAAAAGCAGCTTCAACCTGACCTGTAAGGCTGGTCCAGGAGGGGAGGGTGCTGGACTACATCTATTCTTGGCTCTGATGATGCAGCGGTTACCTGTCAGGGACGTGGGAGCTCCGTGTGAGGTCATTCCTGCATGGGTTTTGTGTTTGCTTTGCTTGTTCTTAAGAGTTTTGCTTTGCTTTGGTTATGGGTTTTTCTTCATTATCTCAAACCAGCTGGGTAAAGTACCAGCCAGAACAGGTTTTTTTAGGCAGGGAAGTTTAATGACCTTCCTAAGCCCTAGGCACTGTTACTTTTAAGATCTCCACCCTACATCGTAAAAAATGGACCTATATCCTGTATTAAATCTAACATATAATTATAAGTAGGGTTGAGTTGCTTTTGAAATGTTATGTGTTGTAGGTAGTTACTTAAATGTTAATTTTGATTTTTAAAGGTTTTCATATTCTGGAGCAATAAGGTTTTTCTTCAGGTCTCAAACATTTTCATGACCTGGAAAAGCTCATAGACGCTGGGTAGTATGTCTGTAGTGCAGGACTGATGTGTCAGGAGGAATTCCAGTGTTCCTCAGCCCTGCAGTTATCCAGACATTGATGGGGGCTCTGATGTGCCTCATGAAACACATGCTGCTGGGTTTACAAAAATAAACCATGAACAGATGACTGCAGTATGACATGGTCAGGTGCTGTGGGGGGACCAAGCTGAGCTGGGGCAGAGGAGGAGCTGACTGTGATGCTGTCCTGGAGCAGGTGGTCCCAGGCCGGGTTTTGGGGGCTGCCTGTGTGGTAAGGTGAAGAGGCGAGGGGCACAGGGAGTTTGGGGAAAAGCTGGCGGTGGAAAGGCGTAGAAGAGGCTTGGAACAGCCTGGTACGTGGGGAAATCATGGGCAGTTGTTGCTGCTGGGGTGACATGCGCAAAGTGGGTTGTGGTGGTGACGAATACCATCACAGGGGTGGGGAGGGGCTGAGTATGGAAGGCCTTTCGTGCACCTTGGACAGGTGTAGACTCATCCTGGGCACGTGACCTGCTCCCCGTGCCCCTCACTGCTGAATACTTTTCGGGTTTAGTTGACGTCCCTCAATACGTATCAGTAGTGTAACTAAGTTTCTGACCCTCTCTGTTCTATATAGTGTTTGATAAGTTCTCTTTTGTTTGCTTTGTTCAGTTAGCTCTTTTTTCTTAAAGGAAGTAGAAATACTTTAGCTTTAAAAGTAACTTTTTGTTGCTGTATACCACATACATCAGGAAAGTGCAAATGTAAGTATACAAGGAAATTAGCCTAATTTCAAAACACATAATCATTATGAAAACATCAAGCAATATTAAAGATATATAAAACAAGTAACAGGAAAGAGCTAATATTCACTAATATGTCATAGCCATCTTTTAAAGTTAGTATCACTGGATCCATTTCACCCTTTAATGTCTGCAAGGGGATTTTATTTTATGGTGTGACGTATTTACTTAACTAGGTCTTCACTGATGAACATTTAGATGGATTCTTATTTTTGTAAACTATTAGAAACACATCAATGAAAAAATTCTTCCTTGAATGTACATCTTTGTGCACTTATCTTCTCTTAAAATGATTTTACTATGAAAAATTTTAAGCATATAAAAATTGAGTAGTATGATAAGGTCCCACATATACCCAGCTTCAGCAGTTACCAATGTTCTACAATTTTTAAAATAATCTACACATCCATAATTGTTTTTCCTCTGTCAGAGTATTTGAAAGCAAGTACCAGTCATAATACTGTTTCACCTATATACCTCAGTCTTTTAAGTTAAAGACTCAGAAGCATAATAATATTAAATAAACAGAGTTGATATTAATTCCTAATATCATCTAATATTATGCAAATAAGGATCCGTGCAAGGTCTAAACATTGGTTGATACAGCTCTTTTAAGTCTCTTGGTTTATAACCTTCCTCTCCTTCTATATCTCTCATGCTAATTATTTGTTGAAGAAAACAAGTCATTTATTCAGTAGAATTTTCCACAGTCTGAACTTGGCTGATGACCTCCTTATGGTATTATTTAACTTGTTCTTCCAGACACCATCATAGCCCATAAACCAGGAGTTAGATCCAGAGGCTTGGTTCATTTGTTAAGTTTGATTACTAAGTTCAAGTGTTGTCAGCCCCTGCAGTATTCATTCTAAAGTTTCCCATCCATCTTTTATCTAATGGTTTTGACACCCTTTTATGATCATTGCCTACATTCATTATATCATTAGGGTTTTCAAAATGATGGCTTTTAGCAACTTTTGAGGTAATTGTAGATTCACAGGCAGTTGTAAGAAATAATACAGAGTGATCCTGTATGCCCTTCATCCAGTTTTCCCCAAGGGTAACATCCTGCTTCAGTGTAGTCTGGTATCACACCCAGGGAATTGATGTTGATACAATCCATGGACCAGATTTAGATTTCGCTGGTTTTACATCTTCTCATGTATGCATGTGCATGTGCATTTAGTTTTATGCAGTTTTATCACATATGTAGATAAATGTGGATAACACCATGGTTAAGAATCCGTTCCATCACAAGGATCTCCCATGTTACCCTTTTATAGCCACAGCCACCTCCTTCCCTCCCCGCTGACCTCTGGAACACTGTTCTCCATTTCTATAATTTTGTCATTACAAGAGTGACATATAAATGGAACTATGCAGTATGTAATGTTCTGAGATTGGTGTTTTTTTTCAGTTTAAATTCCCTTAAGATCCATCAAAATAGTTACGTGTATAACAGTTTATTCCTTTTTATTACTCAGTGTTTCATGATATGAATATACCACAGTTGGTTTAACCATTCACATGTCGAAGGACATTTGGGTTTCCAGTTTTGGGGTATTACACGTGACTATGCTATGAGCGTTCGTGTATAGGTTTTTGTGTGAACATAAGCTTTCATTTCTCTGGCATAAATACTCAAGAGTGTATTTGCTAGGTCTATGATAAGGACATGTTTAGTTGTGTAAGAAACCGCCATTCTTTTCCAGAGTGGCTATACAGTTTTGCATTCCCATCAACAATGAATGAAAGATCTAGTTTCTCTGCATCCTCACCAACATTTGATGTTATCACTGTTTTATTTTAGCCATTTTGATAAATTTGTAAATCATGATTTTTAAATTCTATCATTCCTTCAGTGCTTTTGAGCTGTAATTCTTCTATAAAGAAGATCTTTTTCATCAGCCATTTGGTAACCTTGAAATACAGTCTGTATAAGAATTTGATTATTTTTCTTATTTTCAATGCCTACCTCCCCACCTTGGTAAGCCAGTTTCCAGAAAAACAAATAAATGCCCTTTTAGCTTCCAGAGTGACTAATTGGCTTTTTAAACCATATCATTATAAACGCATGGATTTTTAAAATATTTGATGTGATTATCTTCCAGGTAAATTAGTAGAAGAGAAATCGCCATGTCAAAGGGTAGGCAAATTTAAGATTTTGATATAGATTACCCCACTCCTCTCCAGAAAGGCTGTATCATTTTATGTTCTTAGCAAGAGTATATAAAATATTTATTTTTCTATACTCTAGCCAACACCAGTGTGGCCAGTTTTTAATTTAAACATATTTTACCAATCTGATGGCAACTTGATATCTTAGTATTTCTATTTTCAGTTCTTTAGTTACTAGAAAAGTTGATCATCTTTTCATGTTATTGCCTACTTAACAATTCAGCCAATTGCCTATTAATTACCTTTACCCATGTTTCTATTAAGATACTGATTTTTTTACGTTTTTTTGTTGTTTTATCTGTCATCCTTTTCCTTGATGGTTGCTGATTTTTATTTGTTTAGAAAGGTCTTTCCTTAAGATTATAAAATTTTATACCCATTTTTTGATGCCTTCCTGTGATTTTACAGTTTAGTTTAAATATTTGTTCCACATATGGTTTATTTTGTATAAGGTATGAAGTAAGAATCCAGCATTACCTGTTTCCAAATGTCTGACCAGTTTAATACAGATTGGAAAAGAAAAACTGTCACTGTTTGCAGATGACATGATACTATACATAGAAAATCCTAAAGATGCCACCAGAAAACTACTAGAACTAATCAATGAATTGGGTAATGTTGCAGGGTACAAAATTAATGCACAGAAATCTCTGGCATTCCTATACACTAACAATGAAAAATCAGAGAAATTAAGGAAACAATCCCATTTACCAATGCAACAAAAAGAATAAGACACCTAGGAATAAACCTACCTAAGGAGGTGAAAGACTTGTACTCAGAAAACTATAAAACACTGATGAAAGAAATCAAAGAAGACATAAACAGATGGACAAATATACCATGTTCTTGGATTGGAAGAATCAATATTGTGAAAATGACTCTACTACCCAACGCAATCTACAGATTCAGTGCAATCCCTATCAAACTACCAATGACATTCTTCACAGAATTAGAACAAAACATTTAACAATTCGTATGGAAACAGAAAAGACCCCAAATAGCCAAAGCAATCTTGAGAAAGAAAAATGGAGCTGGAGGAATCAGGCTCCCCAACTTCAAACTATACTACAAACTACAGTAGTCAAGACAGTATGGTACTGGTGCAGAAACAGAAATATAGGTCAGTGGTACAGGATAGAAAGCCCAGAGATAAACCCGTGCACATATAGTCACCTAATTTACAACAAAGGAGGCAAGAACATACAATGGAGAAAAGACAGTCTCTTCAATAAGTGGTGCTGGGAAAACTGGACAGCTACATGTAAAAGAATGAAATTAGAACACTACCTAAACTGTATACGAAAATAAACTCCAAATAGATTAAAGACCTAACTGTAAGACCGGACACTATAAAACTCTTAGAGGAAAACGTAGGAAAATCATTCTTAGACATAAACCAGAGCAAGATCTTTTTTGACTCACCTCCTGGAGTAATGAAAATAAAAACAAAAATAAACAAATGGGACCTAATAAAACTTAAAAGCTTTTGCGCAGCAAAGGAAACCATAAACAAGATGAAAAGACAACCCTCAGAATGGGAGAAAATATTTGCAAATGAAACAACGGACAAAAGGATTAATCTCCAAAATATACAAACAACTAATGGAACTCATTATCCAAAAAACAAACAACCCAGTTGAAAAATGGGCAGAAGACCTAAACAGACATTTCACCAAAGAAGACATACAGATGGTCAAGAGGCACATGAAAAGATGCTGAACATCACTAATTATTAGAGAAATGCAAATCAAAAATACAATGAGGTATCACCTCACACCGGTCAGAGTGGCCATTATCAAAAGATCTAGAAACAATAAATGCTGGAGAGGGTGTGGTGAAAAGGGAACCCTCCTCCACTATTGATGGGAATGTAAATTGATAACAGCCGCTATGGAGAACAGTATGGAGGGTCCTTAAAAAATTAAAAATAAAACTATATGACCCAGCAATCCCACTACTGGGCATATCCTCTGAGAAAACCATAATTCAGAAAGAGACATGTACCACAATGTTCATTGCAGCACTATTTACAGTACCCATGGAAGCAACCTAAGTGTCTATTGACAGGTGAATGGATAGAGATGTGACACATATGTACAATGGAATGTTACTCAGCCATAAAAAGAAATGAAATTGAGTTATTTGTAGTGAGGTGGGTGGACCTAGAGTCTCATGTAGAGTGAAGTAAGTCAGAAAGAGAAAAACACCGTATGCTAACACACATATATGGAATCAAAAAAAAAAGGTACTGATGAACCTAGGGGCAGGGCAGGAATAAAGACGCAGACATAGAGGACATGAACTTGAGGACACAGCGGTGGGGAGGAAAGCTGGGGTGAAGTGAGAGTAGCAATGACATATATACACTACCAAATGTAAGATAGCTAGTGGGAAGCAAACGCATAGCACAGGGAGATCAGCTTGATGCTTTGCGACGACCTAGAGGGGTGGGATAGGGAGGCTGGGAGGGAGGCTCAAGAGGGAGGGGATGTGGGGATATATGTATGCATATGGCTGATTCACTTTGTTGTACAACAGAAACTAGCACTTATACTCCAGTAAAGCAATTATACTCCAGTAAAGATGTATTAAAAAAATTTAAAATGACCAGTTTTCCCAATGCCATTGATTAAATAAACTATCTTTTTTTCCCCACAAATGTGAAATGCCATTTTTTTTTTTTTTTTGGTACGCGGGCCTCTCACTGTTGTGGCCTCTCCCGATGCGGAGCACAGGCTCTGGACGCGCAGGCTCAGCGGCCATGGCTCACGGGCCCAGCCGCTCTGCGGCACGTGGGATCTTCCCAGACCGGGGCACGAACCCGTGTCCCCTGCATCGGCAGCCGGACTCTCAACCACTGCGCCACCAGGGAGGCCCTGAAATGCCATTTTTTATGCTAAATTCTCGAATCTTGAGTCTATTTCTGAGTTTTCTATTGTGTTCTATTGATTTGTCAGTCTTCAGTGTCACAGCTTAAATTACCTTTGATTGATTGTCCTTTAACATTTCTGTTATTGCATTTTGTAAATATATGAACATCATACTAGCTTGGTCATGTATTACTATTATATATCTGACTGTTGTTACTTTGTAGTGTGTTTTAATAATTGGTGCTGCTGATCTTTTTTTCTTTTATGACTTTGCTAAATTCACAAGCATTTTCATCCAGATTAGAAGTATTTGTGATAAATCCAGACCACCATTTTATATTTTGATTGGTATTTTATTTAATTTATATTTTAATTTAGGGAGAATTGATTTCTTTACAACTTTGAGCTTTCATCGTTAAGAACATGGTCTATCATTTCATTTATTCAGATCTTTTTTCATGTCCTTGAATATTTTTTGTTAATTTACCCCTAAATTATTGCTTTTGGTTTCTCTGTCCCTTCATTTGAGGAATGCGTTTTAAACTTGATCAGATTCATTTTTTTTAAAATTAAAAAATTTTTTTTAACATCTTTATTGGGGTATAATTGCTTTACAATGGTGTGTTAGTTTCTGCTTTATAACAAAGTGAATCAGTTATACATATACATATGTTCCCATATCTCTTCCCTCTTGCGTCTCCCTCCCTCCCACCCTCCCTATCCCACCCCTCCAGGTGGTCACAAAGCACCGAGCTGATCTCCCTGTGCTATGTGGCTGCTTCCCACTAGCTATCTACCTTACTATGTTTGTTAGTGTGTATATGTCCATGACTCTCTCTCGCCCTGTCACAGCTCACCCTTCCCCCTCCCCATATCCTCAAGTCCGTTCTCCAGTAGGTCTGCGTCTTTATTCCTGTCTTACCCCTAGGTTCTTCATGACATTTTTTTTTCTTAAATTCCATATATGTGTTAGCATACGGTATTTGTCTTTTTCTTTCTGACTTACTTCACTCTGTATGATAGACTCTATTTTTTTAAAGTAGGTCAAGCCTTCTGGGAAAATGTCACATTTATAGTTTGTAATACTGGCTTTCCAAGCTGTCTCTACAGTATGTCTGGCTCCCTAAACTAACAAGCTGTATTTCCAACAGTCCTTGAGGCAAATTAAATAATGGCTTCATGCTGATAGTAGCTAATATGGTTTAGTTACTGAGTATAAATTACAACAAATTTCTGATGAAGATGACCATATGTTGTTGACCAAAATTAGATATTAATGCAAATTTGGAGTTTTAAATTGAAAACTTCAGCTATTTAAGTACAATATATGGGCAGCTTTTTATTAAGTGAAAAAAACAAACCTACAATTAGAAAAGTTTCGTAAGGCATGCATGTGCTAGCTTGCCCAGCCTCCTTGGTTAGACCGTTTGTATCATTTATTTCATTGTACCTGGGAATCTTGTATCTTTATCTGCTGCCTACATGAGCTGTCTTTATGCCCAAACCTATTTAATCCCAAGTAGACTGTTGATAAAAGCAGCTACTATTTATTGAGATCCAGCTGTGTGAGATCCAACTATGTGTTGGGGCTAAGAGGTAGAGTCAATAATTAAGTTAGATCCGTCCAGCTCTAAACTCTTTGGGAACTTGGACTGCATTATAGGCTTCCCAGCATGTTTGGGTGTATGTGTGTGGTGTGCTTTGGAGGACTTCTTTGTTGTTCTGGGGACTTGGTGAGAGGAGGAAGAAGTTGGTCATAATTTTCACAAACCCTGTTAACACTGCTTCTAAAGTATGGAATCTTTGATAATATCCCTTTCTTGAGAGAGATTCTTTATTAAGTACCTCAGTATAT
The DNA here is from genome assembly GCF_963455315.2 of Globicephala melas. Taxonomy (NCBI): domain Eukaryota; kingdom Metazoa; phylum Chordata; class Mammalia; order Artiodactyla; family Delphinidae; genus Globicephala; species Globicephala melas. The sequence goes on along the minus strand of NC_083320.1, from coordinate 103,013,622 downwards.
TTTAAATTGTAAACGTCTTGCTGAACTGCCATTATTTGGTAGATTCTAGGGTCAGAATTTTTGGGAAGCACTGTAAAACCAGATTTCATAAAAAATAATGTATTTTTTTGGAAATTTTTATGTTCATATCTTTGTCCACTTTTTTGTCCACATGTTTTACATTTTCATTGTTGGTTTGTAAGGGATTTTTGTTTTGTTTGTTTTGTTTGTTTTTCGGTCATGTGTAACCACACTAAAGAATGCAAATAAATAAAAAGATATTATTGTACCTATTGATGTGGTTAAAAGTAATAATAATTTTTCTATTATAATACCTAGTGTTTTGCAAGGAATACACTGTTCATGGAAAAACTGATGTGCCCCACTGCAGAGCAATTTGGCAGTATCAAAAAATCTAACAAATATGCTTATTCATCTTGAGCCCAGGTTTTCTACTTCACATGAGTCATTTCTCATGTGTGTATATTTGAAAATAAGCTAAATGTCCAATAATAAGATTTTGGAGGTAAGAAGTATGGAATGTTGTACAGACCTTAAAATCATTGAAGAAAAATATTTAATACATGGGAAAATGTGCATAAGAAGTTAAGTTAAAAGGCAGGTTATAAAGAGCTTGTACTGTATGTTCCTAATTTAAAAAATTTTGTATATATAAGTGAAATAAAGTATGTAGACTTTGGATTCTAAATCAAACAAGCTAACCGTAAAAAGACATTTTGGGGACAGAGAAAATCAAAACATGGACTAAGTATTAGATGAAACTGAGTATTTGCTATTAGTTTTGTTAGGTATGATAATGACATTTTAGTTTTTTTAAGTGTTCATTGTTAGAGACACATACTGAAGTGTTATAGGGTGAAATTATATGAAATCTGGAATTTGCTGCGCAATACTCAAAAATAAAGGAATTAGATAAAACAACAAAAAGTAACAAATAGTGTAGTAGCTAATAATGGAATTATCAAAAGATTTAATTTAATAATGGAATTATCAAAAGATTTAATTTAGAGGGAAAATATTATTTTTAGTTCCTTAAAAACCACTTGTTGAATTATAAACAGTATACTAATTATAATTGCAAATTATTTTATGCATTAAAACAGCTGAACCTTTGCTTTTCATGCATAATATGCTGTATATTCTCTCAAACTTAGTAAAATATTTGTGTAAGCATTCTATGATTCAGAGAGACTTTCTAGGCCAAATTAGTGTGGCTTATTTGTGTATATTATGAAGTATTTTGGACACACTGAAAGGCTTAAAGAATAGTAATTTATACTCTCCCTATACCTAACATCCTACTTAAGATATAAAATGCAACCAGTATAATTGAAACACCGGTTTTACTTCTCCCTAATTGCATAATCCTTTCTCTGCCTCAGAAAGAACAATTAATCATCTCCTTTTAAACATAATAAAAGCTATGCTTTTGAACTTTATGTAAATGGTAGTGTATTCTGATGTTTTTGCGGTTTGATTTTTTTCCATTCACCTTACTCTTTCTGAGATTTCATCTGTGTTGATGTGCATAGTTCAAGTTCATTCATTTTCACTGCTTGAACTAATTTCATTGTACGAAAATGTCATAATTATCTATCCTCCTGCTGATGAACATTTAGCCGTTTCCAGTTTTTGCGATTAACAAATGATGTTACTATTAATGTTCTTTTACAGTTCTCCTTGTGC